>NW_005871060.1:12519820-12604708 GCF_000147115.1 Myotis lucifugus
AAAATACAATGAAGAAATATTTACAAATTTATCTATGGATTCTGTAAGGATCTAAATATTTATTGAGTTTTATTTCCACTTTGCATTAAGCAGCATAATTATGGAAATTTAATAATATGTACCTACAGAGTTAAAAATGTCAACAATATATTTCCCAGATGTGAAACATTCTTAAGGTAGGTTATTTATAGAAATTTTACTAAGTTTTCTATTGAATGAAATACTTAACCAGTTAACTGCCACCCATCTAAAATAAAAACCATCCCCATTTAAATATTTTGAATTTAATTTAAAAAATCAATTAGCAATGAATGTTATAAAAATAAATATATCACTTACAATTCGGGTTTTCTTGAATAGTTTCAGCTGAAAATTGTCATGAAAAATGATTTTAAAGTTGGTCAGGGCTGCCACTTAGGGAAAACGTTTTTTTTCATGGACACGTGTGGGCTGTGGGGAAGGTCCATTGCTTGCATCTACAGATGCTTATGGCATACAATGGATTAATAATTACTTCTTTTGCTGTGTAGAATGTGTAAAAATCTAGTTTCCCCTTCTTACACTATGTCTTTATCTTAACACTTTGAAAACAGACATATTCCTCTATTTTTCAAATGTCACTTCTTTATTCTTTGGAAATATTTATTATCATTTGATTCTCAATGATTCTTTAAAGCTAGTGTTCATTGTTATTTTGTGATTAATAAACTGTTAAATTGAGTATGACCTTATCCACACTATCATTTGCCAGTACAAAAGTTTTTAAACCAAACTGAAACATAAGGCAGAGAAAGCAAAGACACATGAATATCATCCTTAATAAATCCCTCAAATGATAATTTTGAAGCTTAAAAAGTATCTTTGTCTCTTCAATTCTAGGGAATATGACACTGAAGTTTTAGGCTCTTTTAATACAAAATTGACTGTTCTGTTCTGATTGGCTATTTTAAAATCAAATATATATTTCATAGAAACAAAACAAGAACATTCTTATAAATCCTCTATGCAATATCCAAAAATCTAATAACAACGCAAGTGTACATCAACTGGAGAATAACATTTACTATAGCATCCTATATAATAAAAGTGTAATATGCAAATCGACCGAACAGTGGAACAACCAGTCGGCAGCAGGCGGGGCCAGTGAGGAGGTGCCACCAGGCCAGCCAAGGAGCATGCCAGCGGGCAGAAGGAGAGGAGGGCGATGGGGGAAGGGGTAGGCGGCATCAACCAGCAGTGGCGGTGGTGGAGGGGTGATGGGGGGCAGGGCCCAGTCGCCTCCTGCACAGGGAGGTCAGACTATGGCTTAAGCCCGCTTTCTGCAGGGAGCGAGCCTAAGCCATCAGTAGGATATCCCCTGAGGGCTCCCAGACTGTGAGAGTGTGCAGGCCAGGCTGAGGGACACCCCCTCCTCCCCAGTGCACGAATGTTCATGCACCGGGCCTCTAGTATTACTATAATGGAATACCACAAACAATTAAATGTATCACAGCTACAAAAATTGATGAATCTCATATACATACTAAGTGAAAGAAGCCAGTACCAAACATGACTATTTTATGATTTTATTTGAAAAAATTTAAAATGGCAAATTAATCTATTTAATCATCAGAATAGTGGTTACTGTAGGAGGAGCATAGTGACCTAAAGGGGGTACTAAAAAGCCTCTGGGTTGATGGTAAATTTATTTTATTACCTAGGTTTTGCTTATACAGGTGTACTTATTTTGTGAAAATATCATAAACTTTCCAATATGTATTTTTTCTTTTTTGCATATATATAATATTTTATTTAAAATATTTATTAAAAAGGAACATATAATTTTTGTATTGTGTATAGCTTAGTCTAATATTCATGCAATAGAAGTGTTATATAATCACAGTGTGTTTATCTTAATATATATTGAGTGAAATTGATATATTTTATCTATTTTTACTTTTGTCAGTGGATTACACTTAATGTTTTATGAATGCCCTTTCCCTTTTAAAAAATGAGATGTTTATAATTTTTGGTCTATTTTTGTTAAGAAATAACAAGCTTATTCTGAGAGTGGAATATTCTTTTTCAGTATCAACTTTATTTTCAGAAAATTCTATATGCCCATCCAGAATTTTTAAAATATTTCTTTCTTTGTTACTATTTTTTAAGTTGTAAATCATCATATTTTTAATTAAGATAAAGTGATAAAAATTAAAGTAAAATTCTGTTAATACCGCATTTGATTAAAAAATCAGTAACATTTATTATTTCTCATAGATAATTTAGAATACTGATTTCTATTCTGCATTTTAACTGTTATGAAACCCATAAAAATTGACAAAATTCTGTTAGGAAGAATACCCCAATATATAACCAGAGAATTGAATCCATTATATACATACTACAGTAGCAATATAAAAAATATGGGGTGATCTGTAACTGTGGGTAACCACTTGGATATTTACCGGTTAGCAGTTATTGCACACTTCTGCAATAGCATTAAGAAACTATCACACTAACATGAAGTTATTTAAACTGCAACACTAAAATGAGAGTGTGGTGATTTTACCTTGAGTATGGAAGAATTTGTCACAATTTTTTAAAATTTAAGATGTATTTGTTGAATGGAAAGTACATCACTTTTTAAAATATTTTAAGAAAAATCATCTTACACTTCTCCATGGGCAAACCTTAGAGCACTAGATTTTGAAAATCAATATGTCCATGCAAGGCTGTTGCATGAGTCTATATTTTCCTAGCTACACTCATTGCATTATAGTCAGGAGGAAAAATATATATATGACAAAGTATGCCATCTCTCTAAACCATGCGTTTCTGAGATTCTGAAGAATTTAAGACATTTTTCACCCGGCCTCCTCCCTAGCCTTTCTTTTAACACTGTTTTAGAGTACTTTGCATGGGGTTTTAGGACACATTTTTGCATGTATAATCACAGCTCTGAAATAAGAACCTTTGTTGTTGCTTAATCATATTATTATGGAAGCTTCTAGTAGAAGATAGCACTCCATCGTCTGTGTTGTTTCTGAGAAGCTTTATTGATTCTGTATCAGAGATTGATCATTTAGAATAGCCTTTCCCCAAAACATAAGGTGTCCTTTCTTTAGGCAGAAGTCTTTCTAAATGTTTAGCACATGCCTTTAGTTTACTAAGGGTACAGAATTAATACTAAGTGTGCAAAATAAACACAAGTGTCTTTATCAAATTGGGATAGTTTCTTACATGTTGCTAAGGAGGTGTTAGTATAAGCCATCCAAACATTAAAAAAAAAATGACATCAAAATTAAAGAGTTACTTTGAACCCCATTGATTGGTGGCTCTGTTGGTTGGAGCATCGGCCAGTACAACAAAAGGTTGTGAGTTCTATTCCCATGTCAGGGCACATACCTAGGTTGTGGGTTTATCCCCATTGGAGGCAACGCATCTCTCTCCCTCTGTCTCTTTTTTTTCTCCATCTCTCTCTCTCCTTCTTTCTGTCTCTCTCTAAAAAAAAAATCAATAAACATATTCTTGGGTGAATATATAAAAGTTACTTTTAGCACAATTTGATTTATTGTTTAATCTAGGTACATGATTCATATTCTGTCTCCTCTCCATCTCTCTCTCGCTCCAGCTCTACCTTTATTTCTATCTCTATCTTTCTCCCTCCTCCCATCCCACCAGGAGACTTTAAAAAAATATACTGTAATGCTGAGATTTCTCAAAAGCCCTGAAGTAAAGAAACCTGACTATGTCTTTAAAGCAACTGTCATTTTCAAAATAATGTAATTTCCTTAACCCACAAGCAAATAGAAGGTAAAAACTGGTTGTGTGATAATATTGCCTTCTTTATAATATTTATCATAGGTTATGCAATGTAAATTGGAGCAAACGACTTTTAAAATGACATTTATGTGGGTAAAATCTTTTCAAATAATATATAGAATTTTTGTGTATGACTGGCATCTAGGAATGGAATTATTCAGGTATAGAGTAAGAAACAGCATATATTACTTTGAATCTCCTACCTGTGAATACAATTAAAATGTAAGCAATGTTATATTTGACTAGAGGTCTGATGCACGAAATTTGTGCAAGGGTAGGTCTTCCTTCCCCTGGCTGCTTGACACTGGCTTCCCTCTGACACCTGGGCTTGCTTCGTCCGGAAGGTCGTCCGGTCTAATTAGCATATTATGCTTTTATTATTATAGATAGTAACATTTTAGGAACTGGTCTTCTTTTAGTTTTGGAAGTTTCTGCACTCTGTTTTGACAGATTTCACTCACTCAATGGATACCTTCAGTGAATTATGACATTGTTTTTTATTTCATTAATTTCACTAGCACAGGTTCAAGAGGACAGTAGTTTTAGATATAATATAAACTATCAAAAAGCCTCATCATTTGTGTGTCCTTATAATGTCACTGTAAATAGGCTAAACATTTTTCTTCCTACAGAATTAGAGTTACAACATCAACTGTTGTCAGAGAGTGTGTTTAATTAAGAACAAGGAAAGTAACTAAGTAAGAATTTAATATTTCAGAATGTTATGGCAATGTTAAAAGGCTGTATTTTATTATGTAACATTTCTAAAACATTTTCCAATGATGTTGATTAATTGTGCTCCCGGGGTATTTTGGTGCAAGTAAATTAGAACTGATTGATGTTCCCACTAAACAAAATAACTATAACTAAAATATAGTTATTTTTTATTTGTTAGTGAATATTCTGAAGAAGATTAATTTATGACTAGAAATGTAGGCATTCGGTAATTATCTGGTTGTTAAGTAACGTGTTTGTACCTATAAAATCTGCAGTTTTTGGTGGTGACTTATTTGTCTTATGAATCAGGAGGTAGAATGAAGAGTGACTCACTACTGACTAGAGAGGGGTAGTAGTTCATTATGGTAATTACCTGTCTCTGTAAGAGCTTTCACATATTCTGTTGTTTCTAATGATTTCTAAATAAGGCTTATGCATTTGCTATGTATCACATTTCCAAGGATACCCAGTATAAGTCCTGCAATTGGTCTGCTGAATGAAGTAGCAAATGGATAATTATCAACCTACAAGAAATTATCTATGATAAAGTTATTTACATGATGAATTTCTATGGTGGTGTATTGTCTGTTGACCACCCTCCTCCTCACAAAACAAAACAAAACAAAACAAAACAAATGCCTACTATTGAAATAATAAAATGAGATACTGTCTTTAAAGCATCTTGCTCCTATTACAACTTGGCTGATAATTCAACACAATCCGAGATTATTATAGCTCATAGTCAGGAATCATCCTATGCCTTACATCACAGCAACCATTTCCTATAGCTCACGAGAAGTGTCAAATCTAATGAGAAACTCAGAGAGTACTAGCCCTGTTTAGGGAGCCTGTCAGGAGTTGTGAAGAGTCTGAGATGTTATCCTTCTTGCTAGCCTACAACTTAGCCTGCCAGTTTCATGGCTTCTGGCAGAAGATATGAGACTCCTGGGAAAGAGACAAAGAGTTTTATTCTTTGGACTCGCAGCATCTTTTATATTAGTTCCTAAGCACCAGTTCCCACAAGGAGGTACAAAAAGGGCCAGGTGATATCTATACACACTGGCTTACACTCCAGAAAAGAAACCCTGACCTTAAGGACATATTCTTTTATGATGGTCATTAAAATGTTTGCCCTTGGCCTTTAGGAGACATTATTGTGCTGGAGAGGTAAGCATGGCTGCCCTTTGCTCCAGAATGATACACTCTTTCTATCTTCCCATATTGTTCGTTATACACATTTACACATATTTTAAAAGTGGACAACAGACAATAGTGCAATGAAGACCTGGGGAGCGGGGTGGCGGGAATCAATGGGGGAGAAAATGAGGACACCTGTAATGCTTTGGACAATAAAGATATATTAAAAAAAGAAAGAAAAGATAGTCCAGAAGAAAAGGGCAATAATGCTTTGCTTACAAGACCGACCGAAACATGAAACCACAGAGTATTGTCTCTCAACAGAACCCATGGAGGCACAGTATCTCTTTTACTATGCCCATCGGTTCACACCAACTACAGCTATTTGAGCTAATCATTTCAGCAACAGGGAATTAAAAATGGAAACTTATCTAAGGGATAAAAAGAGGATGATTGAATTATGTGCATCTGTTATCATAGTGATCATATATTTGATTTATAAAGTTTTAAAGTCAAATATTGCTTTTGAGAGGTGATTACTTGAGAGAATTTGGTCAACTCGGAAATAATCTGATAGATATACTAATTGAGTTTCCTGTGCACATTTAGATTCTCATATAGAAAAAGTTAAGCAGAAGGGAATAAAAACTGTCTACAAAGTTTGCAGAAAATATGTAGGGCCAATGTTCAGCAGTTTAATATGTCTAAATTTCTTCCCTTTATTGAATTTATGTAAATTATCCTGTTTAACATTTACTTGAGATAGATTTTTGTCACTTAATTAAAGAAAAGTATTTGTGGCAGAGAACTGGAAAGCAATATTTAGCTTTAGTAGGTAATTAGCCACTGAAATAAAGGTCTGATCATTTTTCTGATTTCACACTAAAATGAACAAAACGACATACCAGGCAAGAGATGTTTTTCATTTCAAGGTGGTAAAGCTCTTTAATGATTTTGTGATTTACAAAATACTGGTAAGGTTTGTATGGTTATTCAAAATGCAGAGTATTCAAGGCAGTTAATTCTTGAGAATCAGCTTTGGCAATGTATAGCAATGTTTCCATTTCACCAGCTAGTGACAGCAATGAACCGAAGAAATCCACCCCCAGGCACTAATAAAACCCCAAATTCTACCTTCTACATCGGCATTGTGCTGAACCTATTTGTTTTGTTTAGTCTTAATTTTGAAAATGGCATCAATGTGATCAATATATCTTTCTTATTTAAAACTCATTAAAAACACTTATAAAAGCCTTACTCTGTATAAACCTTTAATCTTTAAAGGAACTAACTACAGGAGTATTAGGTTTAAAGAACAGCTTTTTTCAAAATGATGTGGTACTTATTAATATTATTATTATTGAATTAATAGAATTGTCTATTCATATTTCTTGTCTCAAAAGCATTTGATTTGAATGAAGATTGATAAACATTTTTTTTTGCATTCATCTTCCTTACCTCCTTTCTTTATATGTTCATTTTTCCCTTTTTTGTCCCTTTTATGTAACACTAAGATTTTAGTTTTAAGAAAAGCAGTTCATCCTTCATAAACAATGCACTTTATACTTAGAAAATAAAATCAATAATTTATAACAAGAGCAACAAGTAATTTTTCTAATTGTTTATAATATTTTATCTTTATATTTTATAATCAATATGGCTCCATTTTTTGTACCATAAAGCTGACAAAATAGCAGTGATGTGAGAAGAGGCTGTGTGGTATAATATGATTTACAGACCAAATTAGTATGTAAAAGTCATGCCAACATTTATCTATAGATAAAGTGTCCTCAAGAATTTTGAGGGCATTGTAGTTACAAGTGCACAACTTAATATTGGGATGGCTTCTTATTAAGATCTGATATTAGAGTCTAAAAATCTGGGTTAAAATCTTGCCTTTGCCCCTTCCTGTGACAAATTACTAAAGTCCGCTGTCTGTAAAATTATATTAAAAATACCCAGTATCTAAGTTTTATTTGTTAAAGGTAATGTATAAAAATATTTGATATAGTGGTTGTTTAATGAATATCTGTAAATAAAAATTACTTTTTACTTGACTCTGGGATTTACAGAATCATAGTATCTCAAATTTAAAATGAATTTCTGTATTCTAGTCTAATTTTGCTGAGAATCTTAAGAGTTCTTTAACTCCCTTGTCCCCTCCTCCTCCCAAAAAGAAAGAAAATATATATTAAAGATCTATTATGAGATACTTCCAAATGAATTACAGTATTTAATTTTCATAACTTTTACCTAAGTGGAGAATCTGGACGTCACAAAAGTAAATGAGATACTCGTGATCACATAACCAGGACAAGGATTCACACCTACATCTGTCTGAATCCAAAGCTCTATGACTTTTCTCCACTTTATTTCATTGCTCAAAGTTTAGAGATTTGCCCAGCATAAACAGCATTTAGCAGTATCTGTGGGCCTAGGTGTCTACTTCCCACCCACTCCAACATTTCCATCTTTAATCAGTGTTCATTAATAAATATAAAGTGCTTGATAAAGGCATAAATATTTGATTGGCTAATTTCATTAGTTTGTTATTGTTCTTTTTTATTAATGAAGGATTAGAGGAGACTTAGATTTGAATATACTTGCTATACCTTCTTTCATTGTAATACTAAAGGCCTAGCACACAGAATTCATGTGTGGGTACGGTCCCTAGGACTGCCCTGCAATCAGGGCCATCTTCCCTAGTTGCCCACAGCCAGTCCCACCCCCCACTGCCACCCATCCCTGGTTCCCCGTTCTCCATTGGGTGATCTGTTCCTGATGGCCGGGGGAAGGAACCGAGAGGTCAACTGTTCCTGCCTGGTCGCCAGCCCCGCCCCCACTGTGGGTGGCCATCATGCGATTGGAGCCTGCCAGCCAGGGAAAGGGACTGAGAGGTGGTCAGTGCGCCTCATAGTGACTGGTCCAGTGGTTGTTCTGGTTGTTCCGCCATTAGGGTCAATTTGCATATTACCCTTTTATTATATAGGACTAGTGGCCTGGTGCATGGATTTGTGCACATTGAAAAGAAATCAGGAGCCCACGCCTGTGTGCCCGGGGAGCTTCCATGTCCCTGTGAGCCACTGGGAAGTTGCGTGGGGTGTCTGTCCTCCTCCCCACAGCTTCCTGAAAAAGTATTTCCAAATGTCCCTTCTGCGGCCAGTGTCATGCCTTGCTGGCCGTGAGGTCCCCGGTGGACGCCTTGGGCTGTGCTGGATGCTTTCCACTGCTCAGAGTCAGATAAGAGATGCTCCGAGGTGAACAATACAAAGTTAGGGATCTTGGGGGGAAGAGGTGCTCTGTTACCCACACCCCCACCCTTCAGATCCATCTTTGACTTTTACTCCGATTGTCAGTCGCCACCCAGGATATTGCTGCCTTCCTCTGTAGCTCCAGGGCAATCAGTAAGGGATGAGATTTGATCTCGATGCCTGAGACAGAGTTCCAGGAGCCCAGCGGCGATATCAGGCTCATCCTGGTTACTCCAAGTATCCACGCTTCAACTGTTCTCTGGAGATTCTAACTGCAGGCTTATGGGATATGAGGAATGTAGCAGTTTGCTAAGTGGCAGGCGGCCAGGGAAGAGCCTGATCCAGGGCCAGGCGCTGCACCACTCCCACTCACCCCAGTCCCGCTGCGTCTGCCACCTCGGCTGTGCTTGCTAGCCATGAGCCCAGCTTCTGGTTGAGCAGCACTCCTGCTGTGGGAGCACACTGACCGCCAGGGGGCAGCTCCTGCATTGAGTGTCTGCCCCCTGGTGGCCAGTGCACATCATAGCAACTGGCCGACCGGTCGCTCTGGTCATTCAGTTGTATCAGTTGCTTAGGCTTTTATATATATAGAGAGAGAGATGTCAAATTATAAAAACGAGACTGTCAAGATTGAGACAATTAGCACTATTTCTTATTCTGTTACTCTTTTAGCATTTTATTCTGTTTCTCACTTCTGTAACACCTAATGCACACACTGTGTGTGTTTGTAAGTGTGTATATGTGTGTATATATATATATGTGTGTATGTATATACATATCTTCCCTCACATTCTATGTCATAATGAAATGACTGTGAAAATATAGTCTTGTTACTGAGTTTGTGCATGTCAATAACAAGAAAAACAAATAGTTTGATTAAAAAATGGGCAAAGGACCCAGGTGGACATTTTCCAAAGAACACATCCAAATGGCCGAGTGGTAAATGAAAGGGTTATCAGCATCACTGATGTCAAGAAAATGCAAATAAAATTACAATCAAAAAGTCAAAATATAACAAATGTTGGTGAGGATGTTGAATGATGGGAACTATTTCTACTGTTGTTGGGGATATAATTTGGTACAGCCATTATGGAAAACAGTTGTGGGATTCTTAAAAATATTAAGAGTAGAACTAAATACCAGATGATCCAGCAATTTCACTTCAAGATATCCAAGGGAAATGAAATCAGGATTTCAACGAGACACCTGCACTCTCATGTTCTTTGCAGCATTGATACATATAGTCAGGATATGGAAATAATCAATGTGTCTGTCAATGGATGAATGGATAAAGAAAATGTGATACACATGGATGCATACACACACTCACACACACACACATACACACATACATACATAGTATTCAGCCTTAAAAAAAGAAGAAAACCCTATCATTTGTGACAACATGGATGGATAACCCTGGAGAACTTTAGGCTAAGTGAAATAAGCCAGACACAGTAAGACATATAATGCATGATCTCACTTATATGTGGAATCTAAAATAGTCCAACTCATAAAAGCAAATACTAGAATGGTGTTTATTAGGGGATGGAGAGTGGGAGAAATTAGTCAGAGAGGCAAAGAGTACAAAATGTGTTATTTAGGATGAATAAGTTCTTGAGATTTAATGTCAAGCTAGCAATTATAGTTAACTAGGGGCCCAGTGCACGAAACGTGCAACTTGAAAGGAACTGTGGGCTGCGAGGCTGCAGTGAGCACAGAGGCAGTTCTTGGCCCATCCTCCATGCCCCTGCCTGGCCCCTCCCACCGCAGCCCCTGGTCCCCTGTCTGCTGGCAGCCTTGCTTCCACTGCTGCTGCTCCCACTGCTGACAGCGCTGGCCCCGCTCTCACCCACTGATGGTGTGAAGCTATCGGGGCTGGTGCCAGCAGCGGGTGTGAGCGGGGCTGGAGCTGTCAGTGAGCGCAAGTGGAGGCTGCTGCCCTAATCACCCCTCAGGATCAGGGGGAGGTGGAGAAGCCCTGAGGGGTGATTGGGGCTGGTGCTGGGCTCTGGCAGCCTGTGCTGGGCACCGGCAGCCTGTGTGAGCAGTGGCTCTGAGGTTGGTAACAGGTGCAAGCGGGGGTGGCACTAGCAGCAGATGAGAGCGCCCAGCGGGACTGCGTGCGAGGCAGCAAATAATTTTCAGTAACCACCAGAGGCTCACCCCCATGACAGCAACTGGTGTCCCGCCTTGGTCTGGCGCCCCAGCTCACCTGCTCCACCATCCCGCGATGGCCAATGCCTGCCATGTTCCGCGCTCTGCCGCCTGCTGCCAACGCCTGCCATGTTCCATGTGCACCCCATGGTGGTCAGTGCATGTCATAGTGTTTGGTTTGAGCCTCTGGTGGTTACTGAAAATCCTTTGCTCCCATGTGCTGCGGTCCTGTCGGGTGCTTGCACCTGCTGCCGGCACTGGCCCTGCTCGCACCTGCTGCTGCTGCTGGAGCTGCCACTCGCACCCGCTTAGGCAGCTGGCGCCAGCGCCGAGTGATCAGCACTGTTAGTGGGTATGAGTGATGGCTGCCAGCCCCAATTGCCCCTCAGGACTTCTCCACCTACCCCTGCTCCTAAGGGGCGAAAGGGGCAGCAGTTGCAGCCCACACCTGCTGAAGGCACTAGCCCTGCTTGCACCCGATGCTGGCACCGGCCCCAATTGCTCTGCGCCATCAGTAGGTACGAGCAGGGCCGACACCATCAGCACATGGGAGTCGTGGAGGAGGGAGCGGGGATGCTGGCAGACAGTGGACTGGGGGCTGTGGCAGGATGGGCCGAGACCCACCCCTGTGCCTACCGCAGCCTGGTGGCCCACAGTTCCTTTCAAGTTGCACGAATTCGTGCACTGGGCCCCTAGTATATAGATAATACTCTAATATATACTTAGAATTGCTGAAGAATTAGATCTTAAGTGATCTCACCACACACAAAAAAGTAACTCTATGAGGTAATGGATATTAATTAACTTGATAGAGGTAATCATTTTGCAAATTATACATATATCAAAATATCACATTGATTACTATATATATAATATTTTTATTTTACAATAAATCTGGAAATATTTTTGAAAAAAGTATATCTGTGTTTTTTAGTTCAAATCTGACCTAATTTTTTATTTTATTTATTTATTTTTTTTAATTTTTTTAATTGATTTTTTTACAGAGAGGAAGGGAGAGGGATAGAGAGCCAGAAACATTGATGAGAGAGAAACATCAATCAGCTGCCTTCTGCACACCCCCTACTGGGGATGTGCCTGCAACAAAGGTACATGCCCTTGACCGGAATCGAACCTGGGACCCTTGAGTCCGCAGGCCGACGCTCTATCCACTGAGCCAAACCGGTTAGGGCTGACCTAATTTTTTAGATGCTATAAAATATTATGAGAAGCTTGATATAGACTACACATTTATCAAAGATTTATTATATTGTAAAAATTATTGGTGTAATCAATATTTCTATTGGTTAAATTAGTTCTGTTGAAAAAATTACGTAAAATTATATTCTTCACAAACTACAAAATGAGAGAAATACATTTGAATTTTAGGGGCTATCTTGAAACTATTTCAAAGAAGTTGATAGGATATAAGACTTCAAAGATTCAGTTTTGTGGTGGAGAATAATAAGTGATTTGGATGTTTAAGAAATGATAAGTCATGCAATGAGTCTGGGACATGGAATCAAGGCTGAAAAACTGCAATTTTCCAAGTGTATTTATATCTATTAGAAAGTTTCATCGTACTTTCATAACTTTTCCCTCCACTTGGTCTCTTTTTAAGATGCTACCAAATTTAGAATGATTTGGTTCACTGGATACCAAATAATATAAATGTAAAATGAAAATATAAAATGAAAACATTTTCAAGTATTTTATCTTTGGTTATGCTTTAAAAGTCCACTGTTTCCTCAGAAATAGATATTGTGTTCATTTTGATTTGACTTTGTATGTGAAAGGGAGGTAGGTCTGAAATTAAAAGAGCAGCAATTTATATTATAGAGGCAGTTGCTGTACTCTCTACAGAACCTCATGCAAATATATACTTTACAACTTTTAAAAATTATGGCTATGTGTTTACACAGCATGTTTGGAAATTTTTATTTAATCATTTTTTATTTTTAAATTAAATTTATTGAAGTGACATCTATACTAATAAAAGGGTAATATGCTAATTAGACCGGGAGACCTTCCCGACATCCTTCTAGACAAAGCTATGGTGGCGGGGCCGAGGCAGCGGTGGTTAGGGGCGATCAGGCCAGGAGGGGAGGGCAGTTGGGGATTATCAGGCCGGCCAGGGGGGCATTTGGGGGTGAGCAGGCTGGCAAAGGGGGGGGGCAGTTGGGGATAAGCAGGCTGGAGGGGGGCAGTAGGGGGTGAGCAGGCTGACAGGCAGAGTGGTTAGAGGCGATCAGGCAGGCAGGCAGGTGAGCAGTAAGGAGCCATCAGTCCTGGATTGCAAGAGGGATGTCTGACTGCCAGTTTAGGCCCCCCAAAGGGATTGGGCCTAAACCGGCAGTCAGTCATCCCCCGAGGGGTCCCAGATTGGAGAGGGTGCAGGCCAGGCTGAGGGACACCCCCACCCCCATGCATGAATTTTGTGCACCAGTCCACTAGTTGGTTAATAAGATCATATAGGTTTCAATGTACATATCTATGATACATGATTATATATTGCATTGTGTGCCCAATACCCACAGTCAACTCAACTTCAGTCACCATATATTTGGCCTCCTTTACTCTTTTTTTTTTTTAAATTGCAACTTCAGGAAAAGTTCCTGCTTTATTATTTCAAATAATTTTCCCATGTAAAATAAATGTCCAATAGTTCCTGGTATGTGGGAAGATAACGTTAAAGTCACAATGAAGCCTTATTGACGGAAGCTTGGCTATATAAACAGCACAAGTTGAGAAAAGGTTTAATGTCCAAACCTATTAGATTGGATGAAGTGAAAACAGTAACGGCCACCTTGCGACATTACAGGAGGTCTCATTCCCATTGGAGGTCTAGGAGGCCCACCTTGATAAGGGGGCACCATTGGCAGTCCCTGCCCATATGGCGGCATAGCACCAGGAAGGTAACCTGGCATGCCTTGATGATGACCACCATACTGACCATGAGGTGGCATTGGGGGTCTCATTCCTTGTTGTTGTGGGATGCCTGGCTGTGGTGGCATCATAGCTCCAATTGGTCCAACTGGTGGATTACCAATGGGAGTCTGTCCTGGAAGAGGAAGATTACGTTGATATTTAGGTAACTGTGCCCTTCTTTCTTCCAACGATATATCCTCATCTGGATAGATCAACTTACTGGTTGCACTGGTTGTCGTAAGAGTAGCAGGCTTACTTGCTATTGATGCCGCTGGTTTAGCTGCAGTGCTATTTGTTGTACTAGTGGTTGAAGCTGTAGACTGTGTATAAGCAGGAAATGTAGGCTTCGGGGGTTCTGTAGTTGTTGCAGGGGTACTACTTAAGGGCTTGAAATCTGTACCAACAGGTCCTTGGACAGTTGCCTGAGCCTGTCCGGCACTGGGGAAAAGAGGCTTAGTAACTGGAGGCTGTGGAGCAGGAACTGTTGCTGTTGGTGCAGGTGGTCTATTAAGAATACCTGGTGCTGAAACAGCCTGTGCTTGAGTCATTGGAGGAATTCCAGGACGTGGAACAGGAGGGGGCATACCTAGTGGCATACCAGGCATTAGAGGTGGTATTCCTGGTCCAGGTGGCATCATTCTACCCATTGGCATCATTCCAGGTGGCATGCCTGGCATAGCTGGTGGCATTCCTGGCATCAGAGGAGGAACACCTGGCATTAATGGAGGTATGCCTGGAGCCATTCCTGGTGCTCCCAGAACTGGTGGTAGTCCTGGCTGTGCCATTGGGTGTAGATAGCCTTGTTGGGGTTGAACAGGCTGTGGTTGAAATGAAGTTGAAGCTGCAGAGTCGTCATCATCATACTCATCAGAATCATCTTGTTGCTTCCTTTTTTGACTCTCCTGTGTTTTCTGTTCAAGAAGTCGTCTTCTTTCATCCATGTCTTTTTCTGGAATACCTTCCATACCACATATGTCCAACCCTATGTCTGTTCTCCCAGGTATTGCATTTGGTACAGCATCTATTGTCTTTTTATGCACCTGGCTGCAATGTGTAGCCAAGCCAGGTCCTCTGTACAGCTTCTTATGACATATATGGCATTTAAAATGTTTTGCTTTTTGGTGCTGTATAAGGATCTTCTCATCATCAAAATCTCTATTACAATACCAGCACCACGGCTTCAGCTGCTTCTTCCTCTTGCGACCCATCACTGCACTCCACGGACGAAAATGGAGGCGAAACCGCTCAGTCTTCAGACCCAACCGCCACCACCTCGTCCCACAGGAAACTCCAAGTTCTGTGTCTTATTGTCTTGTTACATCTGTATTTATACCAGTTGATTTTAATCCTATCAATTTCTATTCCAAAGGTTAGGGTGTTTCTTATCTCCATTCCAGGGAGTAAAGATTATGTAGCTTAAGCGTGATTGTTCATAGTTAAAGTGATTAACTACCCGCCTGGCACTTAGTTAAGGGGTTTTATTCCCTCCCTAACTTCAGGGGAAAATCCCTACCAGGGGAAACGACCTTTCTCGGAGAGGTGACCTTGGTTAAAACACATAGTGCCAAGAAGGGGAGCAAACATATTAAGAACAGTATGCCATATACACCAGGTCCCTTGAAACATATGCTGTGCAGATGTTTTTTCCCTGCAGCGACTGTGTCAAGCAGCAAGGATGGACCGGCTTCCGAAAAATTCCCCCTTTTTTATTTTTTAAATGATAGCACATGTAAATCAGAGGCCACCTCTCGGATTGGGTTGTTTAAGACTCGGAAGAAGACTGACAAGCATGATAGCGAGCATGGCTATAAACATAGTGGATGGAGTGCACAAGGAGCCTTGTTCCTGTAGAAGGTTGCTGGCCTCTTCAGTCAAGGGATTTCAGCTGTCCCCAAGTCGGTGGTTTGGTTGTCCTTGATGATCTGGCTAGGCGTTGTCATTGGCGACGGGCTTCCCAAAGCATCAGCGAGTTGAAGGGCTGCATCAAAGGGTCCATCAGAGCCGCGCTTGATGGTGGTGGCGGTGTCCGGGGAGGAGTCAGCTGTGCCCTCTGGGTCAGCTAGGGGAATCCTGTTTGCGACGCCATATGTTGGGGTCCAGCCCCAGCAGGTCCAGGGGTTCCCCAAGGTGTGGACGGAGTTGGCAAAGAAGGAATGACATGGAGGCAGTGTTCAGGTGATCATCATAGCCAGGTTCCTCCTGGCCTCCTTTACTCTTAACTACCCCTCACCCACTTACCTCTGGTAACCACCATACTGTTGTCTATATCTATGATTTTCAGTTTTATGTCCCACATGTGTGTGAAATCGTGTGGTTATTAGCTTTCACTGACTGACTTATTTCACTTAGCATAATATTCTCAAATTTCATCCATATTGTCACAAATGGCAGTATTTCATCTTTTCTTATGGCTGAGTAGTATTCCATTGTGTATATATACCACATCTTCTTTATTGAATCCTCTATTGCAGGACACTTTGATTGTCTCCATGTCTTGAACATCATGAATAATGCTGTAAAGAACATAGGGATGCACAAATATTTTCGAATAAATGTTTTCTAATTTTTCAGATGATACTTGGAAAAGGGGCCATATGGCAGCTTCTTAAATAAGTTCATACAGGTTTCACTTGTACATTTCTATGATACATGATCTGTATGTTGCATTGTGTTTCCACCACCCAAACTCAAATCACTTTTCTTCATCATATACTTGGCCTCTTTTCCGTTTTACTACCCCTCCCTAAACACAAAATACAATATACAGATGATACATTATAGAATTGTACAATTGAAACCTATATAATTTTATTAACCAATGTTACCCTAATAAATTCAATAAAAAAATTTAAAGTCTTGAATCCTGAAATGTTTTTTCATACTTTAGAAACTGAAATAAAATCTACTGGGAGAAATTATTTGTATTGAAATATGGTTTACAAAAGAAATTCACTTTTTAAATTATCAATGCATTTTGCTCTTTCATTTTCTTCCAATTATGACTTTTATTTTGTGATCTTCACAAATGAATAATTATGAAATAATTTTATCACCAATATGTTTTGTTTGCATAATAATTTAAGTAATTAATAACCAAGTGAGGCCTCATTGCCTTATAATTGATTAAACATTTGTATAGTTTTAAAATAGAGATACTTTACACTAAGGCATTATCTGAGATTTTTTTATAAATATAAGTCATGCCATTAATTATGCTGCCTTTTTATCTATATCTATATATTTATTATGTCTATGTCTATGTCTATGTCTATGTCTATCTATATCTATATATCTATATCATCTATATATCTATAGATAGATAAAAGCCTAATATGCTAAGTGTCTGACCGTTTGACCATTCAACCAGTCCCTATGACATGCACTGACCACAAGGGGGTAGACGCTCTAACCTGTAGGTTAGCTTCCTGCTGGAGTCCCTCCTGCAATTCCTCCCTGGACGGCCAACCTCCCGCAGTCCCTCCCCGGCCCGGCCCTGATCGGCCTGATCAGGATTGGGCAAGATGGGCTGGACATGCCCTGGAGCCCTCCTGTGGTCCCTCCCTGGCCTCTAAAATATTTCTTCTAATTAATTTCCTTTCAATGTGCACGAATCCATGCACCAGGCCTCTAGTTAATAATAATAGGATTAAGGGCTATCTTTAAACTTATATTATTTTCAGAGATTTGTAACAAATAAAATCCAGAGTATTAGCAACAAGTTTTCCCATTCCTAAACTACTGTCTAGTTTGATAATGTAAAATTAGTAGATTGTGATTTCTAATCTTTTCTAGATAATTACTTCCTCTTTTCCCAGGAAAATTCAGAAGTGATTTTTTAGGTCTGTTGTTTGTCATTTGCAAGGTTAGCTCATTGTAGATCATAATATTGTCTCAATTTTATAATATTGTTATGTCTTAAGTTATGTGATTTTTTTAAAAAATAGACTTTTTAAAAGAGTAATTTTAGGCTTACAGCACAATTAAGTAAAAATAATAAAGATTTATCATATAACACATACTCTCCCATTATCAACATCCCTCACCAAAATGGTATATATGTATATATATTTTATTATTGATTTCAGAGAGGAATGGAGAGGGAGAGAGAGAAACATCCATGATGAGAGAAAAATTGATAGGTGCCTCCTGCACACCCCCTACTGGGGATAGAGCCTGCAACCTGAAACCTGGGTACATGCCCTGACCAGGAATAGAACTGTGATCTCCTGGTTCATTGGTTGACATTTAACCACTGAACCATGCCAGCCGAGCTATATTTCTTAAAATTGGTGAACTTACATTGACATAATAATCACTGAGAGTCCACACTTTACATTACCATCACTGGTAATGTACATTAGGTTTAGAATGATTTTTTCCGATACTGCTTATCCATTTTTATGCCAAAAGTCATGACTATACATAAACTTTTAAAGATCTATTGTTTTGAATGACTCATTTTTAAGAATCCTCAGTCTTCACTGAAACCCAACATATGTGTTTTGCTTTGATTTTTATTATAACTATTATAGTGAATGTGAACAGTGATATTTCATGTTGTTTGAATTTGCAATTCCCTAATGACTAATGGTTTTGAGCATTTTATTCTGATTGTTGATATCCTGTGTATTTCATGTGGAGAAATGTCAACTCAAGCCATTTGCCCATTTTTGAATTGTTTGTCTCTTTGTTTTTGAGTTGCAAGGGTTCTCTATATAGTTGGAGTAAGAGAACCTTATCAGATATATGATTTGGAAATATTTTCATTCTGTGGGTTGTCTTTCATTTTCTTGAGAGTGTTTTTTGTTATGCAAAATATTTTTAATTTTGATATGATCCAACTCATTTATTTTTCTTTTGTTGCTCATGTTTTAGGTATCATATCTAAGAAACTATTATCAAGTCATTATAAAGATTTTTCCCTGTTTTCTTCAAAAAGTTTATAGTTTCAGCTATTATGTGTACATTTCTTATTCATTATAAGTTAATTTTTATATGTTGTGAAGTAGGAGTCCAACTTAATTCTCTTGCATGTGGATATTCAGTTGTCCCAGGACCATTTTTTTTAAAGAAACTATTCTTGGCCTTATCAAATAGTCATAATACCGTTATTGACAATCAGTTGATCATAGACACTTGGACTTATTTTAGACTCTCAATTGTATTTATTGATCCCTATGTTTATCTAATGCCAATATCTCATTGTCTTGATTACCAGTGATTTGTAATAAGTTTTGAAATTAGAAAGTGTAGTAACCTTCTACTTTGTTTTCAAGATTATTTTTCATTGTGGTCACTTGCATGCCATATGGATTTTGGTATCAGCTTTTACATTTTTGTAAAAGAGCCTTTGGGATTTTAATAAGGATTGATTGAGCCACTAGATTGCCTTTGGTAGTGTTTCCATCTTAACAATAATACTGCTTCTACCAATCCATGAACATGGGATGTATTTTCATTTATTAAGTCCCCTTTCATTGATTTTTACAATATATTATATTTTTCACAGCATAGGTCTTGCACGTCTTTGGTTAAATTTATTTTTTACATTCTTTGATAAATGTGATTATTTTCTTAATTTACTTTTGGGAGTGTTAATTGCAGATACATAGAAATAAAACAGGGGAGAGATCAACCAAAGGACTTGTATGCATGCATATAAGCATAAGCGATGGACACAGACAACAGGGGGTGAGGGTGAGGGCAAGACTGGGGGGATGAGGGGACAATGTGGGGATAAAGACACATTTGTAATACCTTAATCAATAAAAAGTTAAAAAAAAGAAATAAAACATTTTTGTATTTTGACCTTGTCCCTGTAACTTTGCTGACTTTGTTATAAGCTCTAATCTTTGTTTCTTTATATTTTTTGTATGTAGTATCATGTCATTTGTGAATAGAGATAGCTTTACTTTTTTTCCAATTTGATGCATTTTATTTCTCTTTCTTGCCTAATTACCCTAGCTAGAACTTCTAGTACAATATTAACTCACAGTGGCAAAACGGGCCTCCTTGACCTATACTTCATCTAAAGCAGCGGTTCTCAACTTGTGGGTCTGGGGGTTGCGACGACCCTTTCACAGGGGTCGCCTAAGACCATCGGAAAACACAGATATAATTACATATTGTTTTTGTGATTAATCACTATGCTTTAATTATGTTCAATTTGTAACAATGAAAATACATCCTGCATATCAGATATTTACATTACGATTCATAACAGTAGCAAAATTACAGTTATGAAGTAGCAACGAAAATAATTTTATGATTGGGGGTCACCACAACATGAGGAACTGTATTAAAGGGTCATGGCATTAGGAAGGTTGAGAACCACTGATCTAAAGGGAAAAGTTTTCAGTCATCAAATATGGTGGTATCTCTTAGGTTTTCATAAAAGTCCTTTATCATGTTGAGGAACTCTTTTTCTAGTCTTAGATTTCTAAGGGTTTTTATGATGAAAAGTTGCCAGATTTTTATCAAATGTTTTAGCTGCATCAATTGAAGAAAAATCCTGTTATTTTTCCCTTCATTTTATTAATGTGGTGTACTACATTGATTGATTTTGTATGTTGTATCACCTTGTGTTGCCTGAATATTTCCTACATGATCATAGTATACAATCCTATTAATATGCTGCTAGATTTGGTTTACAAATAATTTGTGAGGATTCATAAGTTCTTTTTATTAATAATATTAAAATATATTTTTAAAAATTTTAATGACAACTTAAATCTTCTTTGTCATCAATTACTTTTGGTATTGTTTCCCAGGAATTTCAAAAGAACCCTATGAATAATCTTTCTTATCCATGAGGTAAAGTTCAAATTCCTTTTGATTATTTTTTTTTTCATGAGAGAAATCATTCTTTTCCCAGTACCACCTGATACTTCTGTGTCATCTTTTAAATTGAGATGCCTTAAGTACAATATAATAATTACCCTAGTTGTTTGGACAGGAGGAATGTCAGTCTTCTAATATAATCCATTTGGCATTTTATTTATATCAGTAGATGAGCTTTGATTGTTGCTTTATTACTAAATCAGTATGTTTTCTCTACAACTTATTGAACTCATCAGAATGTAGAACCTATAAAATTTATCCTTTGCAGTATACAGTCAAATTGCAGCTTCTAATGTATTGATGATAAAATATGTATAAATGGGATTCAAATACCTAATGAATTTCTCTTCAAAGATGTCATATTTGCCTCTCTATCCATAGACTAACCATATTAAACCTCTGAATAATTGCTTTTGTTTAAATTGATTCTTCATTTTCATTAATTAATGGGGACTAGTTGGAAAATTGTTTATTATCTAAACTTGAAATTAGAGTTTAATTTTCATATTAAACTACGCATTCATTAAACATGCTTTCCAATGTTATTATATTGCTGGGATAAATAGGCAAGTAATGAAGCATGTGAGATATAATTTTGAGTCCTTGCATATCTCAACGTCATTTTATTCTACTATCATCTTCGATTTATAGTTTAGTGTAGTATAAATTGTGTGGGTTGAAAGTTACTTTCTCTCCGAACTTTGAAGGCATTCTTCTATTGTCCCAAAGAATTAAACATTACTTATGATGAATATTAACCATACCATCACTTCTTTATAAATTACCTAGATGTTTCCAATGGAAAAAGTTTAACATCAATCAACTCAATAATTTTTGCTGCTCTGAAGATCTATAAAAATGTGACTAGTTATTTGGGTTTTTAAATTATTATTTAGATATACAGTCATTGAATGCTATAATTCTTCAACTCTGTGAACTTACATTCTTTATTTTCTCTGATATGTTTATCCTTTATTTTCTCTATTCTAGTAAGCTAGAATTGGTCACTGTGGAGAGGGTTTTATTAAGGAGCACCAAGATCCATGCTAGCTGCTCCAATTTGCCCCAGACCATTTTTTGTAGAACAAGTCCTTTGTTTAGAAACAGAGGGTCAGAACTGACCACCACTAATTCTGTTAAGGAGAGTGGAGGGATGCAGTTGATGGAAATAGCTTCAGTTAATCATCCTGTTTTCAGACTTTTTACTGCCTACTATTGATTCATCAAGTCTTCCCCCAACCCTCTGAAGACTATTTTAGGAAATATTCCTGCTTCCTTAACCTCATTCATCTCTCTATATATTATTTTTTATTACAACTCCCCACACCATGCTTCATGAGTCAATACATTTCATACTGCCTTACAGAAATTTGTTGAAAGGTCTAGTTTGCTGATGATCTACCACTTGTTGTCTTCATTTTTATGGCATATAGCCTTTAAAAATACCTTTACTACCAAAGTTTAGGTCTCTCAGATGAAAGAAAAATAATTACATTTTTTCAGTCCATCATTTTCAGTCAAAAGTTGTCTTAATAAAGTTCTATGACACATGGCATTTTGATATATTAATAGATTTTATTACAGTTTGGAAAGATGAAATGCCATGAAAGCAATTTATTCTTATTGCAATGTATACTTATTCCAAAAAGTAATTTCAGTATATTTTCTATTTGACTATATTATATGATCATATGACTATTTCTTTCTGTTACTTAGCCTGCATACTCATTATCTATTCCTCTATTACCTATCCCATTACCTAAATTTCTTCATATTTTATACAGATTATTTTATCTATATATTTTATTTTATTTTTCTGAATATATCTTTAAGATTTCACCTTCTCAAATAGCTTAATCAAGTATTCTCCTAAACACTCTCCTTCCAAAAAGAAATTATAGTGACAGCTGTGTTATTTAAGTTGTCTGTTTTGATCCTATTTCATTTTAAATTCCAAAGCCTTCTTTGTACTACTATTCATATTATACTATATAAGACTTGGTAATAATGACTTTAGCTCATTGTATGCAACAGTGAACACCCTCTCTTTTCCAACACATAAATTGTATTTCTGCAAGGGAAAGATAATACTACTGGTCTGGGAACTATAATATGAGAACCATTGCCTAGATAAAGTACCTCAAATGTCCTCAATGTGAGAGAGAAGGATTTAGAGAAAGTCCAAATATGCCAATAGTTCTGAGAGTATTGCCTTATGTAACTTTGACATGTTAATATATTCAATAGGTATTCAACAGTAGAAAACGTGTGAAGAGGACACAGCAGAAAATTGAGTATATTTTTATGATTAGTGGTTTCATACTCTGGTAAAATGAGTCAAAGTGTACATAAATTAGCATTAAATTCAGCTAATTTTTGAAAATACTATGGGACTATAAAAAACACACACACAGAAATTAAAGTGGGTATCATCTTCTGTCAGCATTTGTGGTTTCTCCATGTAAACCCAATATTTATTTATTCTTTTATTTATTTATCGCCTGGCCAGTTGGAGCTGTCTCGCTAAGTCTGTGGGGAGGTACCATGGGAGGTTGGCTTTGGGAGTGCACTGACCACCAGGAGGCAGCTCCTGTGTTGAGTGTCTGCCCCCTGGTGGTCAGTGCATGTCATAGCGACTCCTCATTCAGCCATGATGGTTGCTTAGGCTTTTATATATATATACTAGAGGCTCAGTGCATGAAATTCATGCATGGGTAGGATCCTTAGCAGCTTCCAGATGCCAGCTGGGGCCTCACTTTCCCGGCTGCCGGCTGCCCGCTGGGTCCTCCCTTCCCCAGATGCCTGTTGCTGGCCAGGGCCTTTCTTCGTTCCATGCTGCCCTCTGGTGGCCAGCGCATGTCATAGCAAGTGAACTCCTGGTCAGTCAAACTCCTGAGGGGACACTTTGCATATTAGGCACTTATATAGCTATACTAATAAAAGGGTAATATGCTAATTAGACTGGAGACCTTCTGGGAGACCTTCTGGACAAAGCCATGGTGGTGGGGCCGAGGCAGAGGCAGTTAAAGTTAAAGGTGATCAGGCCAGGAGGGGAGGTCAGTTGGGGGCCAGCAGGCTGGTGGTGGGGGGTGCTGTTGGGGGCAATCAGGCCAGCAGTGGGGACAGTTGGGGGAGAGCAGGCCGGCAGGGTGGGGGCAGTTGGGGGCAATCAGGCTGGCAGGGGGGATAGTGGGGGGTAACCAGGCTGGCAAGGGGGGCAGTTGGGGGCAAGAAGGCCAGCAGGGAAGGCAGTTGGGGGTGAGAAGGCCGGCAGGCAGAGTGGTTAGGGGTGATCAGGCAGGCAGGCAGGTGAGAAGTTAGGAGCCGGTGGTCCTGGATTAGGCCCACAGGATCGGGCCTAAACCGGCAGTCGGACATCCCCCGAGGTCCCAGATTAGAGAGGGTGCAGGCTGGGCTGAGGGACACCATCAACCCTGTGCATGAATTTTGTGCACTGGGCCACTAGTCTATAATAATAAAAGTGTAATATGCTAATTAGACCAGATGTCCTTCTGGACATCCTTCTGGACAACCTTCCAGACGAAGCCAGGGCTTTGAGGGAAGCCCAGGTCCCAGGTGCCTGCCGGCAGCCGGAGGGAAGCCTGGATCCCTGGTGCCAGACCGAAGCTGGTGCTGGTAGCTGGGGGAAGGAAAGCCCTACTCTTCCGTGAATTGTGTGCATCAGGCCTCTTTTATAAATATATAAAAGAGATATTTATTAAGGATAGTCTTTTTAACCAAATAAAACTGTTTTTCCCCTAGCAATCATAAAATGCATAACACTGGCTGAAAAAAAGAAAAATTGCTAATTTCTCACTCTGTAGAGCAATAACATGAATGTTTCCTGTGGAATAGTAAAGCTACATTATTAAACTATTTTCATTATTAAGAAGTGAGCTTGCAAAGTGTCAATTTTACATTTTTTTAACCACTGACTACATCCTATAATTTAACTTTTAAGATAAGTTAGATTGCATGAACAAATGTCTACTTTCTGCGAATAGATTTCAAAATTGCTTCCAGATTTTATAGTCTTCCAATAAGGGAGTGTGTGTGCGTGAGTTTACGTGTGTGTGAATGTGACATAGGCAATATAGAACACTTTTAAAATGTTAGTAACTCTAAAAAAGATGCATTAAAAAGCTGCCTTCTCCCTGGCCCATGTTGCTCAGTAGATAGAGAACTGCAGGTTCCAGGGTTTGATTCCAGCCAAGGGCACATACCTGGGTTGTAGGCTCGATCCCCAGTGTGGGGTGTGCAGGAGGCAGCCAATCAAAGATTCTCTCTCATCATTGATGTTTCTATCTCTCTCTTCCTCTCCCTTCCTCTTTGAAATCAATAAAAATATATTTTTAAAAAAGAAAAAGCTGTGTTTCACATTGTATTTATCAAAATTTTTTTTTCAATTTTATCCAATGACCTATATTTTGGGTTCATTAATTCTACTTTAATAATAAAATGAAACTCATGCTCTTTTTCAGTTTAATTACCCTTGTAAAAAATATTTAAAATATTATCAGCATTTTCCATGTCATCAAACATGCTTCTGAAACATGATTTTTTTTAAAATATACAGTGGGGCCTTGACTTACGAGTTTAATTCGTTCCGAGACTGAGCTTGTTAAGGAGCTCGTTAACTCAAATTACTCTATCAACTCAATGCAAAAAATTGGCTGAGAGACAGCTGGTATCTCAAAAAACTCGTTAGTCGGGACACTCGTAAGTCAAGGCCCCACTGTATTTTTATTGATTTCAGAGAGGGAGAGATAGAAACATCAATGATGAGAGAGAATCATTGACTGTCTGTCTCCTGGACGCCTCCTACTGGGGATCAAGCCTGCAACCCGGGCATATGCCCTTGACTGGAATTGAACCTGGGACCTTTCAGTCCGCATCTGATGCTCTATCCACCGAGCTAAACCAGCTAGGACTGAAACATGATTTTTTGAATGGCCAAACAATATTGCACTGTATAAATGTGGCATAAATTAAGCATTAATCTCTATTTTGGGGAATTTCCTTAAAATTTTTCCTGAGAGTAATTGCTGAGTTAAGAATATAAATACATTTATGAATCTTAATAATTTTTGCAAAAAATTCAACAACTAATATTCCCACATAGAGTGAGAATGTATATTTTATCCACACTTGAAAATAAATACTGCCAATTATCATTTTATTTATATTTCTAACAATTTGGTAGGTAAAACCATAATAAGTCAGTGTAGTTTTAATTTGCATTTTTGTAATTTTGTGTTTTTAATGCTTTTAGTCTCATTATCTTTTTTTGTTTAAAATACAGCTATGATTTCTGTGAGTATAATCTATTACATAAAAGCTGCAAAAGAATTAGTAAGATTCTGCAAAGATTACTATTTAAATATGTTTTTATTAATTTTTAGAGAAAGAGGACAGGAGAGGGAGAGAGATAGAAACACCAATGAGAGAGAAAGATCAGTATCAATTGGCTGCCTCCTGTACAACCCCTCTAGGAATCGACCCTCAATCTGGGCATGTACCCTGACCAAGAATCGAACTGTAACTTCCTGCTTCATAGGTCGGCATGCAACCAACTGAGCCACAATGGCCAGGCACAAAGATTACTTTAATACTATTTAAAATAGAACTATTTTCTATTTTAAATCTAGAAGTGTAAGATAAATATGTTCATGGTTTCTATAGCTGATTTAATATATAAGATTACAGATATTTGTCCCTCTCTCTTTTTGTTTTCCTTTTCTCCCCTCTATTTTTTATGCTCTAAATAAAAGTTTATTTAAATTCACTTATTACATTCAGATTTGGTTCATAGTTTTATGGCTAAGAAAAATTACAGTTTACATGTGGCCCAAAATACGATATATGAATTGTATATTGCCTATAATTAATGCTCTTAATTTTTTTAGGTAATAAAAAACATTACAGACTATATGAGTATATGCATTTGCTTTATAGTGTCTCAATTCAAAATCCTCTCATTGTTGAATTTATAATTATTGAACATCTATCTAAATATAAAGGAGACATATTTTAAAAATATTTATTTGGGAGAGAGAGAGAGAGAGAGAGAGAGAGAGAGAGAGAGAGAGAGAGAAAGAATCATTGATTTTTGTTATCCTACTTATTTGTGTGTTCATAGGTTTATTCTTGTATGTGCCTTGACTGGGGATCAAACCCACAACTTTGGTGTATCACGTGGGCGCTCTAACCAACTGAGCGACCTGGCCAGGGCCAAAGAAGACATTTAAGACATTTAAAAATGAAATAGGGCATAGCATTTTAGGAAAAGATGCTGAACGAGAAGCTAAAATAGCCTTTACAACTTCAGAGGTGACCAAATTTCAGTGTATGATTGGCTCCCTTCCAGCAGTAGAATTGGCAGAGTCAGGGAGCTAAATGTGACCCCGCTGAGATAAGAAATGGGAAAAAAAATAGAAAAAGTAATTGCTTCAGCAATGATCTAGTTTGGAAGTGATGGATTCTTTGAGATAGAATTTGGTAACCTTTCTGTCCCTGGCACACTCTCTGAGCACTCCATGAGGTCAAATATCTCTGTCTAGGGAGGCGGAAACTCTTTAGAAACCTGCTACCCTCCAAATACTGCAACTGAACTGATATAACTGTAGTTGTGCATCAAGGCTTGTTTTCCTCTGAGTCTATGAGGATCAGGTGAAGAGGAGCCATCTTCTAAAGATTTTTTGCATATTCTTTAGGATCTAATGAGATCAATCAACTGCAGGTAAACACCCTTGTGCTGACCCCGCAATTGGCCATCTAACATGTTTGTTGTTAGCTGTGTGTTCTCACGGAGGGAATGGCACAGAATGGTTAGGGCAGAAGAAATGCCTATCTTTATATGTCTAGTTCAGAAAGGAACCCAGATAAGTCAATAAAGGTAGCGGAGTTTGGCTTTTGAATGTGTCCTGTGTGTGCTCCTCTGACCAGCCGCACATGTCTAGGAAACGAATCCTTTATCCTGACAGACTTATTCAGCATCACACTTTCTACTGAGTTTTCTGAAAAAGCAAAAGCTATTTTGTCCTCTGGCATTCACACACCAGGTGGTCTCATTTTTGCCTGTTGGCTCACAATAGGTGTTTGGACGTTTTCTCCCTGACCTGAATCGATTCTCCAACTGAAGAGCAAAGTAAATCTTTAACAAAAACAACACAGACTATGTTTTCACTAACAAGGTCAGTGTAAATTATGGAGGATTTATGTCCTAAGGTGATGTATTAAGTCCTATAAGTGCTTTTGTTTGAATGGCAATATCAAAATATAAAGAAGACGTATTAGACAAGTACATTATTTTTTTCAGTCCAGTTATTATTAGTTGATATTACTTCACTCCCCTGATGCTTCATTAGTTGCACAACTAGGATGTGGGCAATTTCTTGCTCATTCCCAGAAGAAACAGGGTTAGTTATAGGTAACTCTTCCAAGCATGTTTCCTCTAAGAATGCACCAAGCAAGCATGGCGGTAGCATATATTTGTCCTCTTAGTCACTGGCCTCAAAAGTTGGTCCTTGATTTTGGCTTTCCTCTCCATTACTTTTCTATCACCCATTTCTTTTTCTTGAGATACGTTGTAGACAAGCAAATCCTAATTTCCTATCATTTTTTAAAATTTATCTTTATTGTTGCAAGTTATACAGATGTACCCATTTTTCCCCATTGACCCCTATCCCAGGCCTTCACCAAACTATTGTCTATATCCATGGGTTATGCATATCTATAATAATAAAAGCATAATATGCTAATTAGACCAGAGATCCTTCCTGATGAAGCCGGGGCTGCGAGCGAAACCTGGGTCCCAGGTGCCAGAGGGAAGCCGGTGCCAGCAGCCGGGGGAAGGAAAGCCTACTCTTGCATGAATTCCATGCATCAGGCCTCTAGCATGTATATAAGTTCTTGAGTTAATCTCTTCCCACCTACCCACTCACCCTGGACTTCCCTCTGAGATTTCTATGTTGTTGTTGTTTTTAAATTCAGATAGCTTCATTCTACGCATACTGTTCTGCACTTTGCTTCAAGCACTTAATATATTTTGCATAGCAGTCCTTTATTCTCAAAGAGTTCCATATTCTTTATATGGGTGCATATTGTTCTATTGCATGGGTAATTTATTTAGCCTATTCCCTATTGTTCTACATATGTGGTTTCCTGAATCCTTTTTTATTAAAGACAATTATTCATTAAAATGTTGTGTACATATGTGCTTTTACATATGTGCAGTAACATAGAGGATACATTTTTTATAATGGGGTCGCTAGGTTAATAGGTAAATGCATTCAAATAGTCAATTTATTGCCAAATTGCCATCCAGAAGGGTTGTACCTGTGAGTACTTACCCCAGCAATCTTTACAAGAACTTGTTTAATTACTTATTTACTAAATACCCTAACAAATTTATAGATCTTCATCAACATAATGGGTGAAAACGTTTTCTGCTTTAAGTGATGTTGGGCATCTATTTATGTGTTGTATTTTCCATATTTTTAACTCATATATTCCATTGTGATCCTTTTCTTGCCATTTGTAAACAACCTTTCCTCACAAGAGAAAATAGATCTCTATGGGTTACAAATATTTTGCACTATATACTCTTTGCCTTTAGCTATATTGTGGTTACTTTTACCATGCAACAACTTTTAAAAAGTAACTTTGGTTTGGCATATTGTGGGTTTTGTGTCATACTTAGAAGACTTTCACTAATTCAAAAATTATCAATGGCTAATTCTGAGGTTTTTTGGTTTCAGTTTATTGCTGTATTATTTTTCAATTTTAACATTGAGTATTTTATCAATTTTAAAGTTATTGTTATTAACTATGAGTGATCATATCTATTCAACCTCATTTTAAGTGATACCCCAATTTTTCTTGGATAATTTATTGAGTAAGCTAACTTTTTCTTAACCTAATCCTTTACCCAATTCCCAAACAATATCTGTATTTCTGTAATTTTTCATCTTAATTTGAAATTAGTTAATTTACTTCAAAAACATGAATGTTATTGGCATTTTGTTGAAAATCACATCTAATTTAAAGATTAATTTGGAGACTTTTTATATCTTTATGAATTTATTCAAATCACAGGAGAGGATTGCCATCTATTAAAGTTTTTATTTGAGCATTTCAATTTCTTCTAGTATAGGTATTAAAATGTTCTTATAAAGTTAATTTATTTATGTTATTTGTTACACCATTTTATTGTTGTTGGCATAGCTATAGTAATTGTTTTACTATATATATATCTTAATCATTTTTATATTCTATGAAAATTATAGTTTGCTATGTATTACTCTTGTGCCCTACAAGCTTATTTACTTACTAGAGGCCAAGTGCATGGACTTGTGCACTGGTGGAGTCCCTCGGCCTAGCCTGCGCCTTCTCGCAATCTGGGACTCCTTGGGGGATATCAGACTGCCAGTTTTGGCTTGATCCCCATAGGCCAGGCTGTGGGACCCCACCAGTGCACTAATCCATGCACTGGGCCTCTAGTATGCATATAAGATCTTTGGTTAATCTCTTCCTGCCGCCCCCCCCCACTCCCCCTTTTCCTCTGAGATTCATCAGTCTGTACCATGTTTCCATGCCTGTGTGTTGAACATCTCCCCTCTGGTGGTCAGTGCGCATCATAGTTACTAGTCAAATGGTTGGTCAGTTGCTTAGGCTTTTATATATATAAATTGTATAGAGTAGGGTTTTATTGATCCTGTTGTGATTGCCAGGTTTATGAGCATATTGTTTACAAATAATCCTATTACCTCAAATTTACCAATTTTCATATCCCTAAGTTCTCCTTCTAATTGTCTAGTGCCTTTTGAAAAATATTAATTGATAGTGGTTAGAGTATTTTGTTTTTGTTTTAAGGAGGAATGTTTCTAGTTTTTGCCCACTAAACATAATATTGACTTTAAGTTGAGACAAATAAATTGTCCTATGTTAATAATGTATCCATCTAATCTAATTTTACTCAAAAGTTTAAACTAGAAGGATAGTAATTTTTGCTCAATGCCTTTATAAGCTGAAGAGTGGCCATTTTTAAAAATATGATGATGATGTTCAGTAGATGAATAGATTAGAAAATGGTGGTACATCTACACGATGGAATACTATGCTGCTGTAAAAAAGAAGGAACTCTTACCATTTGCTACGGCATGGATGGAACTGGAGAGCATTATGCTAAGTGAAATAAGCCAGTCAATGAAGGAAAAATACCACATGATCTCACTCATTCATGGATAATAGAGACCATTATAAACTTTTGAACAATAATAGATACAGAGGCAGAGCTGCCTCAAACAGATTGTCAAACTGCAGCGGGAAGGCCGGGGAGGGTTGGGGGGCAGGAGGGAGGGGGGTAAGAGATCAACCGAAGGACTTATATGCATGCATATAAGCATAATAAATGGACATAAGACACTGGGGGGTAGGGGAGGCCAGGGGATTGTCAAGGGCGGGGAAATAAAAGGACACATATGTAATACCCTTTGTAATAGTTTAAGCAATAAAAGAATTAAAAAATAAATAAATAAAAATGTGATGATGAATTATGTCAATCAGTTTTCTACTATGGAACTATCCTTGCCTATTTGGAATAAACTCCATTTGTTTATCCATTTAATAAGCATGCTGGTTTCTGTTTGTCATATTTGATTTGAGATTTTTGAGAAATATTCATAATTAGAATCCTTATTATTTATCTTTATGTATAATCTTCATCAGTTGAAGGTATTAATGCCATTCCTGTTTAATAAAAATAACTGATGAATGTAAATATATTAAAAGATAGTAAAATATAACTTGCTGTGAGATCAGGTGTGGGGTAGTCACTTTGATCAAAAGGGATAGGGTGCATGTCACAGGACAAAGACCTTCACTTACACATTAAAAGACATAAAATTTGGATAAAACTTTAAGCTCATGATTTATATCATGCTATCTACCATTCAGATTTCAGTAGCCTCTGTGTCTTTCCCTTTTGAAAGCATACATAATTAGAGCTAACTTTAATCAATATCTTATGTGTCAGATATTGTCCTAAGTGCTTTAATGAGTATAAGTATACTCTGATACAGGCACTATTATCGTGCCCATCTTAGGACAAGAAACTGAAGCGTGGAGAGGTTACATAACTATCCTTGGTTCAGACAGCTCAGAAGTAATAAGTGTAGTCTAACTGAGCAGTCTAATGACAAAGCCTGCAGACACTTCAGACTCTCTTTGCACTTTAAGCAACAACCTAATAAAGCTGGTCAGTATGCCCAAGTTAATGTTTTAATTCAGTATCTCCCTCGAATAAATTTCCAAATTGTATTACATCTGTGAGCACTATGGATTATAGTGGATTGATTAATTAAGCAAACTAATTAAACTTGGTTCACCACTTGTTTGGATTGATTTTATATCACAAAATCAACCTTGTCAAATGATTATGAAATACAAAAAATGAATATAAGCTGAGTCAGCTAATTTTATTTGAATAAAAAATTCAAATATTTCCTAGTAATATTCAAATTATTTAAAATTCAAATAAATTAAGCAAATTGTATATTTAGCTTAAAGAACATCACATTTATTAGTTATTATTTAATCTTGGCTATTTTATTTATATTTACTATTGTGTGTAAATATTTACATAATAGTAAGAAAAGTATAATTTATGTTTGGAAATTTAAAAGAAAAGCAGGCTCTTTATTGTATATACCTTGATTTATTATTTAAGTTCTCAAGTATTTTTTGAGTTTTAATATAATTCAAATTCAGTTGGTATACATTTTAATTACATAATAAATATAAAAATTGGTTATTTTTTAAATTCTCGAATGAAATATCTTTGTTGCATTTAGAGATAAGGAAATATCTTGGAAAATGTAAGGGGCAAGATAGTTCTAGCTTTGTTTGCTGAAAAGACTATTGTTGCTTTATTGTATCACCTTTTCTGTTTTGTCAGAGATCATATGACTATTTATAGGTCTATTTCTGGGCTTTCTGTCCTGTTCAGTTGAGTAATTTTCCTTTTTCTTTTTTCCACCAGTGCCACACTGTCTGTATTTTTTTTAACTTTATAGTAAGTAGGATCAGTCTTCCAACTGTGTTCTTGTCCTTCAATATTGTGTTGGCTGTCCTGGGTCCATTGCTGCTCCATTTGGAATAAGTTTGTCAATAATTATAAAACAACTTACTGGGCTCTTGATTGGAATTGCATTGAATCAATAGATCAAGTTGGGAAGAACTGACATCTTGACTCTATTGTGTTCCTATTTATAAACATGGAATATCTCCACTTATTTGTTTTGCATTAATTTCTTTCATCAGAGTTTTGTAATTTTCCTCATATAGATCTTTTACAGATTCTTGTAGATTTACATCTAAGTATTTCATTTTTGAGATGTGCTAATGTTAAGGAAATTGTATTATTAATTTCAAAGTCTACTTGTTCATTGCAAGTACGTAGAAACAAAACTGACTTTTGTATAACCTGCAATATTGCTATAATATATATATATGCCTAAGTGCCTGTTATGACTGGTCGACCAAAGAACCGGTTGACCAGTCACTATGATGTGATGCACACTGACCAGTAGGGGGCAGATGCACAATACAGGAGCTGCCCCCTGGTGGTCAGTGCACTCCCACAGCCAACCTGCCCCAGCTGGCCAATCTCCCATGGTCTCTCCCCCTGGCTGACCCCAACTGGGACTGGGCGAGATAGCCCTGATTGGCCCCGATTGCTGGCCAGGCCGAGGGACCCCATCCATACACAAATTTGTGCACTGGGCCTCTAGTCACTTATAAGTCCAGGAGAGTTTTCTTGTTGTTAATTCTTTGGGATTTTTACATGGATGATCATCTACAAACAATGATCTTTATTTCTTCCTTCCCAATCTGTATTTCCTACATTTCCTTTTCCTATCTAATGCATTATTTAGAATTTCTAATATAATGTTGAAAAGGATTGATGAGAGGAAACAGCCCTGCCTTGTGTCTGATTTTAGTGAGAAGGCTTCAAGTTTCTCATCATTAAATAGGTAGGGTGATTGTAGATAGTTTTTATCAAGTTGAGGCAATTTCTCTATATTCTCATTTTATGAGAGTTTTTATTTCTCTATATTCTCATTTTATGAGAGTTTTTATCATGAATAAATGTTGGACTTTGTCAAATGCTTTCTCTGCATATATTGATTTAATCATGCCATTTTTCTCTGTTAGTCTGTTGATGTGATAATATAGTATTAATTTTTGAATTTTGAAACAACTGTCCGTAACTGGCATATTTCCCACTTGGACATAGTATATAATTTTTATACACTTTAAATTTCATTAGCTAGTACTTTATTGATAATTTTTTGCATCTATGTTCTTGAGAGATATTGGTTTGTGGTTTCCTTGTAATATCTTTGTCTGTTTTTGGGATTAGCATAATGCTGGCCTGATAGAATGAGTTAGGAAGCACTCTCTGCTTCTATCCTCTGAAAGAGATTGTAAGAAATTGATATAATTTCTTTATTAAATGTTTGGTAGAATTCACTAGTGAACCCATCTAGGCCTGGTGCTTTCTGGTTTTAAGTTTATTAATTACTGATAAAATTTCTTTAAGAGCTATAGGCCTATTCAGGTTGTCTCTTTCTTGTTGTGTAAATTTTGGCAGAAAGATTAAATGTCTTGGAAAGTAATTGGCATAAAATGAATGCTAGCCAAATGAGTGAATGAATAAATGAATGTATAACATTTTATTGGATTATAAATAAATTTGAATTAAATTTAAGTGTGATGTGAGAATAAGAAAAAAGGGCACAGAAAAAAACAAGTATGCTCCATTTAACTTACTTTCTATCGCAAAGGAAATACTCAGTTAACTTATATTATTTTTTTCTAACAATTTTATGAGCTAGCTATGATTATACCTTTCTTTCCAGATTAGGAAACAAATATACAGTTTGTGCCTAAGTGTCCTGTTATTATTAGTCTTCAAAATATAGTCTACCTAATTCCATAACTTCTGATATTTCCATTTAACATATATACTTTACCTTTGACATATAGAAATGGTACAAAGAATTTCCTAAAAAGATGTGGTTACTTCTCATTGCACTGACAATTTCAGATTATACTAATATGAAAAATTTAGTTGAACTAAACTTAGATTATTGAAATTTTATCAAATAATTTTGATATATTGCTTTGAGAGATGTCCAATAGTTTCTGTATTTAGAAAAATAAAATCTTAAAACGTTAGAGTTGGACTATTATAGGAAATAATCTACTCTGGTCCACTACTTGATTCCATATAACTAAGTTATCATTTTCACTAAGATCCATAGAGAGTGTACTATGAAGGACCAAAATTAACTGAAATCAGAATGTTTTGTGTATTCTATTTTCATAACCTAATATGGCCCAATGAAATGTTACTTGTAGTATACTAATAATTATTGAGGACATACAATTTCCTGATATTAGTTTGACTTTTAACAATGAGATGCTCACTTTGATTTAAAAATAGAAATGTTGGTCTCTAGGGATGTTTTCAACCTGCGTAAAATCAAAGCTCTTTTGTTCTTTGAAAGTGTTATTTGTTCAGTAATGCATTGTTATGGCAGAGGCAATGGAGTATCACCGGAGAAACAGCGCAGCATTTTGAGAGCTGATAATGTATCACCAGGATGCCAGGGTGTCAATCCCAGCAGCACCACTTGCCTGTTTAGCAAGTTATTTCAACTTCTTAGGGCCTCAGTTTTTTATATATGTGTGCTAGATTCTACTTTGTAATGTAATGTGAATAATTTACCATACCTATAGCACAGAGAACAGTGCCTGGCATGTTGTAAGCAGTATGTGCATATCTGTCATATCCCTTCTACATGTGGGGGCAGAATTGAACACAAGGCTCTGAGCCCATGGTTCTTTAGCTTGTTTTGAAATGTATGTCAATAACAATACATGACACGTGTTACTGGCATAGCACCAAATGGATTAGCAGGGTGTAGAAAAGGGGTTAGAATATCCTGGCAGTGGCTTTCGTGTCTGTGTTTTATGCATAAATAGTCTCTATTCTCTTTGGAGTGAAGTGGCATGGGGACTATATTCTTCTTTATTCCTGTTTGGTTTCACAATTTCTATACCTCTCCACTCTTTTACTCTATGTCAGCTACCTCATCCTATCTCTGGCAGGGACAATTTCAAAAAGAAAAGCTGACCAACCATAATGCATAATGATTAATACTAGTTGTTTTTTTACTTCATTTGGACATGCAAATGACACACATAATTTGTGCTTTCTTTCATTCACAAGAAAAAATAGAACTGTGGATAGAAATCTTTAGTTGAAACAAATCATTCATGAAGCAGAAAATATTGCTGAAAATTCAACTATGACAAGTTTTATTGGTGGCATAACAATTCTATGTTTACTTTAACAACCAAATAGTACATAGTCATTAGAATATAATGTATACAAATATATTGGTGGTGATAACAGATGTTATTTTGTCATAAGATTGCATGAATACAGCATTTTAAGAGATTTAATTTTAGGCTTTCTTCATAATATAATTGGCTTTCTGTAACATTGACATTAAATTTCTCTTACAAAACTAGTTGTTTTAAATATCTTTATTGGTATATAACTTTGCATGCCACAGAATACACTCATTACAAATTTAATGGTTTTAATATCTCTCTATATAAAAGCCTAAGTGACCTGAACGAATGGACCAGAACAACCAGTGCTTCCACAGCCAACCTCCCCTGGCTGACCAACCTCCCATGGTCCCTCCCGCCAGCCAGCAGGCCCTGATTGCCTGATCTAGGCTGGGTGCCAGCAGGGACAGGGAACAAGGGGTGGGTGGTGGCAGACGTGGCTCTTTTCCCGGGGAGCTGAGGGCTGGCTCCCTCTTCGGGGCTGGCAGCCAACCTCCCATGCCTCATCCCTCCCCCAGGCTGGCAGGCCCCAATTGGCCCGCCTCCCACCTGCCTCAGTGGTGGCAGAGCAGCGAGGGAAGGAGGAGGGGGGAGGTGGGGAACTACATGGTGGCGGGGCTCTGACGAAGGTGGGGTCAGTGTCCGACATCCATTTCTTCCGCATCTAGCCTGGCGACCTTCGCCTCCTCTCTGGCCCGGCCTTGATCGGCCTGGCCCCAATTGGCCCTGATCGCCTGCCAGGCCTAGGGACCCCACCTGTGAATGATTTTATGCACCGGGCCTCTAGTAATCACATAAATGTAAAACCATTGCCATATTCTAATTTTAGAACACTTTCATCAACCCAGAAAGAAACCTTATGCCCATTAACAGACACTTTTCACCTCCCCCATCCAAGTCCCCCAGCGCTAGTTGAGAGTAGTTGGGATTAGTTTGAAATCCTTTTTGTTAAGGTCTCAGTATTGTATAATCAGATAGAAAGTGTATGACTAAGAAATATTGTTAACCTTGAGTAACAATGCCATGTAGTGTAGAGATTTAGTGGCAGCTGAGATTCCACTAACCCATATCGTTATGGGTCACTTAACACAAATTGTAGTCCTTTTAGAGGAAGATTTTTCACACTTAGCAATAAGTACTCCCATTCAGCCTGTCCTTATTCAACCTCTCATATCACAAAAATAGACAGTAAATACTTTTCACTGTTTTTGGTAACAACTTGCTTGCAATAAGTTTCACAACTGATGACACACAGCAGCATATCAAGAGAGTTGATATACCCATTTAGGTTACAAATTATCATTATCAATATTGAATAATGTCTTTAATGCTAAGTTATTATCTAAGAATGGATTGTGGAGTGTTCTGATAGCAGGGACTCTAACTTCCTCTTCTGCTCCCTGAAGTGTAGATGGCCTAGTTACAAGCTCAGGAAAAGCAAATTTCCATGACACATGAACCACATACAACTGCTCTGTCTTAAGCCAAGCTTTAATCAACTAATGTGCTGCCTGATTTAAAACTTACAAATACATAGACAACAGAGTATTCTTTCCGTTACTCTGCTTTGATTCTACCACATATATAGAGTGTTCTTTTTCCTTTATTGAATAAGATATTACAAATGTGTCCTTATCCCCCCAATGTCCCCTCCTCCCCCCAATCCTGCCCTCACCCTCACCCCCTGTTGTCCACATCCATCACTTATGCTTATATGCATGCATACAAGTCCTTTGGTTGATCTTTCCCCCTCACCCCCACCCTCCCCTGCTTTCCCTCTGAGTTTTGAGCAACTGATTGATGCTTCTCTGTCTCTACATTTGTTTTTGTTCATCGGTTTATGTTGTTCATTATAATCCACAAATGAGTGAGAGCATGTGATATTTATCTTTCTCTGACTGACTTATTTTACTTAGCATAATGCTTTCCAGCTCCATCCATGCTGTTGCAAATGGTAGGAGTTCCTTCCTTTTTATAGCTGCATAGTAGAGTGTTGATAATTTAAAAGACACTAAGGATATGTCAACTTGGTCAATGACCTAGTAGATAAAGTAAATATAAAAATGAACTGATAGAATACCTCTCTGTAGACACAAAGAATAAACATGGATTAAAACACATTTGAAAAGCATGCAGAAAAACAAAGAATGGCATAAGATAAATATGTGTATACCTATCATTTTAGGAAATAGTGAGTTACAGAGATAAAAGCACACATAACATCAGTGCAACTGAAACGTATGTCTATAACAATATTGTAATATCTGAGTATAGTCAAATATTGATTCTACACTTATAACTCTTCATGATCCATTTTAATTTTAGTTCAGGGCTATTTTGCCCTAAGTATGGAGTACATTTCTGGCATACTTATCACTATTGTCAGACTTGTCTATGCTCAGAGACTACAAGACAACTTAGTATTACCAAAGCAAAACATAATTACAGAAGTTCAAAATCTGCCATTCAGTATTATCTCTACGCTTCTCCCTACGTCAGCAGATAAAATTGAATTGATGTCTATTGCTGACTCTTTGAGAACTGTAGTTCCAGCATAGCTGAGAGATTTCACGGACATATTAGCCAGTTGGCATGAATGTGTGTTAGTAAATAAATAAACAGTACCACTATTGATTCTCTTTTTTCTTATCTATTTTCTTACTTCCTAAAATGGTAAATGTTATATTAAAGTGGAAATCCATATTATGATGCTTATTGTATTTATGAAGAAACTCTGACTCCCAGATTAGCATCCACGACTGACTAAAGTACTGTTTGCAGGTAGCAGATCTGAGAGTAGAATTCAGTTCTGCCCACACATCCACAATCCATTCAACAATCATTCAATAAGTATTTATGGCATATCTAATATTTGCCATGCTCTGGAAAACATATCTGCTATTTCAAGATCCAGAAACTAAAAGGCAAGAAAATAAGTAGAACATAATTACATATTGGAATACATACATAAATTGAGGGAAATAAGCAAGATAATCTGTGAAAGGTAATTGACAGGAGAGGTAGTGGTAATGTTGATCTGCATAAAGTGATAGGCGTTTTCTCAAGGAGATGACATTTGATGTGAAAATTGAATCACTAAAAGGAGTCAAGCTTGACTAAAAGGAGTCAAGCATGAAAAGAACTGAGAAAGAACAATCTACACAAAAGGAGCAGAGAATGCTGGGTTCAAGGTTAAGAAAGAACTTGGAGATTTCCAGAAACAGAAAATAGATTAACATTACTTGTGATGGCGGATTTAATAAGAGATAGAATGAAGAGATAGTCAGCAGCCAGATCTTTAAAGCTCTTGATGCTGTAGTAAAAATTTGGATTTTATTCTAAGTGAAGTAGGCATTATCTAAAGAGCCTTAAGCATACATTATCGGACTTGAATTTTATAGAGAACATTCTGACTGCAATGTGAACCATAAATTATAGGGAAGCAGCAATGAAAGCTAGTGCAATAGTTTAGGTGTGAAATTATTATGATTTGGAGCAAAGTGTTTGTAATCGAGTTGGAGATAGGTGGACACATTCGAAATATATGTTTGGATTTAAAATCAATAGAATTTGCTGATGGTTTGAACATGGAGAGGGGAAAAAATGGGAGAGATCAAGGATGATTTTCACATTTCTAGTCTGAGAAGTTGTGTAGACTATCATTTTACTTATTGAGATAGAAAGACTAGAAAACAAACAGAAGTAGGTAAAGTAATTAATAAAGAATTATTTTCATGGTATATAAGGTTTCACATACTAGATATAGTCAACAGGAAATGCCAGTTGCCTGGAAGCTCAGAGAGAGAAAGAAGGAAATCTGGGTACAAGTTATGAATTCGGTAGTGTTTCCAGATGTTGGCCTCAGTAAGATTACTAAGGGAGAGTCTATAGAAGGAAGAGAAGCAGGTTCAAAACCAATTCATGAGAAATTTGCACTTAGATTCTGGCTATGGGAAGATCACAGAGGAGGGGTAAGTAAGAAGCAGTAGCTAGCTAGAGGCATTGGAGGAAACCAAAGAGCATGACCAAACGAGAGGAATATTTACTAAAAGGGGAAAGCACAATGATGTGGGCACTGCATACTTATTGGAAAGGCTTTCTTATAAGAGGCACTGTAATTTGAGAGAAATAACACCTGTTCTAAAATAGTCACACTCAGTACTTGCCAAAGGCCTCAATGGTGTTGTAAAGGTAGGGTGTTTCCTTTTTTAAATGAAAACTTATCATAGCTAAGTTCATTTGCAGTACCTCTGTACATAGACTCAAACCTGTATTTTTCTAATGCTATTGTCATCAACACCTTTGATTTGCTCCATTTGAGGACATTAGCATAAACCTTTTTTGTCAATGAGCTCTAACATTCTCATTTCATATTGGCAGATGCACTAAATGCCTTTCTTCATTGGCCTAGAACAGTTATTTATGCACAAATGTCTACCACAACCTGGTTTCTTACCCCTACCCCTTTCTTCCTGTTTGCTTTCCTGAAGAACCCTGATAACAGGAAGTGCATTCCTCTTGTTGCTGTTATAATCCCACTGTCAGCACAATGTTTGAAACATTGTAAACATTTAAAAAATATTTGTTGAGGGAACTATATTCATTTCTGCTATTGTTGCTGTTAACTCCTACTTTGCTTTTTTTTTTCCTCTGATATTATCCTCTTTCAAGATTTTTAGTGGTCTGATCTAGGCTTCAGGGAACTTCTCAGATTGTTTCATTTATCTAGCAAGGATAAAATAAAGTATGAATGCTGTTATTATAGGACCACACAATTCAAAAGAAAGCATCTACAGCCCATGGATTAAAAAGAAAGTAGAGATTTAGAAAAGAGCACAACCCACCATTACACCACTAACATTAATTTTGTGTATCTTTCTAAATCATCCAAATTACGTTATTCCTGTGCTATCCAACATGATAGCCACTAGCCACATGTAGCTATTGAGCACTTGAAATGTGGTTAGTACACATTGTGATGTGCCAGGAGTGCAAAATACACCAGATTTGATACTACTACTAACAAAGCAATGTGACCTACCTCATTATCAAATGTACATTTGATTACATGCTGAAAGGCTATTATTTCCAATATGTTTGCTTTAATAAAACACATTATTAACTTTAACTGCACCTTTAAAAATATTGTTCAATGTGGATATTGGAAAATTAAATCTATATACCTACCTTATTATATTTCCTTGGACAGTACTGCTCTATACTTTTGCTATACAAAACAAGGGTCTTAAAACATGGCATGTACATAGGCATCATCCAGGATAGTGCTAGACATTCAGAATCTCAGGCCTTTTTCCAGACTGATGAACCAAACTCTTCTTTTTAACAAGATCCCCATGTAATTTGCATGCATGCTGAAGTTAGAGAAGTACTGTCCTATATATTGTTGCTGTCTTCAAAGAGCAAGGTGTGATTATGCCATTGAATAATGACATATCCAACCTCATTTCCTATGTAATTCAGACTGATATCTAAAAATTGCAAATCCTTCAGTGCTGCACAGGAAGGTTATTATTAAGCGTGAACCCATCTTGCAAGCCATAGTTCTGCATTTTCCACTACAAGGGTTCATGTGCCATACTTTGGAATTTGTGTAAGCAAAAGCCAGCTCACTTTGCCTCTGCATGTTGTTATCTAGAGATATTAGCATTTAACAAAGGTAGCTCAGCTGGCACTTATAAAAAGCCATTGAGAGAATGCCTGAGAAATGTAGTCCCTGATACAATTCTTTTTGGAATTAATCTGCTTTATCAAAAGAGTGTAATTTCAAAGAGCTTTGTCTAGCAGGAATTTGTGTTGTTTTGTTTTGTTTTTGGGGGAGAGGTTGTGATTTTTCCAGGTTTTATGTTACTCCCATCACAGTGTTTACCATATATATATATAATATGTTGATTTTGTTATAAATATAATTTTCTGAGCATGTTAAATTAAATACTGCTATGATAATGCCTAGAACTCAATTTTTTATTACTGGGTCTTTACATTTTATTTAGTATTTTTGTAGCTCGATTTATTTAGATAGGATTGGGGAGAGTAGTGTAGCTGTTCAAAACTATTAAATTGTACATGGACATTGTCATGTAATGAAGAGTTGCACTTAATAAAGGTTCTAAAATCTTTAATAAGTAGTTTAAAATTATATGGTTAATTAATTAATTGTTATAATACTGTTGCCCTAGAAAAGCATTGGAGGTAATTGTTATTATATAGATCACACTTTTGCATTTAAAATCATGCAGTACTTAGACAACAGAAGCCACATTTAGGTTCCGCTTTCTTTTCAAATTAACTTATATTGAAAGAGATTAAATAAGTTAGTTATAAACACAACTCCTAGGATATCCAAGTATTACATATCTGTGTTATGCAGGAAATATTTGTATTATCAAATACTCTCTTTAGTAGTCAGAATTAGATTTGAAAAGTCAGAATTTTAATTTATTGGGTTTGCTTTTACAATGCCATAAATATGCAAAACAACTGCAAACTCCTAAAAATGTAAAATCTTGCTCTTCATACATATCAATATATAAACATTGAAAGTTATTAGCACTATGTGCAATTTAGAAAAGAGTTGAGGAATTATTTTAAACATTATATAAATTTAACCAAAGCAACATTAAGGAAGGAACAGTAACACAGCATTTGAAAATGAGGTCAGTTATCCCCCAAATATGTATTTCTCCAAAAAAAGCAAGATATTGTTCCCACATTGTTTCATTTAGTTATCATAATAAATCTCCAATCAGATATTTTCATCCCTATATTAAAGATAAATTTCAGAAAACTAGTGAAAGTTACCCAAGGGCATATGGTTAACTGACAAAGTATAATTCTTCTCGGTCTGATTCCAATGTTTATGATTAGTCCATTAACAACAATGGTCAATAACAGTAAAAACTCAATATTTCTTTAACATTAGCATCATTCTTTTAATCTTCCGGGTGAGCAGGTATATTACAGCAAGTTTCCCTGGTGGTTTTGTCTGCACCTGTGTGTATGTGCATGTCTGAAATTACTGACAGTACAATGGAATGATAATCATTTTGTTCATTTTTTCTAAAATGTGAAAATCACTGCCCAGTTATTGATGTAAACACTTTGTGATCTCATAACCACTGGACAACTGGCCCCCACATACAGCCAAAATAATATCTATGCATTCTTGATAGTCACTTTATTAATACTAAGAGTAATTGTGCATTTGAGTAATTCTTATAATTATAATTAAATGAATTCTGTTTATAAACATGGAAAGAATCAATAGTTCAAAAGTCTTAATCAAAGACAGGAAGATTAAATCTGCAGCTAGCCCTTATTCCCAAGGCCTTTTTTTTTTTTCTCTCTCTCTCGAAGATTAAATCTGCAGCTAGCCCTTATTCCCAAGGCCTTTTTCTCTTTATATATATATATCTTTATGGATTAAAAGTTAATGCGGTTTCTCAGTGTCTGCATCAACAACAAATAATATTTAGTGAGCTGAATTTATAGAAACTGGAAACTGAATTTATAGGAACAATTACTATTGCTTATATTTGGTCTATAAATACATAGGATGGTTGCCAAGAGTTCTGCAGAGACATAGTCTTAATAATTCAGGAAAATCTTGGGAATATATTCTCTAAAATATAGCTAATCAATACAATGCAGAATCCAATAAAAATTAATACCTTTTTGCATTAGTCTCACTTTAACTCTTTGTTCAACTGTGAAAACTCACATCTAATGCAAATCAACAACTTCGAATGGTTTAATGTTCAGTGTGAAAGTAAGCATTGCGGATTTTGCCTAGCCTAAGTAATGCTGATGTATGGAAAGTTTAGTTTATTTCAGTTTTTAGAGAAAAGTTTCTTCACAGTGTAAAGTACTGTTTAAAAAAAAGATGTCTCAGGAATCAAGACCTATATGTGATAAGTAGAAGTTTCCTTTTTACTTAGCTATCTTTACTTCCCACTGCTGAATGTGATAATGAACTGTGAAGTGGTCAAAATGAGTGGGAGGAAAAAGTATGTAGCTAATTCCCAAACTAGATAATCTCAAATTCAGATATTTCTACAGCAATAAAAGCTGTTAATATCAGTGATAAACATATGATATTAAGAAGTATCTGATACTTCCAGTTCAATAAATATAGTAATATGTAGATTATATATCAACTAGAGGCCCAGTGCATGAAAATCGTGCATGAGGGAGAGGGGGTGTCCCTCAGCCCGGACTGCACCATCTCCAATCTGAAACCCCTCGGGGGATGTCTGACTGCTGGATTAGGCATGATGCCTACAGGGTGGAGCTTAAACTGGCAGTCAGACATCACTCTTGCAATCCAGGACCGCTGGCTCCTAACCACTCACCTGCCTGCCTGCCTGATCACCCCCTAACTACTCTGCCTGCCTGCCTGATGCCCCTAACTTCTCCCCTGCCTGACTGATTGCCCCTAACCGCCACTGCCTGCCAGCCTAATCACTTCTAACTGCTCCCCTGCCAGCCTGATCGCACCCTAACTGCTCTCCCCTGCCGGTCTGATCTCCCTAACTGCTCTCCCCTGCCAGCCTGATCCCCCTAACTGCTCTCCCCTGCCGGCCTGATCCCCCTAACTGCTCTCCCCTGCCGGCCTGATCTCCCTAACTGCTCTCCCCTGCTGGCCTGATCCCCCTAACTGCTCTCCCCTGCCGGCCTGATCTCCCTAACTGCTCTCCCCTGCCAGCCTGATCCCCCTAACTCCGTGGTCGGCAAACTGCAGCTGGGTAAACCATGGCTCTCGAGCCACATGCGGCTCTTTGGCCCCTTCAGTGTGGCTCTTCCACAAAATTCCAACTTCTGAGCATGGGCCACGAAGTTTCAATTGCACTGTATGTGCGCGCCCACACGTGGTATTTTGTTAAAGAGCCACACTGAAGGGGCCAAAGAGCTGCATGTGGCTTGCGAGCCGCGGTTTGCTGACCATGGCCCTAACTGCTTCTGCCTTGGCCCCGCCACCATGGCTTTGTCCAGAAGGACGTCTGAAAGGTCATCCCAAAGAGGTCCGGTCTATTTAGCATATTACCCCGTTATTAGTATAGATTTCTTATAATGGGTTTTGATTGAAAAAGTTGAAATGAGTTAAAATTAATCTATGAAAAAGTCATTTTAGCAGTCACTAATATTTGTGAGTGATTTAAAAATGACTTAAGTTCTATTAAACACCTTAAGTGCTAAAAATATCAGAATATTTCTTGACACTCCTGTTTCATCAATTTCCACATCTGATTTATTCCCAAATCCTGATTGTTTTACTCTTCTCTTGTCATCTTCATCCTCAGTGACTTAGTTCAGTTTCTTATCATCAATCACTTAGATTTTTGCAGTAACCTCTGCGTGCTTTCACATTTTCTTTCCTCATTTCGTTCTCCACATTGCCTTCACGGTTATTCAGATTCCATTTATTGTAAAGTTGATATTTCATAGTTCTTTGGGTAAAACCTTATGCAGAGAAATCTATAATAATAAAAGCATAATATGATAATTAGACTGGACGCTCTTCTGGAAGAAGCCAGGGCTTCCAGGGAAGCCAGGGTCCTGGGTGCCAGAGGGAAGCCAGTGCCAGCAGCCAGGGGAAGGAAGGCCTACTGCTCTTGCATGAATTTCGTGCATCGAGCCTCTAGTAAAGTAATAATAGGTGTTAAGCAGAGCCACATATCAAGTTAACAGATAATCTCAGAACAAATACCTTTAGTTTTCAATTTAACAAAGACTCATTAATTAAGACTCATTAATAAGACTCATAACCTTTTAGAGATACAAAAGGTTTTAGTAAACATCCTCTTTTGAAGCCCTCCAAGCAGAGAAGAGGCATGTATTCTCAATGCCAAGAAATGGAGGCTATGGGTCAACCTGGTTCAGTTCAGGCAATAGGAAACAAAAGATCTTCTCAATCAGAGGTAAGAAGGGAAATCTCCCACCTGGCAAAAAGTAGAGGTGGTTTTGGGCTTTATCCAGGGATTCATGGAGAAGAGCATATGAATTGAATAAAATTCAATTTAGCCAACAACATAAAGCCATATTTACATGGATAATTTGGTGTGATGAAAGAAATAAAAATACTCTGCTTAGTTTGGATTTTGTAAAGGTAGCTTCAATGATGCATTTATATTATTTGGTATTCCTTACTAATATTTTTGCACTGAGCCTCATCAAATAGTTTCATAAACCAGTGTGTATATATATATATATATATATATATATATATATACACACATATGTGTGTGTGTGTGTGTGTGTCATTGTGGATTGTATTACAGATGTCCCCCATTTACCTTTGTGCCCCCCTCAACCCAGCCCTATACCTCCAGGTCTTCACCACACTATTGTCTGTGTCCATGGGTTAAGCATATAAGAATATAAGTTCTTTGGTTTATTGTGCCTGATTGCTTATGAAAATTTCTCATTTTTGAATGAAATATAGTCTTGCAAACCAAAAGGGAGGATTTGATATAGAACCAGAGGATATATTTATATGATCTTCTTGATCTGCATTCATCCTTTATTTCTCCCCCTCTTCTTTCTTGAAAGCATGACAGGAAAGATATTGACTTGAGCTATTTTTATTTCCAGACTGAGTGAAGGCAACATTTCTTAAAGACTCATTTTTTCATCCAAAAGAATAAGATGTTAGACTCCTTTCAACACCCAAACTTGAACTGCAATATTCCAACATATTTTAGAAATATCTCACTCATGATTGAATCAGATGTTGTCAGTCAACTATAAGTTATCTTCCAGAGTTTAAGCTTCATATAGAAATTACACATAAATTATAGAAGCTGACTGAAATATAATTATAGTTTATATATATGATAGTTTCTACATCTAAGGTAGAAACATCCATAATATTTTTTCATTAAAGTGGTTCAAATCACCATCTGTTCAATCCTGATATCTTCATATAGATGACTTATGACCAGTTTTTGAAGAATGAAAGTAAAGTAAAAATGTAGCACAGCCAAGGCATGCATTGATAAAGCCGGTAAAATTGTATATTTGCCTGGGGGCATGGATCACTTCCCTGAATCTGGTTTGCACTGATTAATGCTGATGGACTATAGATTGAATGCCACATCTAAGCTCCAGTTTTCAAATTCGTTACCCTCAGGGGAAACTAGTTAAAGAAAAAAAAGGACTCTATTTATAATTCATGCCAATACCAAGATGGAACTTGATACATCCAATAGTAAGTAACCCTAGGGAGGATACTATTTGCATTAATAAGAGAAAACATTTTCAATAGTGGGTCTCATCAAGGTCTATTTTGGAAATTAATTCTACTAATAATCAAGAAGAATTCAAGTATATGTATTGAGAGTGTACTTTCTGGGTATTGAGATACAACAATTGACCAGAAAGAGTCTCTATACTCAAATTTTAACTAAGCAATTGTTTTATGGTGGAAGAGGAACAATGTAGTAGAGGGGCAGTATGAGCTTCCATTGATTCAGAGAGGAAACCATGTTCATATGACAGAAATGGAAGGATAACTGCATATAGGATTTAAACTGGCTTGCTGAGAAGATAAAATTTTCACACTAAATTTTGGCTCATTATGAAAGAAATTTTCATAACATGTTTAATAGAGACCTCACAGATTAACTGATTGAAGTTTATTTTGTAGATGAAAATACTGAGACTCAAAGAGGTTATATTTTTTTAGCCCAAAGCTATTTGAAGACAACTCGAGGCTGCTCCATCTCAGACCATTGCTCATTTCTTCAAATCCAGTTTTATTTTTAATAAGGCCATAAGACCTCTCCTATCATTGACATAGAAATAAACAGGGCTCTGGCATAAAAACCTTATTATTTCTTTTTTAATGTAACCTTGTAGTGCAGAGAATAAGCATGGGAAAGTAAGTAAACTGCAAGGCTTAACTTATTTCTACTTAATTTATTTAATTAAACATAAATTACAGGAATATTTCAATGTTAAAAAGTTGTAATTGAAGTAAATGTAAAAGTTTAAAAAATAGGGTATCATCATTAGCATTCACCACTGTAACAATTTTTTCAGTTAAGACCTGCTGATGGATGCTGATGTTAGTAGACAAACATTTGAGGAGACATGGGAAATAAGCATATTAGAATCTCAAAGTATCCTCTCCTCAGAGATTTACAATTACAAATAGGAGATTAGGGGTGTTACAGTGGAGAAACCTGTCAAACAGTCAGTCAAGGTTAATACCATCAGTTATAAGACTAATTGATATCAGGTACCCCTGAGAACACAACGTCACTTCTGTGATAAGTTGTTGCCCAAAGTGCACAATTTCAATGTAATTGTGAGAAACTAAAATTGAGAGAAATTCTACAAAATACCTGACCACTACTCAAGTGTCAAAATCATGAGAGGGAAGGGAAGTCTAAGGAATTGTCAGAATAGAGACTAGTAAGACCCGGGATCCTCCTCCATTGGACACTGGAACAGAAAAGGGACCTTTGGTGAAAAAACAGTGACATTCAAATTAGTTTAGCTAATAGCAGTGGTATGCTGAGGCTGGTTGTATCAGTTGGCACTAGTGATTCTATGCATCTCCTTCCAACTTCAAGTTTAGCAATGCGTTGGTAGGTCAGTGATGGCAAACCTTTTGAGCTCGGAGTGTCAGCATTTTGAAAAACCCTAACTTAACTCTGGTGCCGTGTCACATATAGAAATATTTTGATATTTGCAACCATAGTAAAACAAAGATGTATATTTTTGATATTTATTTTATATATTTAAATGCCATTTAACAAAGAAAAATCAACCAAAAAAATGAGTTCGCGTGTCACAGGTTTGCCATCACTGTGGTAGGTTGAAATTAGCCAAGTGACAGTAGGAACACAAGGAAATTGGCAAACATTCTGAATCAGGACTTCTCAACTTCCATCCCTGGAAAACTGTTTTAGCAGTACCCCACTGATTAATAGTGCTAAGCCTATGTTAATTTCCTGGTTTCCAAAATTGTACTAAGATTATATAAATTAACATTAAGGGAAACTGAATGAGAGAGATATGTGAATTCTCTGTACTATATTTGCAACTTTCTGTAGGTCTAAAATTATTTCTAAGAAAAACTCTACTAGAAAGTAATAGTGCAAGACTAAATATCATAATAATTAGCAAAATAATTTGTATTTCTAAAGCTCTTATACATCAGAAATATAAAGATAAACAGAGTCTCTGTTTTTTAGATTTAATTATTTAACATAGTTTAAGGCTATTAGAAAATTGGGGGAATTAGTGAATCAACAAAAAACTGAGTAGTATAGAGTTCTTTTTTTATTTCCTTTTTTTGTCTGTGTGTGTGTGTGTGTGTGTGTGTGTGTGTGTGTTGTTATTGTTGTCGTTGCTGTTGTCACTCATTGAGCTACAGAACTTGAAATACTCCAGGAGTTAATCAGAATATAATGTATGCCCTTGAACAGGATTTAATGATAAAGCTTCAAAATAGACTCTACAAAGAACGAGGTCTTTGCAAGTATTTTTTGTGTTTATTTCAAATTAATTCATATTAATTAACATTTATCAAGCACTGGTTGTATGTCAGCTCTCCTGATTCTGAAAGGAAAGTGTTATTATATTAGTTTTACAAATAAGGAATGTAAATCTCTGAGGTACTGTGATTTATGCAAGTTTCTTAGTAACAGAAAATGAACTAAGATTTGAACTTACTTATATTAAAATGGCAGAGCCATTATTAATAGTCAAGCATAAGACATGGAGGTAACTCTGCATATAGTGTAATCATTGAGAAATTATAATCTAGCCTTAGTTGTGTGCACTCAATGGGATTGCCAGAAGAGTACAGTTCCCATTGTTTTACAATTGCTTCTATCAATGAATTATATTAATATTAGAAAAAGTCATTACACATTTTTTCTTCTAATGAGATGATGTGGATTTGGAAATGTTTTATTAATGATTGAATTTAGTCTTAGAAATGTTTGGGGTTTTTTTGAAGATTAAAACAAAAAATAAACTCCTAGAACTGAGATAATTCCAACATCCTTTATTTTTAACTGTTAAAAATCCAAATACTCTATGGTACAGAGAAAGACAGTTATAAGAGAAGGCAATGTGTAATTTGATACCTCTAATATCACGAAAGTTTTGTGTTGAGCTTCATCATGAGATGATTAAGAGATTTCTACAAGGGGACATTTGTTCTGGAGTGCATATTGTGTTAGCGACTTAAAATTTTACATTAATTGGTTGACCAATTCATTTTGGTCAATAAGTGTTTGTAATGCTTACCTATGACTGAAATACATGACTCCAAAATGTAGTGACTTAGGACAACAGTGTTTGTGTGTCAGGAATCAGGGGGGCTCAGCTGGGTGCCTGTGGCTCGGGTTTGTCACACAGCCACAGTTGGGTTTCAGTCAGGGCTACAGTCACCTTCAGGCTCAAATGGGAAAGGATCCACTTCCAAGCACATGCAGGTGGCTCTGGGCAGGTCTGGTTCCTCGTGAGCTGTTGAATGGTGGCTGAAGATAAAGGAGATCCCACTCGATGGGGCAGTTTACAACACAGCACCTGGTTTTCTTCAGAGCCAGTAGGGAGGGCAAGCAAGACAGAAGCCAGAGTCTTCTAACCTAATGTGGGAAGTGGCAGACCCTTACTTCTGCCATACTCTATTGACTATAAGTAGGTCAGCCTTCACTGGAGGAAAGATTACACAAATGGCAAGCAGGGGTCACTGGGAGCCATCCTTGAATCTGCCTGTCACAGTATTTATTAAATTAAACTGGATAATCCAATTTATAGATGACACCAGAAATATAAATAATTTGCTTTATGTTAATAGCTTTGGTTATGGCCCCCATTCCAGAGGTATCTGAAATCTCTGGCAGGATATAGAAAAGGATAAATTGTTATAATTATGTGACAAATAGTATAATTGTAGAATGAACAAAATGCCATGAGAGCTGATTTGGCGTGCTATTCACTCTGTGTGCACAGGACTTGTAAGAATGTCTATAGAGAAAAGGCATAATTTATATACAAAGAGAAACAGCCTCACACTTGCATCAAGCTATTTTGCAATTTCTCTGAATAACATTATTAAATAAAATTAGTTCTACTCCAGTGTCTAAACAAACATTAAGTTTACAGTGCATTTGAAATTCCCAAAGCCATTTTATATGCAGGTATGTGCCTCTGTATGTTCATGTGTGTACGTATGTACATTTATGCATATATGTGTTTGTATGTGTATACACAGTAGATATCACTCAAAAGAGAAGAGGTGATGATAGTGCTGCATTTATGAATGATATTGTGACATCTTTACTGTGATGGCCTAACATATAAACTAGACTTTCTCAAGCTTTCAAATTCCAATAAAAATGGTATGATGGATGTTGAGCTGTGGAAGTTGATGCATAGTTAGTATTTAATGTCATTTTAATAATTATCAACACAGCTGCTCTGGTCTGAAATTTTTATCTCATTTCAAAGGTAATTTTAATAAAAGGTGTCCATTTTATGATCCCCATATAATTTACACACCAATGTAAGCATCTGCTGCACCAAAGTCCCATAATATTAACCTGATCGCTTTTGAGCCAGAATCTGTCACACAATTCATCATAATTTATTTTGGTGACATATACTTATGACTTGCAGGTGCTACATCTCTTTCCTGAATAATATCATGTTTCATAAATTGAGCTAAGACAACATAACACTTCATATATTTTATTCAATTTATACTAAAATATATAGAATATGCAACCATGTTTCAAGATTACAGCAACGTTTGTGAAAATGTTTTATTAAGAAAAAGGCATGAGGAACTGAAAGGAGATAAACCTAGATGAGAGAATTTAACTGAACTCTAGGTAAAGAGAGATTGTAGCACATGTTTGGCTGTGGAAAATAGTTTTAGACTAATGAAACAAAATCAACATTTGATAGGAAAAACTTGGAATTGAAAATAGGCTGTTTTTACTTTAATCTTTTAAAAGTAGCCTTCTTAATGTTAGTGTATATCAAAGATATGTAAATCCAAAAGAGTGTAGCAATGATCTTAAAGCATTTTCTGTTATATTATTAATGTGTTGGAAATTGTAAATCTCAAGTATGAGTATATTCACATTACAAATGACTAAAGAAAAACAAAATAACTGGAGGCCAATAGTAGTGCAGATTCAGTGTATATAAACTTCTGTGTTCTAAATTGAAAGAACAATAGATTACAACCTAAAAATGGATTTGAGTACTGAAAATATACAAACATTTTTATTGCTTTCCATAGAGGTAAAAGAAAAAAGCAACAACTCTCAAAAAGACAAGTCTGAACACATTTCAGTTCAAATTATACTAGCAAAAATTAAGGAATACTTTATAAAATTACTTTTATTAGGAGAAAGGTAATAATGATATTGATAACCATATTGAATGTCTACCCTGTGGCATGAAATATGCTCAACTCTTTCTATATTTTCCCCAATACTGACAACTTTGCAGATTGAGTATTATCTATTTTTTCATAGTTTAAAAATACCTGAGACTCATAAATATTAAGCAGATAGGCTAAGTCATACAGAGAGTAGGGATGAAATCTGAGCTCTGTCTAAATTGAAAGCTGAGAATCTTTCAATGCTCTTAGAATCATAGTTTGTAATACTAATGACTATACTTAAAAGGAATGCTTTTAAAGGAAATATATAGACTATCCAGACTCTCTAGGAAAAAAAATAAAAAGTATGCAAAAAGTTACTCTATTCTATAATTGTGAATCTTAGGCAAACATATGTAGTAAACTATCAAACTGACAATAAGCATGAAATTATGAACTGGAATAAATGTGGTATAAATTAGATATCATTAAGTTACAAAGACCACACCATGGAAATTAAAAAAACCATCTCCATGCAAATAATTAATGTTGTTTAACCACCCAAAGGGTAAATAGAAAAAGGATCTAATTGCTCAAGTTGGTTTTATTTATGAGCAGTAAACAAAATTAAAGAATGTTGCTAAGTATAGGGTAGGTGATGATTATCAAGCAGAGGAAATGCTTTCCTTAGACCTGCTACACATTTATAGATCTGAGCTTCTTAAAAGGAATTTGAGAGCTTGCCAACAGTTGTAGAAAATTAATGAATAAAAACTTAATTTTAAACAACCAACATGTATTAAAAATGTGAGATGCACCTGCAAGTAATTTTGGTCTGAACACAAATACACAATTTTATAAATTAAACCCAAATGATATTTTAAAATTCACTCTTAAAAACAAAGAAAAAGAAACAATCTTTTCTGCATTTGACAACATGTAAACTATTGCATTTTTTGAAGTTCTTTTTAAAAAAAATGTAGAAATGTACTTTTTCCATTTTCTGTGTAAAAATCTTCCTGGAGTGAATGGGAGGTACATTGGCAATGGTAAACTGCATTTATAAGAATAAGGAAGTCAGCTGGGATGTTCAATTATGACGACTCCTTTCCTGTACAAAATTGTATCAGGTAGAAGAAGGTAAACTCGTTTTAAAGAACTGGATTGTTTGTCAGACCAAGGATCTTTGCATTTTCATTATTTAACAAAGAATGAACCACTTTCCCAAGGTAAATAAGGGACTTTTCTGAACCACTTTTGTGAGTGGCACAGCTGTGAACTGAATAATTATTTGGAAGATTCTAGTGGCACCTCTGAGAGTAGATGCTAACTAATGCTTTATGCAGATTCCCCTGCTTCCCCTTATCATTTCTAGATGCACAAATAATGTGAAAATCCATGACTACTTGGGTCCCAAATGTGTTGATTTCTTTTATATAATGACCAATCACTGATTATATTATTGATGGTTTAAATAATAACATCTGGAACTTCATTTCTTTCATGGTTTCATAAACCTAAAATGAAATGTATTTTAAATTTTTAAAATTTTTTAATTTTTAATTTTTTTTTCATTTTCAGTATTACGTTTGGCAATTACATTTTGTGATTTCTACATGAGAAGTCATTAACACACATTAGTGAGACTCATCTTTATTGTCAGAATCCTATATAATAAAAGGCTAATATGCAAATTGTTCCCTCGACTGGGAGTTCAGGACCAGGGGGCGTGGCCAGCCAGCCAACCTCCCACGTCCTCTCCCCCCTTGCCACCCCACCCCGGCCAGCCCAATTGGCCCTGATCAGGGTGGGCTAGCCGGATCCCACCCATGCATGAATTCATGCACCGGGCCTCTAGTGTTATATAAACTTCAATCACACATGACTGCTTCTGACTTTACCTGCAAAATAATGACTTTTGTAGTCCAGTGAGCAATAATGCTTTCTACTTCTTTCCTATACTTACTACTGGTAATGAAATGTCACATATTTGAAGATCATTTAGCTTATATTTGAAATCCCTTTCAGAATTTGTCATTTTTCCTGCTGCTGTGTGCCTTTTCTCCTCTTTATTATTTCTCATAAATTTTTATGACCTCTTTGCATCGGAGATCTGTTATTTTCCCCAGAGCTCCACTAGGTACCTTCTACAATAATAAAACGCTTGTCACTTTCCATTGCAGCTTCTTCTAGAATAAGGCCTACTGGCTTCACTCTGCACCATATTAGATAAAGTAATCAATATGCTCAGGTTGAAAAATTAACTGCAGCATTTGTGTAGCCATTGGGTTGCACTGTTTTGCCCTTGGAACAAATGGCCTTGTACTGATTTGCTAGATTTCTTGAGACTGGGTATATTTCCTCCTCCTTTTGTGTCTACTTGATTTCGCACCTACCAAAAAAATATTATCCAAGACAATTTTTATAAAATCTATTTGGCTTGTCTCAAAAAAACCAAGTATTATAACTATTGAAAGTAGTTGTTTTTCAAAAAATTTTCTAGAGTATGTAGTTACCTTCTGAATAAATTCTTATTAGTCTTATACTTATGAACTTTAAATGTGTGCTCATTCCTACTCACCTCTGTGTCTTAGTTTATATGGATTAAGTGTGTTTGTGTGGTTGTAAGATTTACATTAAAAAACGATTGTAACTATTGAGAATGTGTGATAAAAATTTAATATTAATAAGTGGTCTATATCCTTTTTTTTTCTTAATATAAGTTACACTTACCATTAAACCCCATATCTGGCTCCTTGTTTTTCCTGCAGGCTAATGTTTTTTTTAGAGAGTGAAAAAATATTTCAAATATTCTGCTTCATCTTAAGTATTATACAGTCACTGCATTGCATTCTTTAAATGGGCAATTTAGAGAAGGATGGTTAAGTATTTAAAAAAAAACCTGTATTTTGTTTCAAGAGGGGTCTCAGCTCATTGATTATTCTGTGGAATTTTGACAATTTAAAAGACCACAGAATATGGAATTAATTCAACAACTATTTGTTGAGCCTCTTCTCTGAGTTTGGAAGACATGCTGAATCTTAGATTAAAGTAGTTTATAGGATATACAAGCACTTATGATCATAGACTTTTGTTATGATTTAAATATGCTTTGAATTACATGTGTTTTGTTCTTTCAAAGGTAAGATAAGCTCCTAATTTTCTCAAGGGAGCACCAGTAAAGGTATTTAAATTTGATTGCCTAATTAACATGACATTTCAGGAACAGGTAGAATAAACCTCTGCTCTTTTCCCAAATGTCTGAGGATAAAGTGAGGTTGTATTTAGAACCTGAAGATGGTTGAAGACCTGTCCTTTCATTTTGAGGGCATGGAAAACAATCCAGACTTTTACTGGAAATAAGGAAATTAGAGTAGATGCACAAAGAAGGAGGAAAAGCAAATTGTAAGATGGCCAGTAATGAAGCACAAAGGAAAGTGTGGCTAGTTAAGTAGATTTTTAATCTTAAATTCCACTTTGTTTTATAAATTCAGTGATTTTAATATAAGACAATAATGCCTAAAATATAAATCACATTTTACATTTTAGAATATCATTATTTTTAATTCTTATATTTTATTGGAATACCAATTTTCATCTGAGTTTCCAATAAAATAACAGGAAGATCTTTTGGGAATTGGGCCCAAAATGGATTCATAACTCAAGTTGGTTAAAAGACTGTATTGTAAAGGCATTTTAGCATGCAATTTCTCACATGGTGACAACAAAGGCATTTTGGTACAATTCCTGGATGCAGCCAGGTTTTATGGTGGAATCTGCTAAATGGGCTCTAGCATAGTCTGTGTAGGAGCCCACTGCCCAGGGTTCTTGGAGGCTCTGAATGCATTTCTCCAAACTCAGTACTAGGTGAATTCACATGGAGAGCCAGCCATGGTGGGAATTTTTATACCACAAAACTCCACAAATGCTGCAAACAATTTCTTTTTCTCCCAGAAAGTCAGTTATTAAACATTATCTAACCCACGACTGGCCCTGAAGGAATGAACAGGCCTGGGGATAGGCCCTTTAACTTCCACATAGTTTCCTCATGGGAGTCGCTGTCCAGTGCAGCATAGCAGCCCTAAGGTCTGGGCACCTTCCCCACAGACAGATAACTTTTGTTCTTCCCTTGAGAGTGAATTCTGCTTATCAATACAGAAGAGATTATTGGCTCGGTTTTCCTCCCAGGAAGAGAAATCTCTCTTTTGACTATCTCTCTCTCCCTTTCAAATGCAGACATAGAAAATGTGTTTGTCTCAATTGGGTTGTTGGCAGGTAGGGTGAGGAGGGAGAAACAATCTTTATTGAGCATTAACCATTGACAAGCATTGTGAGAAGAAATGACTTCCAAGAAAAGAAATATAAAATTTTAATTTGAGAAAAATCAGAGAACTTATTTGAGCAAAGTTTACATAATAAGGCAGGATCTTGTATGAGTTTGATAGTACCAACAACATATATGTCCGTATATGTATATATCCATACATATACACATATATATATATAATAGTATAGTAATATATAATTATGTGATACTATTGAAAATATGTATTTTAATATTTTCTGAATGATATGGCATTTAATTTGATATCATTTCACATCATCTGCAAATTAGTCTGCTATATGCTACAATATGCAAAAATATCTTGGTGTAATGAACAATTTTAACATTTCTCCTCTTTTTTAAACTTCTTGGCATAATGCTAAAATATGCAAAAAATGCTGGGATTAATGAACAATATTGGCATTTGTTGTGTCTTTCAGATTTATTGGTTTTGGAACAATAGGTGGCCCACTGATCATTGCTGCTATATGTAATGACATCTGTCATTGCTTTTTAAAAGTTTATTCTATTAAAACATGGTAACATGTGACTATTGTATTAAGAAACATTAATTTTCAATTTTTGCTGTTAAAAGACTTTTTCAATGTATTTTATATATTGTATCATAGTTTCACACAAGACCATGAAGCTAAATTCTGAGTCTGCATCTGGCATCTGGGGAGTCAAGTTAACCTTACATTGCAATGTACATTTGCAAGGCATGATGCATTATCCAAGTTGTCTGGAGATCAATGAGATAAAGCTCATCCCACAAGCTGGACATGGGGCATGATGAGCCAGGAGTTGGGAAGTCCCGAAGTCTTTAGATCACTCTGAGTCCACCTAGTAAATTACCCTTTTCAGAGACATTTTTAAGGCCTGAAATGATAATGTATTTCCAAGAGGTCATTACCACTTCTGTGCACCCTTCAGAGTAGGTCTAATGTCTTGTGGTGAATACGAACTTCTAAGTATGTCGCTGTGTCAGGCTGGCAGTAAATGCATTCTCCTCTCCAATTGACCCTTTCTGCCCCTGTCTCTTACATTCCTACCAGGTTATCCTCTCCAGAGGATTACCTTATCACAGAGGAAGCTATTTAAAGAGAGCCATGCTGCGAAAAATCTGAAAGCTTTGAAAGAGGCTTAGCCATCATACCTTAGCTATGTGCTGCTGTCTCCATAATTACAAAGTGGCCTCAATGTAGTAGATATCTTATCTTCTTAAAATAATATTTCTACATTCACTTGAGGTGCTATACCCATTAATATTGAGGTGTACTGTATGTCACAGTAGGAGTTTGTGGCAATATTTAGGTTTAACACCATCACAATAAAATCATTATGTATTAAGGCAATGGAAGAGCTCTTCTTAGGAAGCATTATCTGCCACTTGAGAGGGATTGATATCTACTCATAATGTGTGAGCTGAAAGTTTGGTACAGTCAAATCAGTAAAATACAAGGGCTGAAAAGATCTTGACCTTAATCCTCATACTCCCCCTACATCAAAGTCACCCTCTGAGAGAAAATTACTTGTGCTGGGAGGTGGGGTGGGGCTTCCTGGGGAGGTCACAGACCCTAATGTAGAGACCCTTAAAATTATAAAATCTTCACTCACAAAAAACGAGGAGACACATATTTTTGTCCTCATTCTAATGGGAAGAGATGGCTATATGGAAAATATTGTTATATGTGGCACCCTTTTAGCTTTAGGTACCCGAGAAAAGTAGGAGAGGCTATGGATTGTGGCTTTCTATCAGCAGTGAAGTCCGTGGTCTGGCCTCACAGGAGTGAAGGCGTGAAGGTTTGGGGAAACACTGAGCAAATCATGTTATTACTCTGGATATTGGGTTCTTTTTTGACAAAATTACAGATTTGAAATAATCTTACAGACTCCAGAGTTGGAAGACAGGCATTGACATTTCAGCTCTGTCACTTACTAGTTGTTTTATATTAGCAGAGCAGTTAAGACCCTTTCTTTTGAAAAATATTTTAAAAAATCTAACTCACTCTGGCTTAAAGAAAGAAAAACAATAATAATAATAAAATTTATTTATCACTCACATTTACTTTCAGGGAAGACTTGTCGAACCTTATCTTCAGACCTCTCTTACTACATTATTTTTAGTGGCTACTCCCAGCTATGGCTTTACTTTCCCTAGAGTTTAAATAATTAGGCCAACTTGAGTCACATACTCCCCTGAAGCAATTGCCCTGGTTAGGTGTATTCTCTGGGCTAACATATAATACTATACTAGTCCAGCCCTTATTCCCTTGAAATGAATGGAATTGGACAACAATTAAAATTAAAATTTTCTGTAATTAAATCAGTTATTTAGAATGGTACATTGCATTAAAAAGTACTTAATTTTCATAATAACACGCATGCTTTGATTTTTCTCTAATTGGTCCACAGTATTATTTTAGTGTATTTTGAATTGTTTTTATCCATTGTAAGGGGAAAATGTCATATTCTCTACATCATAGTAAAGTAAAAAGGCTGAATACGTTAATTCTGTTTTTTCCCTGTTTTTCAAATTACAGCATGAGTTGCTTTGGAACTTAATTGAGACCATTGGGACCAGAGATCCTTGCATTAAGAAAGTTAGGTTTTCACTTGTGTACAGTTTCAGTTAATTGCACTGTAGTATCAACTATTTTGGATGGTATATTCAAAAGAAAGAAATCTATGTGTTTGGCATATTTCTAGAAAATAGTTTCAGTATTATTGTTTAGATAAGCTGAAATAATTTCTAGAATTACACATATGTATATATATACATACATATTTTTTTGGAAAGAGGGTACATAATGTTTTCTCAGATTGTCAAAAAGGAATATAATATTCAAAATTGATTAATAATCAATGTATAAAGTGATTTTTAATGAAAGCTTTATTGAGATATAATTGACAAATAAAACTGTAATATAAAGTATATCATGATGATTTGATATATTGTAAAAGGATTCCCCCATCTAGTTAATTAATACATCCATCACCTCTTTTTTTGTTTTTGGTGAGAACAATTATGTTCTACTCTCTTAGCAAATTTCCAATATATAATACAGTGTTATCAATTATACACAGCGTGTTATACATTAGATCCTCACACCTTATTCATATTATAACTGAAAGGTTGTACTTTTTACTCTAGTTCTCTATTTCCCCACCCTGAGATGATTTATTTATTTCTAAAAACTTATGAACTCATCATAGGAAAGATTTAAAGGCATTTCATTTATAGTAGAGATGAATCTTTTTAAAAATATAACTGAAACATTATTTTCTGTAAGTTTTACTCACAATCATTTTATGGTAGAGCATAGGCTAGCTTTAAAATTCCCTCTTAGAATTTGCTATTTGAACTTACACACTCCTTTGGTAATCAGTAATGATTTATAAAAAAACTAGAGGCCCGGGGCATGAAATTCGTGCACTGGAGGGGCGGGGTCCCTCAGCCCTGCCTGCGCCCTCTCACAGTCTGGGAGCCCTCGGAGGATGTCCGACTGCCAGCTTAGGCCTGCACCACCTCTGCGCCAGCCGTGAGCTCGGCTTCTGGCTGAGCGGCACTCCCCCTGAGAGGACGCACTGACCACCAGGGGGCAGCTCCTGTGTTGAGCGTCTGCCCCCTGGTGGTCAGTGCATGTCATAGCAACCAGTTGTTCCACCGTTTGGTGGATTTGCATATTAGCCTTTTATTATATAGGATATCATATAACTTGAGGTCCTTATTTGAAAGTGCATTTGTGACAAGAGACTTACCTGGTCATGATTTTATTGGTATCTCAAATCTTGCTCAAAATTCAGCTATCCTTTTAAATATATTTTTATCCTATAGGAAATAAAAGTTAATTAGCTAAGTTTTTTGTGTATAAAAAAGTAAAAAAAGAGGAAAAACAACTTCATTATTTCTAATATAGCCTCTGTCACAATTTTTGTACATAATTTATCCATGTATCCATGCAATGAATACATGTATGTTATTTTAACTGTACAATGATAAGAACTTTATACAGGGTATCCCCCCAAAATGTATATTCACTGTAACAGCTGATAGCTCAATTTTTAAAATAAAATGTATGTTAATAAACACTGCCTTTATAATTATTAAAAGTGTGTGTATACATTTTTGGATAGCCTATATATTAACTTAATCAAACATTTGTTAAGATCCTACAAAGAATGTTGAAAAACCATCTAAGCTTGCCTGGGCCCTTCCTGCTGTTATCAGTGAGAGTCTCGTGTCCTGGGAAATCTGTCAGTTCTACTACTGTGTATCCATCTAAGGAATACAAAACACTAGGTTGAAAATATATATGCACCCCTGTTTTCACAGCAGCAATATTTACAATAGCCAAGGTATGGAAACAACCTAGTGTCCATTGATGGGCAAATGGATAGAGAACATGTGGTATATATGTAAAATGGAATACTATTCAGCCATAAAAAAGAATGAAATCTTGCCATTTGTGAGAACATGAATGGACTTTGAGGGTGTATATGCTAAGTGAAATAAGTTAAACAGAGAAAGACAATTACCACATGACCTCACGTATATGTGGAACCTAAAACAAACAAACAAACAAGCAAAACAAAACTTAGCCTCACAGATACAGAGAACAGATTGGTGATGACCAGAAGGGAAAGAGATTGGGCTGGGTAGGGGAAATAACTGAAGAGGATTAAGAAATACAAACTTCCAGTTTTAAACTAAATAAATCATGGGGAGATAATGTACAGCATGAAGAATATAGTAAATTATATTGTATTAATTTTGTAAGGTGACAAATGATAACTAGACTTATTGTGATAACCATTTTGTAATGAAAATAAATGTTGAATTACTATCTTGTTTTGAAATAATATAATATTGTATGTCAGTTATACTTCAATCAAAAAATCTAAAATCAGCCCTAGCCAATTTGGCTCAGGGAATGGAGTGTCAGCCTGTGGACTGAAGGATCCCCAGTTAGATTCCAGTCAAGGGCATATGCCTGGGTTGCTGGCTCATCTCCAGTTAGGGGTGTGTAGGAGGCAGCCAATCAATGATTCTTTCTCATTATTGATGTTTCTCTCTCTCTTCCTCTCTGAAATCAATAAAAACATATTTTAAAAAATCTGAAATCAGAACTTCAAAATAAGTTTAAAAATTGCTGAGAATTATTTAGTTCTATGAGTTGAACTATGTGATCAAGGTTCAATAGAACTTTGATTTCCCAAGAGAGAGAAGACTTTAGCTTAATAGCAATAAAAAATATATAGTCTAATTAACTCTGTTTTGATCAAATGCAGGTATTTGGCTCAAAGTAGTTTAGTAACTTAGGAAACATAAATTAGTAACATGTTCTTTAGTTAAAAGTAATCTAGCATAGAGTAATAAACTTTCAACTATATTATAGATAAAATTAATATTTCGATTTAATAGCAATTTACCTATAATAACTTCATATTCATATTTATGTATGTTTTACATCTGTACACAATAATAAATATACCAACTAGCTTTTTATTTCCATCAATTAAATATTCAATTAAATTTGAAAATGCAAGACTGAAATCATTTTTCTAGTAATTAAACACTTAGCACTAGTTAAAAACATACTTAGTTTGGTTTAGTAATGTTATGCTAGCAAATAAGTATGTAGTTAATATTACATAACTATTACAACTTTTCTCCTCTATATTCAGCATGCATGTTAACTCCAGATTAAAAATTACTCATTATGAGAATGTGAGGTACAGACAAATGTTATATTAGAAAATAAAATTTATATGGATAAACATACAAGGTTTTTTTTTCTTTTATAAAAAAAAGTAAGTCTCATTTTAATGCCTCTTATCCTATCTCATTAATAGCACAAGCATTTGGTATGAGCAAGTAAAGGAGAGCCAGAGGATGCAATAGAGCTAAAGAAATTTGATTGGCCCCCTCGCCCTTCACGCAAAGCATGTTCCTGGAGAACCTGCTGCTAAACCATCACAGACAACCTGCTCCAGGGTCAGGTATCATACATAGCAGAGCAGCTCCCTCGCTGCGATCTATTGAAAGTCAGCCCTCAACACAAGGGTTTGTAGAGACAAAAATAAAGAAGTAACAAAACAAAAAGGAAAAATAAATTTAGATTAGATTCATATGTGAAATGAATTATTTAGTAATCAAAGGTGTACTATATGCCAGAACTGAACATTTAAAAAAACAAATAAAACAGTAAATGCCTTTGCCTAATAGTGAACATGTTAGTTGAACATTGCTTAAGAACATTAAAATTTCCCTGTGTTTAATTGGTACTCTAGAAACTGTAGAGTATTTAGTTAGTATTCATAGTATTTGCATCAGACATAGACAAAATGATTGAGAAGTGAACTCTGAGAATCTGCCATGTTCAGCTGTGTGCTAGTCAATAAATTTCCTCAATAATTCTACAAATTATTACTAATCCCAAATCATTGACAAGAAAACTAAAATTCAGAAAGGTTATGAAACTTTTCCAAATTTACCTGGCCAGTGAATGGTAGAAACTTTCTTTAGAGTCAAGTCTTTTGCCCAAGTCTGTACTTCTGTCTGCCAGAGGACACGAATATTAATGGTAGACATGGGTAATTATTTAGAGAATGTTTCTAAATTTGTACCCTTTTCAAATATTATTCAAATAAAAATCTTTGCACACCTGTTTTGGGGCAAGTATGTAAGTAATTCTGTAGAATAGAACGTAGGGGGTAAAATTTATGAAACAAAGAGAATATTTTAACTCTTGATATATTCAGTACTGCCAAATTGTTCTTTCCAAGGCCTTAGTAATTTTTAATGCATAATGTAAGGTAGTAAATGCTTTCCTCAACCTTGCTACCAATGAAAACTATAAAAGTTTTACAATAATTTTCTCCAATACCTGTGAAAAATAGTACCTAGTTCAAGAAGGTAATCTCATCATTGAATATTTTGAGATTATTTTTAGTGTACCAAAAAAATCAAAGTTTTTATTTCAGCTGGCCAAATGAAGCTTAACTGGAGTCTCATCATGATGTAATAAAAACTTGCTTTGCTGCATGACATATGTAGAGACAAATACCTCGTGTGCAATAGGACCCTAAACACTGACTGTAGCGAAGGTGGTGGAGCCCGTGATTTCATTTCGGCCATCATTTCCCCGTCTGTTTTATTTATTGTTGACACTAAATATTTGCAGGGCTAACTCTCCTTAGTGTCATAAATTCCTGGAAATCAGAAACATTTCCCATCTGCAAAGAGTAAGTTTGGTGGAAAGAGAAAATATCCAGTTAAGCACACGGTGATCATTCAGGGTAATCCCTCCCTCTCAAGAAGCTTAACTTAATCACAGTTGCAAAGTCCCTTTTGCTACATAAAATAACACTCAGAGGTTCTAAGGATTAGGACCTAGATATATTTTGGGGGGCGGGAGTGGCATTATTCAGCCTGTGGAAAAGATACAAACCACTAGTCATTAGTACCATTTATGCTATATTTTTATTCATTCTGTTTAAACTCAAATGAAGTGCAGACTTCACAAGGCAATTATTTCCTGAGCAGTTTGTAAATTGTTTAAATGACTCATTATTACTTCTAGTCATTTATTCAGAGATCCATAGTGATTTGTCTTTAGATTTCTTTAATGTAGTATATATGGTATTATATAACTGTGTAACACTTTAATGCCAATGGTCCTACTGATTTCTATCTCTTTTTTGCTTAATTCTAAATTAAGAAATATATAAAACATGATTAAGTGCATTCAATTTCCATGGTGATGGCTTTACAATTACTGGAAGCATTCTATCTGAGGATAACTTGCATACATTTCTGAAACTGTTTTTTTTTCTCATCTCTCCTCACTATTTTGAACAATCTCCACCATGTTCTTCAATCCTGGTGCATGAAAAAAATTAGTCTAAACATGTAAATATTGGTGTGGGGTGGGTGGGGTTGTGGAACAAACTTGAAAAAAAAAATGTTCCTTCAAGAGTTAAAGATAAATAGCTGTGTTTTCTTAGAGCACTTATATATATATTACTGATAGATTACTGATATATATATATATATATATATATATATATATATATCCAAAAAGTAATTTCCAAAAAGGTAATTTAATATGTGATATTTGTATAACTTTACAAAATCATGTGCATTTTTTGTATGTGGGACCTTAATTAACATCTTCAGCAACTAGTGAACCAAGGAAATACCACACTAAAGATACATGGGACTTTATTTACAATTGGAAAATTGGAAAAACTTTAAAAACTAGAAGACAATTCTTAATTAATTTAGACTCAAAACTAAACCAGAATGATATGAGGCCATTTTTTGTTTTTGTGATTTTTTTAAAATCAAATTTATATGTGACTATTGATATTTTTGCTACAGAATGTGAATAAGTTTGCATTGGGGGTAGTACTTGCAGACCCTCCTGGTAGTGTTACAAAAATGTATGATATTGCCTTTCTGAATATTTGGACAAAACCAAAGTATTCTGATTATTTAGACATACACATTCCAGGTATTGATGACAAAGGAATATGGACCTGTACTACAAAAAGCTTCGGCATCTTTCACAGAGGACACAAAAGCCTTTTAGTTTCTTTAACTTTGTGACCCCAGCTCTCTACCTGAGAATGCTACTATGGTTCCTTAGAGTTCTTTGGTTTCCTTGGATATAGAAATAACCAATAGAGACCCGCCTCATTTTCCCACCACTGACACTACTAACCTAGCTGCAGGTGTGCGTATACACTCTGTTTAACTTCTGTGGCACAGCTTGACCTCTCCTCATTCTTCCTGGAAGCCACCCTGTGGTCTCCTTGGCACTTACTTCTGCAGATAGTCCTCTCCCTCCCCCCCTCCCCCCCCTCCCCACCCCCAACACCAGGGAAAAATGCACATGTGCACACGCATGAATCCTAAGTGACTCGCTTCTATATGTCGTTCTTTCCAATAGGAGGGAACTGCTGTGCTCCTTCTTACCAGTCTCCATACCATGCTCTCCTCCAGTGACAGCTCCTTCCACCTGTGCCCTTCAGAACAAAACTCCTAAATAAGCTGTCCAAACCCACATTCACTCTCCTTCCTCTTCATTTGCTTTTCTATTTTCAACCCACTGCTGCCCACTAAAATTTCTCTTATCGTGGTTACTAATAATTTTTCTGTGACAGTCCCCTGCTCAGTTCTCTGTTCCTTCATGCCATTAAAGTTTGACCCGGCCAATTTGTTGCTCAGCCTTGAAACTGTTCACTTTGCTTTCATTTTATTATTCTGCCTACCTCAAGGTTCACTCTTCTCCATCTCTTCCAGACCTCGAAATGATCTAGAGGCCTGGTGTTTAGTTTGGGGACCTTGTCTCTACTCTTTCCTGTAGCTTCCAAATTTGTAAATGGAGCACAATGCCTCCGCTGTGCTCCAGACACACTTATCCATTTATCCATCCTCAAGGGGATGCCTACCAATTCCAAAGCTGATGTTTCCAAAACAAGAACTGTCTACTTTCCTTTGCAAGCCTGTTTTTTTCCTACTTAAAGAAAAGCAACAACAAACAAACAAAACAAGAAAGCATTTAACCTTAGTAAATTACATATGATTAATCAAAATGCTTAGTCCATATACTAGGGTCATCTTGAAAGATAATTTATTTTATACTCTCACTCAATCAGTAAGTATTGCTGATTCAAAACATACGTTAAATTCTATTACTTTTCACCATGACTTCTGCTACTGTCCTTGTCTAAGTCATTGTGATATCTGACTGATTACTCCAATAGCCCCCATCTCCATGCTTCCCATTTTTTGTCCTTTTAAAAGCAGCAAACTGGATCTCTTAAAAATGCAAATTAGTTTGTGCCTCTTTTCTTAAAACCCTCAAATACCTTCACTTCACATTCAGATTTTTTAAAAAATTTTAGACCCAATAGTACTGAAACGGGTATTCAGATCCTTATACATGCATACTCAGAGCAGCACTATTCACAATAGCCAACAGTGGAAACAAACCAAACGTCTGTGAACTGATGAATGATGAAAAAGTCATGGTACATCGATACAATGGAATATTGATATTCAATCATTAAAAGACATGAGGTGCTAATAAGTACTACAACATTGATGATCCTCAACAGCATTAAGTGAATGGAGCCAGCCACAAAAGGCCACATGTTGTATCATTGAAATTATATGAAATATTCAGAATTGTTAAATTCATAGATACAGAAAATAAGGCTCCTAATGAGCTCTTCAGCCTCTTGCCTACACTCTACAAAAGGAAAGTGGAGGCCAAGAGATGATTGACCACAGATTAAATCGCCCCACACAGTTTGTCACCTGATGCTGAGAACAAGTGTAAGGAAATACAGATGGTGCTTAAAATTCTATGAGACCTAATGTAATAGTCTAGGGAAGATACTATTTCTGAGCAAGAGTGGGCAAATTAAAAGAGTGTGGAATATTCCTTGGAGACTCTATGGTTAAAAGAGGAAAAAAATGAAATTAAAGGCTAACAAAAACAAAAGAGAATAACTATATCAGAAAACTCTATTGTGTTTATAAAGAAGGTACCTTATTATTTCTTTCATTTTAATAACACAAGAAAATGTTCATTAACAGAAAAACATATAAAGCCCTGAAAATTCTCTTTGGCCTTTCACCAACTATTACTTGTTCAGGAAAAAACCTGATATTTCAAAATGAACAGAAAACCATAGACAATACCCACACAAGTCTAACATAAAAAGAAAACAGATATTTAGTATAAAAAAGGTTTACCTAATGAAAATCCTCACCCCAGCCCCCGGCATATGTATAAACAGCCAAGAAAAAGAGGAACACAAACAAAACTCCCCTAAACACAATACCTTAATTAAATATCTTTTTAAAAACCACTTGCAGAAATAAAAAAAAATATATTTTCTGAATCAGTGAAACAAAAATAGAAATGGACAAAACATTGAAAGATATGAAATCAGAGTTGAGTAGATGAAGAAGAAAAAAACCTGAGCAATAAAGATTAAACTGAAAGGTAACTAAGAAAGAATACATTCTCATAAGTATTTTTTATAAGTAGTATTGATGAAGAGAATGTATGGGGAAGAATGAAAGGGCAAAAATAAAACACTATAAAGTTAAAATTAAAGAGCCAAAAGAAGCAGAAAAAAATGATAGGTACATTTATCTAAAAATATAAAGAAGGCTCAAAATTGAAATCCCTGAAAAAGAACACCAAATACATATATATATATATATGTATGTATGTATATATATATATGTATATATATATGTATGTATGTATATATATATGTGTATGTATGTATATACATACATATATATATACATACATACACATATATATATATATTTTAAGACTATAACTGAAGAAAGTTTTACAGAAATAAAAGATCTTCATATTGAAGGGCACATTTCTTTAACTCTTAAAAATACCCTAGAAAAACATTTAGCTCTTATGTATATTTTGAAATGTACTTGGGATTTTAGGCAAAAGCATAATTTTACTTCCAAATGAAAGAGAATCAGATTATTATCATATTTATCCTCAACAATGTTCAAGACAACAATGGAACCCAGTTTTCAAAAAAAACTAAATAAATAAAAGGAAGGACTATGTGAGACAAGGGCTGTTCAGGGGTCAGGCTTATAAAAATATAAAAAAAATAGTTCTAAACTTGAAAGACCTTACAGAATACTATACTCACTAGAATTACTTTATCCAATTTAGTGGTTCTTAAGTAAACTGTGACAAAAGGATTTATGTGAACACTGATTATATTTCATTATAAATCTAAGACTAAAAGGTGCAGAAAGGGCTAGAATAGTGTATAAATGTGTTATATTCTCTAAGGTAGGTATTTTATAGCACCAAACACATGAAGAATACAGAAAGGCAAAAAGAAAATGATTTCATTAATTTTCAAATAGTTTTAAAAAATGGAAGTCTGTGAATATAATTTAAAGCTAAATTAATATCCTTAACTTAAAAACAGAAAGGACTAAAAGCTTCATAAAAACATTAATCCTTTCTCTCAAAAAGCTCAAAATTTTCTAGGGAAGACAATACAATTTATACTAATAATCTATACTAATAAAAGGGTAATATGCTAATTAGACTGGGAGACTTTTCGGGAAACCTTCCAGACATCCTTCTGGACAAGGCCATGGTCACAAGGACAAGGCAGAGGGAGTTAGGGGTGAGCAGGCTGGCGGAGGGGGGCGGGGTTAGTTGGGGGTGAGCAGGCAAGCAGGCAGAGTGGTTAGGAGTGATCAGGAAGGCAAGAAGGTGAGCAGTTAGGAGCCAGTGGTCCTGGATTGCGAGAGGGATATCCGACTGCCGGTTTAGGCTCAATCCCTGCAGGATTGGGCCTAAACTGGGAGTCGGACATCCCCTGAGGGTCCCAGATTGGAGAGGGTGCAGGCTGGGCTGAGGCACACCCCCCCCTCGTGCACAAATTTTGTGCACCGGGCCACTAGTCCTGTATAATAAAGAGCTAATATGCTAATTAGACTGGATAGTGAAACGACCTTCTGGAACAACCAGTGGGCGAGGGGTGGAGCTGCGAGGGCCTGGGCAGCCAGGCCCTCAAGGGCCGGGGCAGCGAGGGCCTACTCTTGCATGAATTTTGTGCATCAGGCCTCTAATGTATTCCATGTGGAGCTAATCTTTGGGAATATTTTCTTTTTTTAAAAAAAAATATTTTATTGATTTTTTAAAGAGAGGAAGGGAAGGGATAGAGAGTTAGAAACATCAATGAGAGAGAAACATCGATCGGCTGCCTCCTGCACACTCCCCACTGGGTATGTGCCTGCAACCAAGGTACATGCCCTTGACCGGAATTGAACCTGGGACCCTTGAGTCCGCAGGCCGACGTTCTATCCACTGAGCCAACCAGTTAGGGCTTTTGGGAATATTTTCAAAAGAAGCATACAAAATGTGTACTAGTATGTCTAAATTCTAGGAAGGAGATTCTATAAAAATAGTGAAAATTGTATTATGAATTTAGAAATCTATTACAATTCTGGGTAAGAAAGTATATACTGTGTTTTCAAGTATGTCTGTTGAATCATGTGTACAGAGATATAAATATTCCTAAATAAAATAACAGCCTTTTGAAATGTCCTTAGTTCAATCCCTATTCTATTTGGATTAAGCCAATTTTATTTTCCGTCCTTCCTCCCTCCATTCCTTCCATCCTCACTTTCTTACTTTCTTCTGAAAATGAATATATTTTTGAAACTGTTTTTTCAGATTGTGTGTGTCTGTGTTTGAAAACATATTTTGGTTTTTGGTTGTTTTTCTCCCAGTTTTTGTGTTTGTATGTTTTTATGGTGGTGATCATGGCAGCAGTGGTGGTGATATTTTTTGTAGATCATCTGCTTCCAAATGCATTTTAAAATGGATTGTATAGCAATTTCTGCTTTTGTGTGCTTTTGCCTTGGCTCTAGCTAGCTGTTTTTAATATTTTTGCTTAATGAAGTCAAAGCAGTAAAAGCAAAATTTCTCCTTGCAAAAGAATCTCATCCAGCTTCCTTCAACTCAGAGAGAACTCTCAGAAAAGGCTACCCATTAATTTTCATTTCAAAAACATTTTGTAAAATGGTCATGGGTCTTTCTTAATGGACTGCCTAATGTCCTCTGGATCACCATGTACTGTCATCACAAAATTAAAAAAATGGCCGGCCTGTTTTTTTTTTTTTTAAGATTAAGTTGTTGGGGAAAAAAATCACTAATTCAAATCAGATAATTCAAGTACCTTAGTCAAGCACTTCTGTGGTTTTAATGGCATAAAAGAGAAATGTTTTTAATTTCTTCTAGTACATCTAATAGAATTGGCAATACATTGATAAAAAAATAATTGACTGGATGTGAGTAAACTAGAGGGATCTATTCAATGAACTTGGAGACCTTCTACCTTTCCTACTCCAAGAGAAAACAATATATGTGGTAAGCAGGATTATATTTTAGTAGGATCACTACTAGCTTCAGCTAGAGCCAACACTCTGCTCTGTACAGGGCACAAGAATAGGCAAGGTCTGATGAGAAAATGGACAGAAGGATGCTGAACAGTAAGAAGAGCAGAGTCATTTCTCTTGTAATTAACACACACACAAAGCTAAAACTGCATAGACCAAAGGGTCTTGCTGGAGAAAGTCTATATCATTATCTTTAATATATGATGTTTATATAGTCATCTTGCTGTTTTACTCTAGTTTTTCAAGCAGAATTCGGTAACTTGAATTAGTCCTTCTATGTTTCTAACATAAGTGAATTCCACTTGATCCCTGTAACCATAGTATCTGATTAGTTTTCCCCTCCCCCCTTATTATCTAGTCAGAAAGCTTGATTTCTGTGCTCCTGTTCACAGGTGTTTCTGAAAGAAACTCTGCTTTCTTTTTCTGAGAAATGCTGTTAATTGTCTTGTATTAGAATTTACTCTTCCGGTGGGATGCTCAAAGCCTTTTTAGTCATTCCCCTAATTCAATATGGTATCTTAGAAATCTACAAGGTTCTCCACCTTTGCTAAGGTGTATCTCTTTTTCAAGAATTTTACCTTTAGTTTTACCTGAGTCTTTTTGTTCATCCTTCTGGACTAGTTCTCTCTATTTAGAAGGTATTAGTAAAAATTATCAAGATCTTATTAACTAACATTTCCACATAATTTGGGGGAGGGGTGGATAGGAGAAAAGCAAGCCAGTAGCTGCCACTTTTGGTATTTGTGGTAGAGAGTTTTTTAGCTTTGTTTGTTTGACCAGTTTCCACCATTTTTACCTATTGACTATTTTTAAAATATTTATATGTATCTTATCAACATTTTTTTCTTTGAACTATTTTTAAAATATTTATATGTATCTTATCAACATTTTTTCTTTGAAATGTATATATATGTGTATATATGTGTATATATATATGCACACACACATTTGTATGTGTGTAGACACATACATGTGCACACACACATATATTATTTTTGGGTTTATCATAATAAACTTTTTCAATATGCTTGATTTTCTTTCAAGTGTCAGAATGAGCACATAAGGTTATATCATGTTCCAAACAAGAAAGAGAAGGATCTTAGGGACTGGAAGACAATTGACTTTTCCCTGAAGTTAATTCTAAGGTGATACTGTATCTTGACACAAGTTGCTATCCAATAGAAAGAGCAGCACTGGAGTTATCACCTGCTTCTTTTGTCATTTTAGTTTAAGTCAGATCTGGTTTTATTATGTAGATTGATGCTTTTTCTACATCATGAATAATACCAAAGTAGTGTCCTTTATCCCATCCCTAAATGAGATCTGAGTCATGGACATCATGGATTAGCACTGAAATAATTGGTTCCTGGAAACGTCATAAACTTTGAAATTTCTTGTTGAAAACAATAGAGCAGTGCATGTAAATGTGTTTGAGATAAGAGATTAGGGAGTAATAATTCCCTGGTGGAGCTTTTATCATTATTATTTATTCCATTCTTTCATTCTTTTTTAGATGAAAGTAAACCAATTGGAATACCTCTTACATTTGAGTTTTTCTCTTTTCCTTTGTCTCTCCTTCCAACCAAGATGCAGAAATGTGTCTTAATCATACACATATTGCTTAGCATCACCCCTATGCTATATATCTAAGATCTCTTTTTGTTTATATTTTGATTATCCAGACAAAAGTAGCACAGATCATGAAAATATCTGAAAAACATGCTCAGTCTAGTTAGGTGCAAGGCAACCTGGTTTAAGTCCACCATACATTTGGTAGGTGCTGTTAGCTTATTGCCACATCATGATCCAAGACATGTACCATCCAGAGCTTGAATTTGGAATTTTCTCTGTATCAAATTAAGTAGTAAGCTAAGATGACAAGAGTCCTTTCAAGAAAAAGATACCTATTATTAAAAAGCAAAGGAGTAACTTTCATCATGTTTTCAAAGATTTTAAACCAAAACACTCAAGTAGTTTGGAACCACATGCTATAAGCTTAAAGTTTGCTGAACAAACTAAAAAAAAAAAAAAAAGGTAAAGGATACTGTAGTGATAAAAAACCCTATGCTTTTGAAATCTATAAAAATATTAGTTTTGCTAATAGATAAAAATGGATGAAAACTGCCTTAAAATATATGAATCCTTTGTAATTTGCTTACCCAAAATTATTTTTACTGTGAAGATATAAAAATAATTATTCTGAAAATAATAGGAAACTTATGGCTGAGCTAGACTAAACATATGTATGTGTGTATATGTGATTTTATATTAATAATAAAAATATATATCACACTATTATTGAGCAATAAATTGAACTAATTAGATAGAAATTAGAAGTAAAGAAAGCGCCTTTAACATTCTGACAGCTTTGCCACAATTTAAATAGGAAATTTTATACCTGATTCCTTACCTAGAAGGATTGATATAAGGATTACTATTTATGTGACAGAAAAATTTGTAAATCACCTTGACCTTCTCAAAGAAAGGTTGTAGTAGTGATTAGAAAATAACATCTGCTTTCCTTTTAACCCCAATCTGAGATCAGATTTTTTCGCACAATGGTAGAGGAAGTTGGTATACTGAAAAGGAGTCTAATATGTAGGCAGATGGTCCTGAGAGATGTTCATGAGAAGATATTTGTAGCCTTCTTTTATTTGATGAGATTTTTTTAAAATCTGTATTTATTATGGATAACTTTATGTTTATTGACACCATATGCTAGTACTATGTAAACATAGGATGTCTACACATTTAGTTAATATTCCACTCACTGAACTTCTCAGTGAGTTAAAAGATTTAAAATATGTCAGCACGCATCATCCATATGTTGCTCATATTTGATATTTTCAGCAAGGGTACTAAAAATGTGATGGCTTTGAACTGCCATGTGGATTATACATAATATTTGTGTGTCACATATTAACAACTTTCTGATTTAGAGGTTTTTGCATGTCTTCAGTGATTACTAGAGGCCAAGTGCACAAATTCGTGCATGGGTGGGGTCTTGCTGGTATGCCCTGATTGGGGCCGATTGGGGCCAGCCAGCTGCCGATTGGGGCCAGCCAGCTGGGGGAGGGGCCCCGCCCCCATCGGGCTGGTTGGCCAGCTGCAGTGCATGTCATAGCGACTAGTCGTTCTGGTCACTTGGCTTAATATATATAGTCCCTTTATTACCACTACTAATTCATACTTTCCGGCTGGCTTATGGGTAGGATATGTTATATATTCTGCTTATGAAATCTGTATTGGCACAAAAAAGTTACTAGATACTTTGATTACTTCTTAATCACTCTTAATCATACATTATTTAACTCATCTGCTTTTAATATTTAAAAGTAGGGGAATCAAAATTTTGTAGTAATGTATTTTAATAAACATTATTTGAGGGTAAATTATGAACCAGTATTTGATAAAATACATGGTGGGACTAGGGGAAAGAATTGAAAAGGAAGTCAAAGATGTTAAAATAGCGACAGATACCAATTCAGCTCCCCAGAAGGTCGCATTTTATGGTGAAGACTGAATCCAAGATAAATAATTATAAAGTAATGTGTATCATACTAAGGACATGCTGAGTAAAATGTTTGGGCACTCTGAGAAAAGAAGGGGAATGAATTAACTTTGTTTATGTGTTAATTGAAAGGCATATGGAGATATGGGATTTCTACATGCCAGACTTAAGTGAACACTGTAAACAAAAGAAAATATACAGATAATAATACAAATAACCCGAAGTTATTTGAAGGAACATGAAAATAGTTTACTGGAGTAAGAGCTAAACCTGAAAGAACCAGCATAGTAAATGGAAGCCATTGTATGAATAATTATTACATCAAAACAATGCAGTCCCCTCACAGAAGTTTATTCAGAGCAGTCACATGAGAAATTTGTGTTTTAGAAGGTCAATCCTGTACAAAATTTGAGGATATTATCCTAACATGATTTTTTCAAATGCTAAATATTGGGTACTTAACAGATAAGTCTCATGAGATAAATTAATCTGATCTCCTGAAGACCTGTGTCACGTTCTGTCTCTGAATCTCTCCCTCTCTATCTTATATACATATATCATCTCTCATTATCTCTTCTCTCTCTTTTCTAGTTTCTTCTTCCGATTCTCAAAGGTATTTGAAACCACTAAAGGATTAAGATCAAAGATGATAGTGGACCAAAGATGGATCTCTGAAGTAGTTCCATCAGAGGAGGAGGAAAAAGGAAATGAGGTAGACAATCTTGCGAAAATAGTGTTCCAGAAGTCAAAGCAATAGGGGAGCTACAAAGTTTCATAGGGATTAAGAGTACAGATACTGGAGTCAGACTGTGAGCAGGAATCCTGATCTTACCAGTGGCTAAGATTTTGGTTGGGTTATTTAACCTCTTTATGATAATTTCCTACAGTCACTTATAATGGAATTAAAATAGAAACCTTCACAGGATATTAATGAATGTCAAATGGTTTATATAAGTTAATTGCTTAGAAAAGGGTCCAACACAAAAAAAGTGCTGTTTCAGTATAAATAATGGACAAGCATCTTCCCTGGGGTCTGCTACATGCTACTTAATTCCCATAGCAACCCATGATTTAGATATTATGAATGCCATCATGCAGTAAGGAAGCAATCATTAAAACTAAGTTGATGTACAGTTCTGCATGGCTCTTAAACCCAAGCCCCTTCAACTGCACTTCATGGTCATGACAGAATATCAAAAGACAGGGCTTTGAATATGAACAGGCTTGCAAGTTCTACATTGGAAGAATACTGAACTATGATAAGCTATTGCATCAAGGTTTCATATTGGTGAACATAGATCACAAAAAAAGTAATGTTTTCAAAAGAATGGACTTGGTTGATGGCAGATTGCAAACAAAGACAACATATAAAAATAACAACTACAAACTCACAAGTTTCATATTAAAAAGGTGGAGGCAGATTGGGCAATACCTGTGAAGATTTAGGAAATTTTTCTGTGAAATTTTTGTGAGTATGTGCATACAACATGTGTGTGTCTAACATTTTTCATTTTTTCTATGTTTGGAAGATGATTGGGACTTGAGTCTGGTAGAATGTTCACAGACTAGGACATTGGAAAGAAACATGATATCAATGGAAGAAGGAACATTTTATATATCAGAAACTAGGGGAAAAAAGGATCTTTAGAAATTAGGGACAGATGCCTTATCATCTCTTCCCAAAATAGGATGAAAATTAAGAAAACCTTTGGTCTCTATTAACCCAATAGGTGGTAACATGGATTAGTAACACATTGTGAGTTCTTACAGTACACTGTGCACTGTTATAAGTGTTTCATGTGAATCAATTCGTGCAATATTACTGCGGATACTGAAGTATAGAGAATTTCCTACAGTGATAGTGCTGGAACTTGAACTTTTATAGTTAGATTCTAAAATCCATGTGCTTTACTTACCTACCCCAGTACACTACCCTTTTGTCTAACCCCCAGCTGGATAGCAGGAAGTGGGAGGCTGGTTCAGCATCTTTGGATGGTCTGGAATGCACAGATGCCTGAAGAAAGAGAAATGAAAAGACACTGAAACATAAAGATAGGAGCAAGTGAAAAATGGGAGGAGCCAAAAGCCAAACAGAAGACCAGAAGATTACAGAAAGGAACTGACTCAGAGTGAGGAAAAGAGAAGAGAAATGAAGAGAAATGCAAACTACATTAGATGCCAAGTTAACTGTGTTATTAAAATTGAACTACTTTAGTCATATCTAGCTCATTTATTTTTAGAATAAAGTTATCACATTATTAGATTTTAAATTTAGTCTGTTTCTTTAAAAATTAACTTGCATGAGTGACTTCAACTATCTTTTAGAAAAATATTCTCTCTTCTGCAATACTGTCACTTTATGATATAATATGGAAAAGATGATAATATGTTGAAGAAGATCTGGCTGGAAATGCCTAATTGTAAGGATAAAAACTAAAAAATTATAAATTATTAAATTGGGAAATTTCATCAAAACACCTTTAATTCTCCTAAACATCTTATATATTTTTAAAATTACCACTACATTTCAAATGTAATATTGTGCTTTCCATGGGAATTTTTAAAAAATATATTTTTATTGATTTCAGAGAGGAAGGGAGACAGAGAGATAGAAACATCAATGATGAGAGACAATTATTGGTTAGCTGCCTCCTACATGCCCCCCACTGGAGATCGAACCTACAACCTGGGCATGTGCCCTTGAACAGAATCAAACCCGGCACCCTTCAGTCTGCAGGCTGACACGCTAAACTGAGCCAAACTGGCAAGGGCCTCATGGGGATTTTTGAAGATTTGGATAAAACAAGAATATGAATGTTATCCCACATATTACTTAATGATAAATTTGCTCATAAAATTGTTGACTATTTAGGTTAAATTAATTTATTTTTCTATAGAAAAATTAAATACACTTTAAAATTGTAAATAATCAATTTGGTGTATATAGATAAGTGTGTGACTTTCAAAAAATAATTAGATACTTTATTCTCAAGGTACACTATATTTATATAGGCAATTCATTGAAACAGGAAATATTAGCTTTTGGTGCTGCTATATTCAAGGAAAAAATCTTATAAAAAGAATATTGATCAAATGTAAATATTTGATTTTATTTTCATTTTCTACTTTCTGTTTTTCATTTAAGGACTAAAATTTCTAGATTTCATCCATTTGAAAGGGAAAAGAAATTTTAAAACTAATCATTTACTATACTAGTTTAACTGACTAAGGATTCCAATGATTATACTGTTTTTAATATAAAAGAATAAAAGTCTTATTATCTCCATTTTATACAGACTCTTTTCCTCTAGTAATATGCTTATTTTATTTGCTTAATAAGCAACAAAATGAATGTCAACTTTTAAAACTTCTGATTACTTGGTTAATAATAGGAAGAAAGCAATGAGTATTAAATCTTTCCTTTTCTTGTTGTCTTTATAAGCATAATTGAAAAACAGAACATCTAAATTTCAGTCAATAGAAAAACAAAAACCATTCTTTCACCAAGATATTTTTCTTATTTCAACTTGGTATTTTTTTCCTGTTGCTTCAGTTTAGTGAGTAAAACCATGAAAGGCTTCCAAAAATATACACTCCTAATAATGAGGGTTTGACCTGGAGGCTTTCAAGGTCAACAATTAAAACAGCTCTTTTCACCCTAGCTGATAGAGTGTCTTCCTGGGTCCGGGTTCCATTCTGATCAAGGGAACATGCCCAGGTTGGAGGTCGACCCCCAGTAAAGGCGTGCAGGAGGCAGCAGATCAATAATTCTCTCTCATCATTGATGTTTCTATCTCTTTCTCCCTCTCTTCTCTTCTCTGAAATCAACAAAAATATATTTGAAAAAAATAAAATAAAACAGCTTTTTTCATCTAAAGCCTCAGCCCATGGCACATTTAATGTGAAAGGTTTTACAAATCTCAGTGAAGAAGGCTTTCTCTTACAAAGGGAATTTATTCTAGCAAAATGGTAGGGAACTTGAAAATAAGTAGCACTTGGTATTCTCCAACACTTTCTGTAATATAGTGCCTGTGCTTCCCTATTTATGTATTACCATATTAAGAATCAATCGAGCTATTTTTATCTTGCTTACTTCCTGCTGAGAATCCAATGCTTCTAACTCCATCTATTAAAAATAAAAATACAAAACTTACTGTTTTATGGAAATTATGATAAAAAACAAGTAGATCTATTAGAAAATGGCACATGTTATCTGTACCCAAACATGAGGCTTTTTTGAAATACTATTTCAGTTGCTCAACAGTTTTGTAGAACATTTTCTCAACTGTCAGTTATCCAATGGGTTATAGAAATTGTATTGGATAGGGTTTCTTTGGGGGTTATAGTCTAATTATATAACCGTCAGAGAATACTAACAGAATTTTATTGTATGAAATATTCTACAGTTTTTCACTGTCCAATATTATGTTTATCTTGATGAAAGATATAAATATTAGACTATGAAATGTTGAAAAATACTAAACAAGGACATGTCATCACATTTTTAAAGAATATATATATATATATATATATATAAATTTTATATATAAATTTTAAAATAACAATGTGCTTTGTTACAAAATTATAGGGAAGTTTCAATTATGTAGAAACAAATTAGTTAGCTGGTTAAATTTGTATATGACACTTTATTCCAGGTTTGGCTTTAGTTTTTACTGTAGTGGTATTACTCATTATTTCTTCATCCTGAGCAGAAATAGAAAGAAAAATGAAACTAATTAATGTCAGCTTGCTTGGTTTTGTGCTTGGTGAGAGTAAATGTTGACACTATATTAAAGTGAAGCTGTTATTTATTTTGAGTCGTTATTCATCCATCACTAGTTTTCACTAATGAAAAGTTAGCTGTGGTTTACCCACCAACAGATCAATTCCATTTTAAGAGCAATTTATAAAGCTTGGAGACAGCCATGAATATAAAAGAGTACAATTCATCAGGTCTTAACAATGGACAACCAAAATTGAGTAATCAAAACCTAATGTCACGAAAAAGCAACCCTCTAGGTTGCTTGGTGTAAAAGAAAGACAAAGATTTTCTTTTTAGTTGAAATTCTCTAAGTATGGCATGAAAATTAGTGTGGAAAAAAAATAGAAATTTCCTTCAAACATCTTAAGAAATGTGGTTTAAAAAATTAATTATATTAGGCCTCATAAAAAAAAAGCCTAACCGGTTTGACTCAGTGGATAGAGTATCGGCCTGCGGACTGAAGGGTCCCAGGTTCGATTCTGGTCAAGGGCATATACCTTGGTTGCGGACACATTCCCAGTAGAAGGTGTGCAGGAGGCAGCTGATCGATGTTTCTCTCTCATTGATGTTTCTAACTCTCTCTCTCTCCCTTCCTCTCTGTAAAAAAATCAATAAAATATATTTAAAAAATAAAAATTAAAAAAAACCCCAAAAACCCTAATTTCACCACTAGCCTAAAAGAAAGTTAGAATTTCCCAGGTTCTCTTTTTTATTGGTATACATTCCTACTTTACTTATTATTCTTTGGTTTTCTATCTTGTGTCTAGTACAGTGGTACAATATCAAGGGAAAGATAAAAATCCTAATAAATTGTAGGAGATGCTCAGGTGAAGGAGGAACAGAATCCAACTCTATGAAAGGTGAATATTCTATACCAACTTTTCTTAAAATCCCATCCCGAAAGCAGAAAATGCATATTTAAATTGGTTGTGTTTATCAATATGTGAGTTATCCAGCTCAAGAAGGAGCTAAGTACGTATTTTGTATTATCAGAGAATATGGAGAGAACACCTCAAACTCTACCTTGCTATTTCTTTATATTGATCAATATTTTCTAGATTGAGTTCCAATGCGTATCCTCAAGGATCTATCGGTCTCTGTGAGATTGTATCTTTAAATTATTTAAGTCTGTACAGGCATCCATATATACACAAACACATGTGCATACACATACTGGAAGAACTAAGTCACCGTCTTTTAACCAAGTATCTGCATGCATTTTTATTACCTACATCTGCTTTTATTGGCACTGAGTGATGAATAAGTGTTTTTGTTACTTGTCAGTTTCTTTAAAATAACTTAAAGGGGCAGAGCACATGTAGTCGAGCAGGACTTTACCTAGCTTTTCTAGGCTCACACCATAGCTACCTCTTCCCTCATGACCAGGAATACAAGCCCAAAGCCTCAGGTAATTCTCTCAAATGCTTCCATTTCCTTAACCTCTCTGTCCTCTCCTAGGCTACAGATGCATAACATTTAGATAAGTAAAATAATTATCCATAATATAAAAGAATGTAGATAATATACAATCCAAAACTTGTTAATTGTTTCCAGAAAGACATTAAAAAGTAGTAAATAATAATTAATGTAGGATATGTAGTTAAGTGCACGAATCCTAGAGCCTGATTGTGTTCATGTTATTAGCTCTATGTGGCTTAAAAGTGTGTGACGTTGGACCTGAAAGATGACTTCTTTGTGACCCAGTTCATAATCTGCAAAACCGGGATGAAAACAGCACTTACCTTATGTGTATGGCTTGATGAATTCACAAGCCTGGTTATTAAATAATTTAAATTTATAAGCATGAATCATATTTATTATACACAGTAATTTAATATGGAACTAAAATTGAATTTTTCTTAAGGTGATGTCTGGGCACAATGCCTTCATGATAAAAGTAACAGTATGTAGTTACCAGGCTAAATGGCTGGCCTCCACTAATATTCCCATGATATTTTTCTTTTCAAGCCTAACAGATTATTTTTATTTTTATTTTATTGGCCATAAAATGAAAAATTAATATTCTATGAAAAGTGCAAGGGAATCCTCTTGCTTACATAAATGTATTAACAGCAATATATCTCAAGATCGCTAAAGGTCCTCATGCACATGCCATTGTAGCAAATGGATTCTCATTACTGAAAAGGAGAAACCCATTAAATGGCCAAGAACTTAGTTTTGTTTAACTTTGCTGATCATGAATAGTCAAAGTCTAACTGTTAAATGTGGGTTTAAAATGGAATTATACTTATTAATACCAAAAAAAGTCTATAACCATATATGGCAGCCAAATTTTTATATTCAGGGAAAGCTTTATAAAATATAAAGTTTGTGATAACTTTTTATCCCAAATCATATATATTTGTACTATATGTTATTTAAAAACAAAATGAAAAAATAACTCATGGATAATCCTGTTATTAAATACAGGCCCATGATTAATTAATATTTGAGGCATTTTTGTCATCTTTTATATTTTTTACTAGAGGCCCAGTGCAAAGGGGAAGTCCCTCAGCCCGGCCTGCTCCCTTTCATAGTCCGGGAGCCCTCAGGGGCAGGAGGCTACCCGGCAATCAGGGGAAGGTGACACTCTGATCACACCTCTGCTGCTGCCGCTGCCAGCAGCACAAGCCTCGGCCGGCCCTGGTTACCTGAGCTTTAGGCGGCCCTAGGCGGCTGGGCAACCACTATGGTGGCCCTAGGCGCTTCGGGCCAACCCTGGGCGGCTGGGGGGCTGAGGGGACTGGGGGACTCCGAAGACAGGTGCGCGGTAAGGCCAGGCCCACGTGAGGGGACTGGGCACCTCCATCTTGTGGCTGTGTGGGCGCTGCCATCCTTGAGGGCGTGGCAGTCAATTAGCATATTCCCTCCTTATTGGCTGTGGGCGCTGACATCTTTGCAATGGCATGAGGGTCAATTAGCATATTCCCTTTTTATTAGATAGGATTTTATACATAAAAACATAAAATTCTGAAATATAAAATTTATTTTTGAAAATAACTAAAGCATTCCTTCATAAGCTTCTTATATAATGTTTGTACACATTTCAAATAACAGTTGTATTAAAAAATTACAGATGCTTGTCTAAAACTACTTTGCTATACAATGGAAAATTTAATATCTTGGAAGAGAATTTTAACTCAAATTCAAAGAACATGTTAAGTTATCTAAAATATCCCAATGTTAATAGGATTAGTAAAACCTATATTAGTGAATTTCTATATGAAGCTAGATGTTCAGATAGCCATTTGCAACAGAGAAAGATTAGGAGACATTTTTCATAATAAACAAAAGAACTTTTTAAAAATGTGCTTATGATTTCAACTCTGGAGGAAGGTATTTTGTTTATATAAATTTTATAATTAAGAATTTAAATTTGCAAAAAGGAAATATGTAAAGTATGTTGTTCAATTAGATGAGTATCACCTAAAGTATTTTCTTTGGCAATTGGGTTTTTACACAGAAGAAGAAAGCTACTGACATATTACATAGCATTGTTTTATCACCTTCTGTGGTGCTCTGGGAGATGGGTTTTGTTTCTGAAAGTTCCAAAGCAATAAAGACAACAATAGGGCTCAAAGTTAAACATATTGGCTCAGACTATGACACATAATCAATTAAGTCAATACACCAATGTAAAAAGTGAAATATTTATCATAACAACAATCAAGCAACTTGTTGATGACCATTTTCACCTTATTAGAATGTCTTCTGAAAGTTTCTTATCATTAGGCAATGTTTAGGTTTTTCTCTTAAGTAATTTATAATTAATAGAATAATAATTAATTATTCATTAAGATAGCAGTTATCACACTTAGATGAGTATACTTCTTTATTTTGAATAAAGCACAATATTTTGAACCTATGAAAACACTGTTTTAAAAAAAGAGGCAGGGGTGGGAGTGGGAAGAAATTGATCAAAGAACTTATATGCACATATGCATAACCCATGGACAAAAGACTCATAGTGTAGTGAAGGCCTGTTGGAGGGGACTGTGAGGTGGAGGGGATCAATGGTAGAAAGAGGGACATCTGTAATACTGTCAACAATACAGATAACATTTTTTAAAAAGAGGTGAAAGAAAATTATCATTCAGTATTTGCTATTATCTTGATGATACAAAAGTTACCTAGGTTTTGAAAGATAAATGGGAGAGCAAAACCTGACACTTTTTTGGGGGGAGGAAGAATGGATTAATATGTGTGTGTGTGTGTGTGTGTGTGTGTGTGTGTAAATTAAAACAATCTACAACTTATTTAAATCAAAGATGCTAGTAAAACAGGATGGATGTATAGGTATATGTAAGATAATATGAATATAATTTTCACATTAGCCATAATGACAGCTGTGGCTTCACTCCAATCATTATTTTTAAAACAAAATAAAAAATGATTTTTACATTAGAAGATAAGTGTGCTTTTTCTCATGAAATGTCACAATCAAGCTTGTAAATGTATCATTTAGCTTTGGGGACGGTTCAGATGATTTATCTTACTTAATGAAATAAGCTCATAGTGTATTTCAGCTGGCTGCAAGGAAAATTTTCTTTAGGTAATGATTACTTCTTTTTTTAACCCTTCAGTTCCTAATCCAATGTTATGAAATTATGACATCTGCTTTTACCTGAATTGCTATGGAACAGTTCTATAAACTTCCTCATCTTAGACATGATATCCAAGAAAATTGATCTTATATTTTTGTTTTATATTGGTTTTTATGATATAACACATACTTATGTTTAAAAATCACAAGCCCTACAGAAACTTAAAGATAACATTCCTTCAATGCAATGTCACCATATCCACTTTGCAGAAGTGTATGTATTTTCCCATACATTTTAATACATGCTAAAGCAAATACATACTAGTGTGTGTATGTGTATTTATGTATGCAAGCATGTATGTATATGCACATCTTTATTCATGTGTATATAGAGAGATACCTGTATGTTTGTTTAAATATATACTTGTGCATGTATATGTAAATTCATATGGATGCTTATATGTTTTCTTAAATATTAATATACTAGAGGCCCAGCGTGCATGAAATCATGTGTGGTTAGGGTCCCTAGGCCTAGCCTGGCCTCCATCACATCTCCTCTGCTGCCCTGCAACACTAGGTGAAGCTCCCCGCCCCAGGATGCTCCGTGATGCTTGCAGCCCCTCAACTGCTCCATGGGGCTCCCCCCGCCCTGCCACTGCTCTGAGAGGCTCCTCCTGTCCCATCATGCTCCACAAAATTGCCCTCACCCTGCCACTGCTCCAAGAGGCTCCTCCCGCCCCGCCATGCCCTGCAAAATTGCCCTCGCCTCGCCACTGCTCCAAGACCTAGGACTGATTTCTGCTGTGGGAGGCCAGGACCCTGGACAGCTGTTCAGCCCACTTGCCAGTCCCCACCCACCAGAGTCTGCTGCGCATGCAGCCTGGCATTTGGTCATCCATTCGGTCATTTTGGATGTTACGGACCTTGGCTCTTTATATATATATACTAGAGGCCCAGTGCAAAAAAATTTGTGCACTCGGGGGGGTCAGGAGGAGGGGTCCCCCATCCCGGCCTGTGCCCTCTCGCAGTCTGGGACCCCTCGGAGATAATGACCTGCTGGCTTAGGCCTGCTCCCGGGTGGCAGAGGGCAGGCCCAATCCCTAAGTGCAGCCCCTGTCGGCTCAGAGCAGGCCGATTG
>NW_005871060.1:12604808-12610991 GCF_000147115.1 Myotis lucifugus
CAGGGCCGATCAGGGGGTTGGGGCGCCGCCACTGTCACACTCAAAGGCAGGGCCGATGGGGGAGGGTATGGCTCTACCCGTCACACACAGAGCAGGGCCCGTGGGGGGGGGGGGAGGTTGGGGCGCCGCACCCTGTCACACACAGAGCCGCAGGGTGATCTGGGCGTTGGGGAGCTCCCCCCTATCAGGCACAGAGCAGCGCTGATCAGGGGGTTGGGGCACCTTCCCCTGTCACGAACAGAGCAAGGCAGATAGGGAGGTTGTGGCCCCACCCCCTGTCACACACAGAGCCGCAGGGCAATCAGGGGGTTTGGTCACTGCCCCCTGTCACGCTGATCCCGGTGCCCGGAGGCCTCGCTGCTCCGCTGATCCCGGTGCTGGGAGGCCTCGCGGCTCCGCTGATCCCGGTGCTGGAAGGCATATTACCCTTTTACTATATAGGATAGAGGCCTGGTGCACGGGTGGGGGCCGGCTGGTTTGCCCTGAAGGGTGTTCTGGATCAGGGTGGGGGTCCCGCTTGAGTGCCTGGCCAGCCTGGGTGAGGGGCTGATGGCTGTTTGCAGCTGGTCACACCCCCTTCAGGGTGGGGTTCCCCACTGCGGTGCTTGGCCAGCCTGGATGAGGGGCTGAGGGCTCTTTTCAGGCTGGCGGGTGACTGAAGCTCCCAACCGCTCCTTTTTTTCTATTTTTTTTTTATTCTGGGCCAGCTTTAGCTCTAAGGCTTGGCTCCAGCTCTGAGGCCTTGGCCGCTGAAAGCAGGTATCTGGTTTGTTTGGGGTCTATAATCGAAACACTGTTTCAACTCCAACTCTGAGATCCCGGCTGGCTGAAAGCAGGTTTCTGGGGTTTTGTTTAGCTTCTATATTTGTAACAATGTTTCAAACTGCAAGCTCAGAGGCCGGCAGCGGCAGGCAAGGAACGTTGGCTTCCTCCGTCACTGAAGCAAGCAAGCCTCATGTTCGCTTCAAGCTGCCTGGCTGCCGGCCACCATCTTGGCTTGCAGTTAATTTGCATATCGCCCTGATTAGCCAATGGGAAGGGTAGCAGAGGTATGGCTAATTACCATGTTTCTCTTTTATTAGATAGGATAGATGAATATATAGTGAGAGGGAGAGGCTTTTTAATTCACCAAAGATACGATATAAAATTTTCTTTCATAGCAACTCAGATAGATTCTTATCCTTCTGTGCATTTCAGCTGTTGTATAGACAGATGCATCATAGTTTATTTTTCCAGTTATCTATTTTTGTACATTTAAGATTTTGTTTTATTTTTTATTGTCTTGATTATTTGCATGCTTACTATTATTAACAATGCTGTATTGAATGTATTAGACCACAAATATTTGCAAAATTTTCCTTGACTAAATTTTTAGTATAGGAAATCCTAGTCACAGAAATTGTGCATTTTAAATTTTGAGATATTGCTAAATTACCCTCTAAAATTTTATGATCAAAAATGCTTTCACATATTGTGTCAAGTTTACCATTTGTCAACATGATAGTTTCAAAAATTGTAACTTACTTTAATTTGCTTTTCTTTAATTGAGTATCTGTGAACTATTTTATTTCCTCTTTTATCAACTGCTGTCCCAAGTAATTTATTCATTTTTCCTTTTTTGCTTAACTTACTGAATTTAAAAGGTATTTATACATCAATGAAGTTTTTCTTTGCCTGTTACATGTTTTGCAAAGAATTTCCCCAATTAGCCTTTGAAAATTATTTCCTTTATATTATTTTCAATTGTGAGTTTAACACTTTAAAAACATAAATTTAATACTCAGTGTTGTGTCATCACACAAGTACAACCAAACACAAAGCAAATATAATATGTTAATACTTTTATGCATTAATAATTAAGTCAGTACTATGTTGTAAAAACATTTAATTAAAACAATAAATTTCATGGCCTCCAATTTGGATGTATATGTCAATGTGTGTGTGTGTGTGTATGTGTGTGTGTGTGTGTGTGTGTGTGTGTATGCACACACACGCTGTCCTACATATTTTTGGGGAGCAACCATTAGTTAATGGGCAGAGAAAGCCGATTTTAACATCTTAGTTGGTATACTGTTGCTTATAATTTTTTGAGTGGCATTTTATATAATAGAGCTTCTCCAAATGTTGATACAAATGCGAGATATTAGCCTCCAAATATCTTAAACTGAAGTACTTTTACTCTTCCTTAAGTATATGAGGAAATTAGCTGAAAATATATGAGGGAATTATCTGTGGTATTTTCATTTGGGGGATGTGGAGAAATAAAGGCCAAAAAAAGGAAAATAAAATAAATTTATATTATTTTAAACAGAGGACTACTAGACTGTAGTTGTGCTTTTATAGGAGTCAGAAAGCTTTTACTATATAAAACTATCCATAGTCCACTGAAACAAAACTGAATAGTAAAAAGCATAAGTCTAAATGTTTTTTTCTGAGTTTCTTCCACCAGCTCATTCCTAGTGAGAATAAAAGAAAAACTTCTATCAAAAACAATTATATGAAAAAATGCTCAAAGTCATTAATTATCAGGGATATTAACCATGCTGGTGGAATGCAGACTGGTGCAGCCACTGTGGTAAACAGTATGGAGTTTCCTCAAAAAATTAAAAATGGAACTCCCATTTGACCCAGTGATCCCACTTCTAGTATATCCTAAGAAACCCGAAACACTGATCAGAAAGAATATATGCCTCCCTATGTTCATAGCAGCACTATTTACAATAGCTAAAATCTGGAAAAAGTCTAAGTGCACATCAGTAGATGAGTGGATAAAAAAGCTGTGGTACATTTACACCATGGAATGCTATGCAGCTGTAAAAAAGAAGGAACTCTTACCCTTTGAGACAGCATGGAGGGACCAGGACAGTATTCTGCTAAGAGAAATAAGCCAGTCAGAGAAAAACAAGTATCACATTATTTCACTCATATGTGGAATCTAAAGAACACAATAAACTGATGAACAAAATAGATCAATAGATGTAGAAGCATGAAACAGATTGTTGAATCTCAGAGGGAAGGTAGTGATGGATAGTTGGTAGGAAGAGATTAACCAAAGAACTTGTATACATATATGCATAACTGCATAACCCATGGACACAGACAATAGTTTGGTGAAGGCCTGGGGAAGGGGCAGCTGTGGGCTGCAAGAGGTCAGTGAGGAATAAAAAGGGGACATCTGTAACACTCTCAGCAATAAAGATAAATAAACAATTTACAAACCATTTAATTGTCTTTCTTTAAACATTCCTATTGGCGCAAAATAGAATAAGCTGACAGGCTCTGAATTATATTGTGTGCCTTGTTAATTCAAAACTTGCAATTTTTTAATTAATGCCATAATTACAAGCCTTACTAAGATCATTTACTTCTCTAAGCCTTCTATAATGGGACTCAAAATGTGTTAAGCAAACAGGGTCTAATCAAATGAGACCTGAATCTTTCTAGGAGACAAATGAATAGCAATCTGTGTTTCTGAGTATGCAGTAGGCTTACAGGGATTTTAATGTTAAGGGATGATCTCATTTCTTAGGACATCGCCCTGAGGACATCAGTTATATACTTATATTATAGAATTTATTAAGAGAACTTAAAATAGTAAATCAGGTTACTTAGCTATAAATTCCTTGACCTCTGGGGGGTATAAAATATTCTTCTGACATTAAGAAAATGTGCCTATATCAATTTATTAATTTTTTTAAATGTTTAGCACAAAGCATGGTGATTTTTTAATGACAGGTTTTAAACATTACAAAAGCTCATTATTTCACACTAATTTATGTATTTTAAAGGTACATTGGTTCTATAGTCTGATTGGAGTGGTGATTTCACTCATAGATGCCATTGTCAAAATTAATGAACTGAACACTTGTGATTTGTGTATATTAGTGTATACAAATTTTAAAAAGTATTTTTGTTACTAGAAATTCCTTCTTTTCCCTATCCCTTATGTCCAGCTCCCCAACCATCTATTACCACATTGAAGTAAACTTATAAGATTGACATTAATATAGCATCATTCATTTGTCAGCAGAGATTAAATGTATTTCAATGCAACAAGAAGGAGAAAGGAAGATGGGAAAAGGAGAAGGCTCAAAGTATTTTATCTCTGTGATGCAGAGAAATGATAACTAAAAAGGCAATAAGCTCTATTTGATCCATATCCCGTAAGTGTGTATTTGATTACGTATATTGCTTAATAATAATATGCCCTTCAGGCCAAACCTAGAATACAGTATGCCCCAAATAAATATTTCTTGGCATATGGAAGGAAGGGAAGAAGAAGGTAGGAAAGGTTTGTGTGTATGTGGGGGGAGAGGGGACAGGCGAGGGGAGGGCACAAGAAAAGAAGGAAGGAAGGAGGAAACCTAAGAGCACACAAAAGCATTTGATAACATTTGAGTTCTCAACCCTGCTAAGGTAGCTCAGTTGATTAGAGCATTGTCCCAATACACCATGGTTTCAGGTTCCATCCCAGGTCAGACCACATATAAGAAGCAACCAATGAATACACAAATAAGTGGAACAACAAATCCATGTTTCTCTCTCTCTTCTTTCCTCTCTCTCTAAAAATCAATTTTAAAAAATTTGAGTTCTCTGAGAATATGTCTCTGTAAGAGAACAGAAACTTCTCTATAAGTTTATGCCAAGAATCCCTTCAGGCAGAGGCTTCATGTTATATTCTTCAGGATTCAATATTAATTTTAATGGATATGTGCTATTTCCCTGATTTAGTATAGACCCTGTTCTCTATTCTGAAATTAATAAGATTGGCTGGCCATATAGTTCCATATAATTAAGTATTCCATTCATCCTGTTTCAAAATGTCCCATTTACATTTTCTCATCATGAAATCAAGTTCCTTAGTTGTTAACTGGGGATGGCATACATCTTAGCTTAAAGTGGGTTCAAGTGATTTAAGTCCACCAATATCAGATAGGATTTGTATGTAGATCATTGTGTTAGGTGGCTCAATTTGTACAGTTTATCAATTATAATGTTAATATTCCCCAGTAATTTCTTAACATTGGGACTAAACTTACTTTATAATATAGATTTCTTTTTGTAAGTGAGAAAATGGCTTTAAATATAAGCATTTTAGCTAAGTAACATGGTTCCAATATAATAGCTTCCCCTAGGAGGATATAGACAAGCAAGCACTTACTGAAATGTGAACATGATATCTTTGTCCAAGTTATTCTACATTTATTTTTACAGAGATTTCTGGGTTGATTCCCGCTTCTTCAAATTAAAATATTATAGATTTAAAGAGACGGTCCATTTTGAATATTAGAGATGGATCCATGGTAATTTGGGAAAAAAGTAATATTTAGACATTGATGTTAGTAGTTATGTTTGAAAACATTATATTCATCACTTAGAAGAAAATGAAAAATAAAGAAAGTGGGTAATTTAAAAATTCATCCAAAAAATCCATTCTCAATTCTAATTGCCTTTCACTCAGAGAAGTAGTGTAATAGCATGAAAACAGTTATATTTTTCACTAACAAAGTCTAAAATGAGAGTAGTTTTCTTTTCGCTTTTTCCATAATTACTATCTTCCCTTTCATCAGTTATAATCAATTAGGATTTAATTCAGATTTATGGTCTTAGTTATAATCCTTTTCAGCTTTATTCAAATGCTTTCTGAGATTTGCTTTGTAGTTTAATGTATTTTTTATACATTAAGCTCATTATACAATTATTTATAGGGCACATTTAGCCTCATGGTCTACTTCAAGCAGAGGACAACCTAGGGATCATCAGGAAACAATTGGTATATTTGAAGATAAACATATCTGACCTGTACAGAGCAATTTTACTACATATGAGACATCTCTATATTCCAGGTTTGGTTTTATTTCTTGTAACCATGAATGTTTACCATGTTATAGTGTATGTCAAGAGTGGAAATGTAAATTATAAAGTTTGAAAATCAGTTCCATTGTGTTCTTGTGCACAAGTATGTTGAGATTTGCTTTGATGGTATAGAAGTTGAATAGGAAAGGGTATTCAGAATAAAAGGGCAATATGCGCGCGCGCCGCGCGGCCTGTGTGTGTGTGTGTTTGTGTGTGTGCCCCCCCCCGCCCTTGTTTTTATTTTCCCCCCCTCTTAAATCTTTAGAAAAATCCCCCCCTAAAATTTTAAATGGGGGGGGGAACGGGTTTGTTAAACCCAAATTTTGA
>NW_005871060.1:12611091-12731222 GCF_000147115.1 Myotis lucifugus
TAAATAATTTTATCTCTCCTCTCGCGCAGCAGCTTTCCCCTATTTAGACACACCCCTTTTTCCCGTGGTGGGGTGTTTTTTTTTTTTTTCCCCCAGACGATTTCCCCCTTTTGTGGGGGTGGTAAAAAGGGAGAAAGAAAAAAAATAAAATTGTAAAAACCCCCCCCCCCCTGTCCTCTTTGGCAAAAAAAAAAAAAAAATAATTTTTTTTTGGTGTGTAAAATGAAAAAAAGAAAAAGGGTTTTTTCTCAAAAAAAAGAGAAATTTTTTTCGCGCCCCCCCCCCCGCCCCCCCCCGCGCGCGCGTGTGTGTGTGTGTGTGTGCGCGCACGTGCCTGTGTTTGTATTTCCCACCATTCTAATCACTTGAAAATTATCCCCCATTAATTTTTAATGTTGGGTGGAACATGATTATGAAAACCTAAATTTAAGAATGGGTCTTCTAAAATATGTTTTGACTTCTGGTATACTTTTTATAGAAAAATATGAAATTATATTCAAAATTGTATATGTGATACTAGTCCCCAAGACCAAATGAAATGTAAAAAATATTCATTTTTAATATTACACTTGCATTATTGCACACTTTAACTTGCTTACTCTTTGGAACACACAGAAAAGACAGTGACCTGAAAACTTCCCATTTTTAGTAAGTAAGATCAAGAAAAGGCAGGTCATAGAAATGGGAGGGATGTTTGTACAGATGTTATTCTCTCTCTCTCTAAAAAACAAAAATCAATAAAAAGACACATTATTATTTTTTGATATTTTTATTGATTTCAGAAAGGAGAGTGAGAGAGAGATAGAAACATCAGCATGTGTCCTGACCAGGAACTGAACCATGACCTTGTGATTCAGAGGTGGAAGCTCAATCACTGAGCAACACTGGCCAGGCTAGAAAAGATACATTAAAAAATGGTTCTAACCCAAATCTATGTAATCTAAGTAATTCTTTTATTTATAATCTTAAAATAATAATATCAATAATTTTTTAAGCTGTCTCTATTCCTCATTTTGCAACTAGGAAATTATAAGGACACAAAGCCAATGAATTATCTCATCAAACTTGGAAAGATTTCTGTTGCATATTATCTATTTTAAACGAAGAAAATCGGGCTCTTATTTAATATATTCATCAAAAAATATTCATTTAGTGCCTCTAATTTCCCAGGTACTGTTTTAGGCATTAGAGCAATGAATAAATTAGACCAAATCCAAAAGCTCATGATGCTTGTAATATAGTGGGGAAGATAGGATACATCAATAAACACACAAATATATAAAAGATAATGCCAGCAGTGCTGGTTTTGATAGTGTTTACAGAAGGCATTTGGATCAGAATCTTGAATGACTGAGAGTGTAAGCCTCCAGAGGGGTTGGGAGTTGCGGCACCCAAGGCCCTAGAGTGCTTAGTGTATCCTCAGAGCAGCAACACCAGCATCAGGGCAGTAAGAAATTGGATTTTTATTTTTTTTACAAAAAAAATTCCAAAATTTAAAAAGACCCAGAGTCTTTCTAAGGATAAGTAACCTAGTAAATCATGTTTTAAAAGGCAGACCATGAAAACTTGGGCTACAGTGATAGCATTGGATATGCAAAAAAATCTGATTTGGGAATCATTTTTAAAGCAGAATCAACTGCATTTGCTGATAGATTGGATACAGGCATTGAGAGAAAGATAATTTTCACTGAGGATCTCTAGGGTTTAGGGAAGAACAATTCCTAGGGTAAATGGAGGTATCAGATTTGGAGAAAGAAAGACTAGGAAATCAAGAGTTCTTTATTAGTTATATTTTGATGGTTTTAAAATGAAATATAATTAGAATACATTAAATAGGCAGTTGGATGTGGAAGTTGTGGGGAGATTTTTTTAAAAAATAATTATGCTGGTAGAGTTAAAGAGAAAAGGAAGACTTTCTTCAGGACCAATACAATAGGGGGCATGCCTTTTATAACAAGGGAGAAATATTGAACTCAACTTCACTGAAACAAAAAGCTGAATAATTTTTAAATTGGGTGGAAAAATACTGGAGGTCATTATCGGGGAGGTTGGTCAGAGGTAGGGCCACCTGTGTTTGCTAAAAAATTGGTGGTAATGGAAGTCAGTCTCCTTCTTCCCACAGAGACTGGGAAATTGGGACCTTCATTCTTAGATGATTAGGATTCAAAGGGATGATCCCCAGGTCTTTGACAAAGACATTACTGACTATTAAACTGACAAGAATCTGGGGGAAGATTTACATCTCATATAGATAGAAAAAGGATTTACAATTGCAAGTGATCTAAAATAAACACTATAAGAAAAGAGAGGTCCAGGATTTGTAGGCAGGAATAAACCCATCTATACTTCAGATTAGCTGAGAAGAACTTAGGGCCATCTTGGTCACATCCCAGTATTATGAAATATTATATTGTGATAATTTTTTACTTTTGTGACCCATTCAATTAAAAAATTACAAAATTCAAAGAAAAATCATCTTTTAGCAGATGAAGTTTGAATTATAGGCATGTCTCAAACTTTTTCTTAGCTACATATGTCTCTTCAGCAATCCATTCCACTCCATATTCTATTCCTCCAATTTTTTTTAAGTTGGCATTCATAATCCAGTCTTTCCCAGTTTTCATCTACTTAATTGATCTTCCTTTCTCAGTCACCTTTGCTTGTTTCCTCTCAACTCCCTGATCTCTCAACACTGGGGTGCTCTCCAGGTAAAATATCCCAAGATACACTTCATCTTCCCAGCTCTAAATACTCTTAAATACTGACGAATTTGGCATTTGTGATGCCAATTTCCACTCGACCCCAAAATGCCATACTCATATGTCTAACTGCCTATTGTCAGTCACCACATTAAATCTAAACTTTTGAAATCCTAAATGAACATTGATATACACTATCTAAACTTGGTCCTCTCAGATGAATTTCAGTGAAGGTAACTATATCCTACTGCTGGCTCATAAAAAAGTTATTAAAGTCATCCCAGGCTTGTCTTTTCAACTATTGAGTCACCTCTTGCAGTCTGTTGGAAAGCTGTATGATCCCTTGACTCAATCTTTCCTCTTCTTTCCTTCCCGCTAGGGCTGTTTTCAGGTGTTTGTGACCTATGGGGTTTCACTGAACCTAACATATAGAAGTTCTCTGTTTGCTTCCGTGCTCTACTGTTACCATATTGCAATTCTTAAACATTTTTGCACAGGAGGTTTTCATTTTCATTTTTCAGTAGGTCTTGAAAATTATGTAGTTGTCCCTGCTCTCTGTTCTTACTTTGAGAATCTCCTGGAATAATAACCTATGTAAATGATCCAGTTAAAAAAGAGTGATTTTCAATTTAGGAAGCCTGGAAAAATTATGAAGCCATTATTTAAGAAAAAATTTTATGCATGTAAATATAATTAGAGCAGAAAAATAATGAGCTAATATAGGGAGTTTATTTTGTGAAGAGATTAACTGAGATGAGTGGAATTTCTCAAAATTTTAGGTTAACATTGTGTTATTAATCTTCATAAATATCACATCCTGAATCCCCATTAGGTGGAGAGGGAAGCATTTACAGATGATTAAAATGAGGCATAAAGCAAATACATTATAAACTTTCCAAGAAAGCACCAACTCAAAAGTTTTAAACTAAGAAAGGGCGAATAGAAATAAGGAGAAACTTTGTTGTTCTTTAAACTTCAAGATATAATTCAATATTACTACCTTCAAAAAATGTTTCTCATATTAAAATCTCTTCTCTATAAGTTATAGCTTTTATAAATACATTTTTGCTCATATCTTAATACATTGATTCATTCATGTGTGTTGATTTTGAAGGCACTGAACATTTTGAAATGAGGCCTTTTATATATTATGAATTATTTTCCTTTTTATTGGTACTATATAATAATATTATATTGGAATACATGTAGTCACTGTATTGTGATGGTATTAATATTAAGCAGTGTCTGTTTTTTAAAACATTCCTCCATAGCTAGAAATATGAAGCATATAGTGCCAATGCATTAGAATATCCTTTCATACTAAAAACGTCATTTTTTAAAAGATACATTTACTGGTATATTCTGAAATGAGACAGTGGGATTAATGAAAGTGTTATCATTGTAACAGCAAGAAAAAGAAATAAAATAAGAATACCAAGTTGTGAATAATTATTTTATAGAAGAGATCACTGTATCAATATTTAAAATTTTTAATGGAATTTCATTATCACTGATTATTTATGTGACAAAAAGTGAATTATTAGAAAGTTTGTTTTGAAAAAATTACCTCACTTCTTCAGCCCACTTTTAAAAAAATAAGTAAAAGTAACTTACTGGAGGATATGGTAAAGAAGAATGTTTTATTCATGTACCAGGCTACTCTTTCTTAGAGATGCAAATAAAACTGCATGTGAACTAGCAGCTGCTGTTAGAGCACTGCAGACCCCAGTCTGCTAAGGGAGCACAGCTGGAGAACTGTGCACAGCACATTCATCTTTAAATCAAACCCAACCAGGGAGACATTTAATACTAAACGTATATAACACCTTATTGGCAAAGTTGAGTTTTCTGATCTTCTCCTTTTTCAGCATTCATTTTAAGCTAAGCCTCAATGATTCTTTTAAGGGAAGCTCATCAAATATGTAATTATTTTATGGCATGTGGTCAGGAATTTTTTGTTATTCAAATTTTTATTTCCTTCCTTCTACCATTTCCCCCATGCTTCCTCAATTCCTTTCTTTGTAACCTGTAGTGTTCCTTTAGCTCCTATCAAGATTTAGGCTCCCTGCTAGATATTGGGGACAATGTGGGGAAATTTGAAGTTGCTGTTCTCAGAAGCTGAGAGTCTACTAGGCAAAAGCTTTATTTTTTAAGACCATAACAACATCTGAAAATGAACATTTTAAATGAAAGACATGAAAATTCATAAGATGAAATAATTGTATCATGAAATAAGAGCTAGAGGGAAAATGTGAATGAGAGATTGGAGAGGAAAGGGGAGAGGGGAGGGGAGAGAAACAAGTTTATTTGACATTTCTTATATATTTTGAGGAGATGGAAAGGAGACTGTAGAATTCCCTATTATGAGCACTCATTATCATGGAATTTTAATGACTTTAAAAATCTTGCTACCAAATGTTTTATGTGACCCACTATCCAATGTATACAATTTAGGATCCACAATCCTCAGAAATTCAACTTTCAACAAGTCTTCCCTTGGGAGTAATGGTCAGTACCTGACACAATGGACAATTCCCATACATCTGGCCTCTAAGTAGGCTAAAGTTGTACTCACTTTAGGGGAAAAAATATTGACCTCTTCTACCTCTATAAATATTTTGAGCCATTTGTATAGTTGTGGAATAGTTCCATGTAAAAATTTTCCAGCAGATTCTTTGTATTTTAATCTAGGCAAAATTCAATAGTAGTAAATATTATAATGAGATTAATCTAAAGCAACGTGTAGAATTCCAGTGGCTTATTATGCAACTAGAGGCCCTGTGCATGAATTCATGCACCAATGGGGTCCCTTGGCCTGGCCTGCAGAATTGGGCTGAAACCAGCTCTTCAAAACCCCCAGAGGGGACCCGGATTGTGAGAGGGCACAGGACAGGCTGAGGGACCCCACTGGTGCATGATCAGGGCCAGAGAGGGATGTAAGAGGTTGGCCAGCTGGGGAAGGACTGAGGGAGGGCTCCTGGGCATGTCTGGCCCATCTCGCTCAGTCCCAATTGGCCGGACCCCAGCAGCAAGCTAACCTACTGGTGAGAGTGTCTGCCCCGTGGTGGTCAGTGCACGTCATAGCGACTGTCAACTGGTTGGAGCGTCTGTCCCTTGGTGGTCAGTGCAGATCATAGTGAGCGGTTGAGTGGCCTTAGCATATCATGAACATGTTATGCTTTCATTGGTTGAACAGCCGACCGGACGACCGGACACTTACCATATTAGGCTTTTATTATATAGGATTAGGAACTAAGAAAAGTACAATATCAGAGAGAGAGAGAAGAACTTCTTAAAACACCTGGGCAAAATATCCTCATTTCACCTAACCTGACGAGTTCTGCATTCCTGTGGCTTATGATATGAGAGCAGGATTATTGTCAGATAGAGAGCAGCCCTGGTAATCTCATCTCATTTGTCAGTTATAGTTGGAACATGAAAATCAGAAGAAGATTCAGAGGTCAGGGCCAAAACCAAAGGAGAATTTCAGTTGGTTTATAGAAGTCTTTGGAAAACAGGACAGGTAGAGCTAAGCCAGTCCTCCAGGTTTATCTTGGGCAGGATCACAGACTTGAGTATTAAAACGTCAATGTAAGGGTACTTTTCTGTGGCTATTTATATTATTAAAAGCTTTTTAAGGAAACAAAAACATAACATTGAAACAAATTTTTTGCAGAGCAACCAAAAAGTAATCTCACACATTGTTTTTAAGTGATTATCACTTGCCTCTTATTATCCTAGAGATAAAATAGACTTTTCTTAACTCTTAACCCTATTGGAAACTTTGTATTAATGTTTACCTTCAAAGTGCAGATAAGCTAACTTTGCCTGGGAACTATGTTCTTGTGAAGAAATTCAGTCCAAAATTACAGTTAATGTGCATTTTTGCAGGTCCAGTCAGAGGTTTGTTTTATCTCATTAAAGACGTGTTCAAAAAACAATATTTAGACTGAAAAGATACACTGTATTTACATAATTTGAACATTACTGAGAAATGACAAAAAAAATCATGTTATAAAAATAGTCTAGCGGCCATGGATTGAGAAACAGCTTGCTATAGCCACTTTCCATTAAAGAACAGTATGTGCCAGAGTTTGTTTATTCAGGTATTTCTATCATGAAAACCACTAGTCTTATTTTTCTTATAAAATATGACATTGCTATCAACTGACATACCCAAATCCTTTGGACTTGTGTCAAATTAAAAAAAAAGAGTTATCTGGCATTGAAATATTTTCACCCAAATATCTCTATCCAGTATCACACACAGTGATAAAGACTTGTGCATACTAATTTGTCCCTCTAGAGAGTTAGCGCCAAATATGATCAAAAGGAGCATAGTTATCATAAGACCACCCTCACTTCTGAAAACAACTGCAAATTCAGGATGTCCCCAAAACTATTCCTCAGTATTTATAATTTGCTAAAAGGACTCACAGAACTTGCTGAAAGCTGTTACACTCATGCTTTTTAAACTTATCATTTACTACAGGGAAATGATACCAAATAAAATCCTCCAAAGTATGAAGTTCATAGGGAAGAGCCTAAGAAAGTACCACATATGGAACTTCTGTTTTCCTCTCCCCATGGAGTCAGGGCAGCCTTGCTTCCTTGATATTGATCTGAGACAAAACTGCCATCCAGGAAAGCTCACTCAAACCTCAATGTGCAGAATTTTTACTTATGGAGACATGATCGATTGCCCCTGTGGCTGATCTTAGGAGGTCTAGCTACATGGACCAAAGCCTTGGCCCTAAATCTTATTGTCTTTCTGGCATGGTCAGCACCTTCCCTAAATACTATCTGGTATGACCAACCCACACCCTAAATCACATTGTTAGTCTATCCGGCATGACCCATGAAATCAAAGACCTCAAAGATCAATTTAAGCCAACAGGGTAACTCTTGACTGCTAACCAAAAAAGATTACTGCATTCATTAATGTGATGGTCACAGTATGCTGATTGGTAAGATCCTCTCTGGAGTTCTAAGTGCCACATAGTGGGGAAAGACAAGGCAGTTGGAGAACAGTCTAAAATTTATGTAATTTATTTACTCATTTATTTTCCATCAGCACCACAAACATTTTGGGGAACAATTTCTATGTGTCAAGCCCTTTGCATATTGTGATTGACACTGGACATAAACAAACAAATAGCCATAGAATATCACGATCAGTACTTTAAGGGCAACAGGCACAAGGTACCTATCCAAGATAATTGATCAGCTCTGCCCAGAAGGCTTAGCGTCACAAAGGAGAAAACCTCTGCGCTACCTTTGAGCTGGTCTTGAGGAGTGTCTAGCAGTCTTCTGGGTTGATATTGTGTGGGGAGGTGTGCAGGGTTATCGAGGCAGGGGAGCATCAGGGAAAAAAGAGTGAAGGATCATGACATGTTTCCAGTAACATTTAAGGACAAAACTGATTTAGACGGATAAAGAGAAAACTCAGAGACAAGAAAACAAAACAAAACAAAACAACAATACAAAACATATAGTAGCTTTCAAATAATAGAAGGCAACAATAAAGACAAGGCAATCATTCTATCGTGTTGTTTTCTACTTAAACTCTGTGTTTAACAGGGTAGTTTTCTAAAACCAAACTTTGGTGCTACAAACTTGAGGGATTAAAAACACAGACCCATAGTACACAAGCCAGCAATAGTAATAACCCAGTCATTGGCACACAGTGCAGTAATATTTCACTCTGCCTGGGAAGGCTTTCACAGTTGTCGCATTACTCATTGAGCACAACTTTTATAATGCACGGCTGTTGGGCTTGAACTATTTTCTGTCTTAACTATGCTCCCTTATATACTCACCAAGCACGTCCCAGTAAATGTGTGACCTTTATTTGGTGCGGGTTTGACATTAAATTACATTTCTTATTTCTTCCCTGGGCAGGCCTATTTCACTGAATACCCAGGCTCATAACTCACTCAGTCCAATGTTTCAATAGGAAAGATCACCAGAGCTGTGTATACACAGTATATTACACGCTCAGCTTAGAACATAATGAAAAATGCATCTTTATTCTGGTCTCAGAGTTTTTCCTGTAAGATTTATTCAGAGGAGGGTACTTTCCCCTGCCCCTCCATGGACACATTGCAGGCCCCATGTCCTTTCAGTTTATTCTTATATTGTATATATCAGAGGTCCTCAAACTACGGCCCGCGGGCCACATACAAATACAAATATTGTATTTGTTCCCGTTTTGTTTTTTTACTTCAAAATAAGATATGTGCAGTGTGCATAGGAATTTGTTCATAGTTTTTTTTTAAACTATAGTCCGGCCCTCCAATGGTCTGAGGGACAGTGAACTGGCCCCCTTTTTAAAAAGTTTGAGGACCCCTGGTATATATTCTTGTAGTCATTTTAATAACCAATGTAGTTACCATTCATAAAAAATTTCCAGTACAAGGCGACTATATAAAAAATCATAACTAGATATAACCTAACGTATTTCATTTTCCCCAGCTCAGTTCTGTGTGAAAGGAAGCACAAGCTTTCCCCCTGTTTTCCATCCCCTTCTCTTTAGAGGGGCAGTGGAGGACAGAGTAGAAGACAGTTAACTTGTACTAGTTTCCCATTATTTGGTTTATCCTTGTGTTAGCTATCTATTTCTTTATGTAACAAGTTACTCCCAGATTCAGCACATTAAAATAACAAATGCTAATTATTTCATAGTTTCAGCAAATTGGGCCTGGCCTCATTTGGTCCTCTAGCTTGGGGTCCCTCACAACTCTGCAATCAAGGTATTGGCTGTGCTATTGTTATGTCAAGGCCGGACACGGGGAGGATTCGCATCCATGTTCATTCCCATGGCTGTTGGCAGGCCTCAAATACTTGCTGGCCTAAACAGAAAAGTCATTTCTTGTAAAAGTGTCCTCTTGCTAATCTCACAGCAAGCAAATGAGAGAGGAGAGCTCCAAACAGAACCTATGGTCTCGGGATCTAATCTCGGGTGTGACAGTTCGACACTCTGCGGTATCTTATTCATTGGAAACTAGTTATTAGGTCCAGCATGTCCTCAAGGGGAGGGGCTAACACAAGAGCATGGATAGTAGGAGATGAGGGACATTAGAGATGTCTTAGAGGTAACCCACCACAATCCCTCTGGGCCCAGAAGCTTTTAAAAGATGATTCTTTGCTTGGCATCTGTGTGGGCCTTTGGAAGATTCCTGTCAACAGAGGCCTCTCACCTGTGGTTATCTTGACCAAGCAATGAATCTCTAGGTCAGGTGACCATTTAGTAGATTCCACCCTTAGCTTCTCAGCCACGATGTCCTTAATTTCCTTCTTAGGATCTAAAACACCGTTTTTCTTCTTAGTCATATATATCTGGTGCTCCAAAAAAATATCTCCCATATGCCTTATGTCCACAAATGTTAGGAGTGCAGATTGATTCCAGCACAGCAACTCTCCGCCACATGTGCCATTAAGATGCACATTTACATGCAATTCCCTGTGACTTAGTGTCGGCCGCCTACTGTTCTGTCACTTACTTGGACACTCTTATATCTTAGTAAAACAATCCCTTACTTTTTAAAAAAGTAACGTGTTTCTGTATAGAAAGTAATACCCTAGGAAAACTTAATTATATGCTTATATTAATGGAAATCAAAATCATTTTAAATATAATCATTATCTTCAGGGAATAAAATCTTTTTTTCTTTATTATTATCCTAATAATCATAAAGAGATGAGGAAATTAGAAAGCCAATAAATTAGCCAAAATAGATAGCAAACAACTTTTAAATGATCTGAGCTATCACCAAAATGAAGTATAATTTATGTTTCTTTATTACTAGCAGTACTTCTTTCATAACTCTGTATGGTCTTATACTATTGAGGGAATTCTGTATTCCTTTAGGCTCTGATTAGTGTGTAGTGGTGTTGAAGTCTAATACTTTCACTGTATGGGAATGAAATTATATTAAATAATAGTGGAAAACTGAAAAGGTCATAGCCCTTATACTGTATAAGGAAATAAGCAATGTCTTCTTTGTTTTATCAAAACACTTGATAACCTGGGATAAAATTTACCAATTTTAATAACCAAAGGTAATAAAGAGTAAAGATTTCACAGTAGGAAAGCTATGGAGCTCTCTGTCTACAGATGGTTTGTCCTAAGCTATGTAGATCTTCTAGTTATTGTATAACTATTGAGCATTTCTTAGTTTTTAAGCACAGTGGATAAAGAGAATAGATAAATCAAATCATGTTCTTATTTTAATTTGAATATCAGCACTTACTAATATTTGAGCATCTATACAACACCAAATTTCTCTGTGACTTAATTTCCTATTTGTATAAGGGAAAGGTAGAATTTAATGACCTGTCCAGTCTCTACTAGAATTTCATAATTGTATTAAAAGTGCTGGGATTTGGGAAAGGAGAAAGAACAAAAGAAGTGTATTCATTAACTCTTTCCCACAGAGATTATATACAGGCATTAAAGAAATGATCACTAACAGTGAAATCAGTAACTAATCATCATAAGTGGCTTTGAATGGTACAGTCTAAGATTTGAAAGGTATTATGGGACAAGATGGTGACAGAAGTTTTGAGACATGAATTTGGCCTTGAAGTTTGGTAAGATTCCAATAGAAGTAGGTCTTTGTGATAGTGTTCTTTTTCTCTCATTCACATCATAACAACATAAAGGGTACACAATTATTATTAACTGGGCTAATTAGGCCCCAAAACTCTTCAGAACTTATATATATATATATATATTTTTTTAAATATATTTTATTGATTTTTTACAGAGAGGAAGGGAGAGAGATAGAGAGTTAGAAACATCAATGAGAGAGAAACATCGATCAGCTGCCTCCTGCACACCTCCCACTGGGGATGTGCCCGCAACCAAGGTACATGCCCTTGGCCGGAACCAAACCCAGGACCCCTCAGTCCACAGGCCGACACTCTATCCACTGAGCCAAACCAGTCAGGGCAAGAATTTATATATTTTAATTCTATTCTGGTTAACTGTGATAACTTAAGTCTTTTGTGTATCTTTACTTGATTAATGAGCCAATTTGTGTATTTAAAAATAAAAATTCAGAGCAGTGTTATACCAAGAATGAGCACCTTTGAAATATTACAATATATAGAATTTTCATGATTATTAAGTTCAGTAGTATATTTATTTTTTAAAAGTTTCACTCCTATCAGTTATGAAATTTTAAATTTAATATTTGAGGTTGGTGTTGTTACAAGCAGCTGTACGTATGGCATCTTTGTGTATCCTATTCTCACATTACATTCTTCTGGTTACATTTTTAGGATCAAGCAGGGGTTAGAAACATTGTAAGAAAATCTGAATTATGAAATAGGGATAGAAAACTAAAGGTAGAGATTTAAAAGTTCAGAACAAAAAGTACCCTTCACACAATAGACCTTAAAAATTTGAAATAATAGATAATTTCAAGTTTTGAATGAATGAGGTATTATTAGTGAAGGAATTTAAGAGTTTGACATTACCTTGATGAATTCAGGGAGGTTTAAATTAGCAATCAGATTTTGTCAGCATCCTAAAAGTGTGTCATTCAGTAGAAGACTCAAGTTAACTAAACTCTCAGAGACCTATGTATAAAACAAAGTGAAGAAATGCTGGTCCTGATAACTTGTAAGGTCCTATTCAGGTATTTTCTCATGATTCTTCCTTAACCTCATTTTTCAAAAATGACCTTTCACCCTTTTGACTAACACATTCCTTTTTTTTGCACATGTGAATACCATTCATTAGATTGGGGTCAAATATCATTGGTTTCAGAGCCCTTCTATTTCTAAAAATTGGCATTGCCAATTTATGACTTAAATCATTGACTTCTAGTTTAAATTATGAAAAGGAAACTTTATCTTTAATTCTCAAAAGGCACCTCTCAGATATCGGTCACTATGTGCAAATAATAAAGCCTAATTATATTTTAAATGATGGCAATACTAATGGTATAAGACTACCTTAGTATATTTTTTCATAAAAACTGTTAGTGTTTTGAAAACTCATGGAAAAGATCATATTTTAAAAAATCAATACTGAATGTCTGAGTTGATGTTTCTATTATCAAATATTCTAATGTGGTAAGAATTATGCTCAGGAGAGGTTAGCATCTGTAAGGAATTGTGGAGTGGAACATCTTTATCTAGAGAAATTCTACCTTTATATATTTTTCATAATTTAAAATATGTATTTGTCTAACTTTACCGCACATATGAAAGATTATTTTCATGTTTAATATAATTAAAGTTAAAGTTTAAAATATTGTGTTTGCCAAGTCTAATAATTCTTATGATTTCAATTTGAAACCTAAAAATGGAGATTCCATGAATTCCACAAGAAGAATATATATTCAATAAATAAGGAAAAGTTTAATTAAGTAGTATGGACAAAAATAGGTTCAAGAGAATGTACAGGGTGGGGCAAAAATAGGCTTACAGTTGTGAGAACGTGAAACACAGAATTTATTTTTGTATTGTTATTTCTTAATTATTGTATTATTTTCTGTACAAAAAGTATCAACCTACTTTTGCCACACCCTTTATATTCAAGAGAACTTGAGAGCATAAGTAAAATATAAATGATAATTAAAAGGAGTCTATTTCTTCAGAGATAAGAGAAATACTATATAAAATTGTATCATTCTTCCTTACTTTTATCTGAATATTTTCTATGCCTCGTTCCCCATTTGGACATATCAGATAACTTTACAAAATTTTACCATATGTAGAAATATCTTCATATATATATATATATATATATATATTAGGGATAACATGATGCCTGTTTAACAAGTTCTTTTCAGTGATGCATATAATTTTGTCATGAGGAAAAAGTACATATATATGGTATCTTAAAATGTATACACACTTTAAATAATTATTAATTCCAATGGGTTAAATCTGAAAAGAAAAAAACATTGGCATTAATAATTATTTGAAGTGTGTATGCAGTTTTGGGAGACACCCTGAATATAAAGAAAGAGAAAATCACATTCCTAGCAATTATTTTTAGCCAATCAATATTCTTTAAAAAAAAAAAACTATTGATTTTTTTCCCAAGAAAGAGATCATGGCATAAGTTCCCTTCGCATTTATCCCAAAAGTACACTAGACATTAGTCTAAGTAGCTACTTTTGGAGAAAGAGCAAATAGGCAACAAGGCCATGCTAACTAATTTTTTTCAATGATACAGTTATACGATTATGAGGACCTTTCTCAAGCTGCCAAATAAAAAGGGAAGAATATGCTTTGGAAGAGGGAGAAAAGAAACAATGCTTCTGAGCCTCTGATTGCAAGAGATCATGATAAGCACCCATCCTTGCAAATAATATCTTTTTTTTCTAAACAAGATGTCAAAGTCTCTTAATGAAGAAGAGTAACTGGAGTAATAGACTTAAGTATATTTAGTAAAGAATTAAGTAATTCTTTACTTAATTAAAAATTAAGTAAAGTAAAGAATTAAGTAAAATTCTGTTAGATAAATTTATTTAAAAAGAGTTAAGGATTTGACAACTTAGGTGTCTTTTGGCTCATTAACATTCAAGATCATTTAAATATCAAATTGCAGTTTTTATACCCAAGAGTTAAGTGGTTTTAAAAATTCAGTATTTACTTATTGAACTCCAAACATGTGCTGCTAGCGTTAACATATAGATTAAAAGAGACCATTCATGCCCTCAAAAAAACTGTAGTCTATAAGGGAGAGAGATGGACACAGGTGGTGCAGTACATCACACACAAATAAGTATTGCACAAAAGGTTAAAAGGTAGCGAAGAGTTGGGATTACATAAGCCTTTCTGAGAGGGAAGGGCAGGCTTCAGACTATGTTTGTGCCCAATCTAAAAAACAAAGAGAGAGAAATATAAACATACCTCTCAAATAAGGGTGAAGAGTGTTGATTCCAGGAAGGATAACAACAGGTTCATAGGACACTTAAGATGCTCACATAAGGAGCGTGGTGCATTTTCTGGGATATGAAGTTTAAAATAAGGAGTGATGTGAAAAAAGACCCGACATGTAATGGGAATCTGCTCATCAAAGGTGTATGAGTGACAGACAAGACTCTTGTCACCACTCTTAAGTAACTTATATTGAATAAGAAAACTTCACATGAAAAAGTGATGGAAAAGTGATAGCGTGAAAGGAGCATTTTTCTCCATTTTCAGAGTTATTGAGATAACGTCAGAAAACCATTAGATATTTTCCATCTTAAAAATCAGTCCTCAAACCTTGCCTCCCAAAATGAGTCATTTCTTCTATTGACATGGAAAAAGCTTTGTTAAGTTCAGATAAAGTGCCTGAACTCAACCTCTTTACTGTTACTAGGCATTGCACAATTTGCAAGAATGGAAACTTATAAATTAATGTTGGTATATCTTTAGATATTATCAAGCAACTTGCATATTACATTTAAGAGGAATAGGCTATAGATGAGGTAAAGTCTTTTTAGTTGAGATATCATCATGTTTCTTACCCAAAACACCTAACTGAAGGTTACTATTCTTCTGTAGGTTTAGAAAAGAGAACTTTCAGAACCTCTTTCAACCAAAGGAAAGAAGAAATCTTTTGGAAAGCATGCAGAATAGGCATTATAAGGAGTAAATGTTCCAACTGATTTACAGGAAATCTAAAGTAATATTTGGTTTTGCATCTATATTAAAGTTAAAAAAAATCAAAGAGAAAATTGGAAGTTTTGTTGTTGCTTAGCATATTTAATCATTTTTATTAATTAACCAGGCTCCATTGTATCAGAGTTGTTCAAAACTTCTATTTATTAACTTCACTTTACACTTAGAATCTTCTACTGCCCTGAGTTTTTCTCATTTTTTCACTCCAGCCTTACAGATCAGGAGACCATTCTACAAATGGTTTCTGCCTACCAATCTACTTTCTGAAACATTCTTCTCTTACACTTTGTTTTATTTCAATTTTTATTTGTGTATATACATGGACTTTCTGAAAAGATGAAGACCATTAAAAAGAATTCCATGTCATGAGTAATTATTCTCTGAGCCAAGAACTTCTTGGCACTGCATAATGTGCCAATATTTTAGAATTTAGTATTATAATAGTAAAATAAATAATTGTATGAATAGAGCAGGCTTAATTCCTCAATGATTTAGAAATTTTTATTTTAATTGATATAAAATGAAATCGAACATACAGACACATGTAGGATGCTTAGAAGTCATATAGAATATAAGGTAGCAGTAGAAAAGGCACTGCCTGTTTGCTGTGTATTTGAGTCCATGCAATAAACAATCATTTTCATAAACTTCATATAAGTAAATAATATTGTCCTATAACTGTCAAACACTTTTCTAGTATTTGCAGTTTCATGCGTTTTTCTCTTTCTTGTCCTCATGATATTACATCTTTTCCACAGTTAAGCCATAGCCAATGATGACCAATAACAATCTCTGTCAGTCATTCTTTAGATATCTAACTTTTGTAATAAAAATGCCGAGATTCCCCCATGGAATTTCTTTTTAAGGTTTAGATTTTTCTTTTACCTAAAGGGAAATGTAGAGTGAGAGAAACAGTGGAAGATTCCAAGATAAAATAAATACTGAAGGAATTTCAACAAATGAGACTCATAACCATCTTAGCCACCTTCATTTATGTATATAAATGATTTAGAAAGTTACAGATATTTATTTAAGTATTAATTTAAACATGTATAAATAGTGTTCAGATCTATTTTAGTATCTAAAAGAGTTTCTGAGGAATTACCCTGTATTAATATTTTAACTAGCATAGCTTTCATGAGAAAATACCTGCTCATCTCCCAAGTTCATCTCTCATTGACAAATGATATTGCTGAATCAGATTTATTTAGTATGTACCATGCAAACATTTTCATACTAGATTAAATCATTTTGCTTTGCCTATTTGCCTTACCTCTTGTGATGGAAATCTATTAAAAATTATTTGCCCTAGTATTAATTAAAAACCCATGAGTCCATACTGATATAAGCAAATGATGGAATCCTATATAATAAAAGCCTAATATGCAAATAGACCAAATGGCAGAACAACCAGTTGCTATGATGCACACTGGCCACTGGGGGGAAGATGCTCAATGCAGGAACTGCCTCAAGCCTGCAGGCCCCAGGCCAGCCAAGACAGGTGCCAGCAGGGGGCGCCCCCAGTCATCCTGCAGGTCACCCCATAGATTAGCCATGATCGCCGGCCAGGCCTAGGGACCCTACCCATGCACGAATTTCATGCATTGGGGCTCTAGTAAATCAGTAAATGGGAGAGAAAAGACAAATTTCCCAAGCAGAAGAATCCCAAATAATTTTGTCAACACTCCACCTTCAAGTAGAAGGAGCATAACTTCCCTCTCTGTAGGTGTGCGCTGCATATAATGCCTGCCTTCAAAGTCTAGAAAGGGAAAAGAATGACTATATAGTAGAGAAATTTAACAAACACTGTCTCAGCCAGGTGATAAAGGCAGACATCAACAGTCATAAATCATGGTACAGCTGATAGGATGATATGAAATGATGGAAGTAGCACTTTACCCCTGTGGTCTTCTTCCAATAACCAACAAACAGTGAGTCTTATCATGAGAAAAAGAGCAGAGAAATTCCAGTAGTGAGGCATGCTATGAAATACTTGACTATTACTCCTCAAAACTGCCATTATTATAAAAAAAAACTAGAGCCTAGAGCCCCAGTGCATGACATTCATGCACTGGGGGGGGGGTCCCTCAGCCTGGCCTGCACCCTCTCTCATTCTGGGACCCCTCAGGGGATGTCCCCACAGGGAGTGTGCCTAAGCTGGCAGGCAGACATCCCCCGAGGGGTCCTTAGTGCTGCCATGGAGGTGGAAGAGGCTCCTGCCACCGCTGCTGCACTCTCCAGCCATGAGCTGGGCTTCTGACTGAGTGGCACTACCCCTGTGGGAGCACACTGACCACCAAGGGGCAGCTCCTGCATTGAGTGTCTGCCCCCTGAGGGTCAGTGCTCATCATAGTGACCAGTTGTTCCACCAGTAGGTCAATTTGCATATTTTCCTTTTATTATATAGGATTAGGACGGTCTGGGGAAGTGCCACAGCCAAGAGAAGCCTAAAGAGACGTGGCAGCTAAATGTAGTGTGGGGTCCTGGTTGGTCTCTTGGTACAGAACAAGAACATTGAGTAAAAACTAAGGAAATCTAAATAAACTATGAATTTTTGTGAGTAATAATGAGTCAATATTGGTTCATTAATTATTTAACAATTGTATCATACTAATGTAAGTTGTTCGTAAGGGAAGCTGAGAGTAGGATATATGGAAACTTTCTATACTATCTACTGTCTTCTTAAAATTCCTGTATAGCTAACACTGTTTTAAAAAAGGTTAGGAGCCCTGACTGGTTTGGCTCAGTGGATAGAGCATTGGCCTGTGGACTGAAGGGTCCTGGGTTTGATTCCAGTCAAGGGCATGCACCTTGGTTGCGGGCACATCCCCAGTGGGGGGTGTGCAGGAGGCAGCTGATCGATGTTTCTCTCTCATTGATGTTTCTAGCTCTCTATCCCTCTCCCTTCCTCTCTGTAAAAAAATCAATAAAATATATATTTTTGAAAAAGGTTAGGAAAAGGTGGAACGATTAGCCAAATGACATATATGCATAACCCATAGACACAGAGAACAGTGTGGTGGTGGCTAGAGATGGGGTTAGAGGTCATTGACTGGGTGGAAGTGAACAAAAAGGGGGGACTTGGGGACATTTATAATAGTGTCGACAATAAAAATAAAGTATTTTAAAATGAAAAGATATTTAGTGGCTTATGTATCATAAGATTTGGACTACAGTGCCTTTGTACCATCCATTTAACACTCATACAAGTAACACTGGCCCTGCTGGCAGTAATTCATTTAAATTTTACCCCCACTTCATAAACAATAAAAATTACAATAATTAACATAGAGTTATAATAATAAATCTAATCAAAACAATACTTAACATTAGTTCTGTGTTGTTACAGGAAACAAACAAATTTACTTTTTCCTAGATGGTCAAATTACCTAGATAACTGAAAAACAACAATAATAACACAATAAGTTCCAATGATTTCTAATATCAAACAAATCCTGTGTTATATCCCAGTCAGCTATTCTAATTTCTCTTCTAGGATATGCAGATGTGCCTAACACACACACACACACACGCACACACACTAAAAAACAGCTCATCTGTCTTAAGGAGAAAATAAGGCTCTGAGACCAAAGACTTCTCCAATCCAGCTTAGAGATGATGTTCTAGAGTTAAGGCTCCTGGGAAAGAAATTCAGTAAAATTTATTGAACTGGAAGTCAAAGCCTAGGTTAATAGGTTAAACAACATGGCTTTCCAGTAAGTCAAAGTGCACCACTCTCAGTGGCTATAAGCCCATGTCAAGATAAAACATCTGAGCTCCAGCTAGTCCCTATTCTAAATTGTTGGCCCATACAGAAAGCACTTATCATTTTGCAATCATCTGTGTAAAAATCTGTAGAAAATTTTCTTGGCCACTTATTATACACCTTTCTAGCTGAAAAGGACATAGAAGAGATGAGTTACAACTTACAACAAGATAAATGCAGGAAGTGAAAGCAAATTCCCAATTTTTCTTTGAAGGAGACTTAGATTGTACTTTTTGTGATAGAGAAAATAATTGGTCTAAGGTCTAGACAGCTTTGACATTTTATTTTCTGGAGCACAGTTTTACCTAGATGCAATTAAGAAAGAAAAAAAGAAAAAAAAGTTTTGATCCATTAGCATCTGGTATGATGGGGAAAACTCAAACTTATTGAGAAAAATGTTAACTATGACCCCTCAGTTTATTAAAATGCCAGATCTCTTAGAGGCTGCCAGCTTTAGAGCATGCTCTAGCATATAAAGCAGAATAAAACATCCGGTTGAAGAGCTCTGTATTATAGGACAAGTTAAACAGAGCAATATCTCTAATAATAGTAGTTTATTAAATCACTCAGATGGTGAGATTAAAGACTGTACAAAGTAATTTTGGTGTGATTTTTTTTAAAATTTCACATTAAATTAGCAGAGTATATAAAATTATTATTCTATTTTAAAATCCTATATAATAAAAGCCCAGCGACAGAAATGGTGGAACGGCCAGAATGACCAGAGACCAGAATGACCAGGGCCCCTTGCCCCGGCTGGCCCCGCCCCCCACAGAGCAGTTAGGGGCCATCAGGCAGGTAGGCGAATGGTTAGGGGTGATCAGGCAGGCAGACAAGTGGTTAGGGGCCATCAGGCAGGCTGGTGAGTGGTTGTGGCAATCAAGCAGGCAGGTAAGCAGTTAGGGGAAATGAGGCAGGCAGGCAGAGGTAGATAGAGTCAATCAGGCAGGCAGGCGATTGGTTAGGGGCAATCAGGCAGGCAGCCAAGCAGTTAAGGGCGATCAAGCAGGCAGGAGAGCAGTTAGGAGCCAGCAGTACCAGATTGTGAGAGGGATGTCCAACTGCCGGTTTAGGCCCCATCCAGTGCGGGATGGGGCTTAAAGCCGGCAGTTGGACATCCCCCAAAAGGTCCCAGATTGTGAGAAGGTGCAGGCTGGGCTGAGGGACTCCCCCCCCCCCCCCAATGCACAAATTTCATGCTCCAGGCCTTTAATGAGTTATATTTTTCTTAAAGTGGAAAATGTAAAAAACAGTGAATTTCAGAATAATACTTGAATATTGTAGTTTTGTCACCTACCAACATTCTCATTTAGTTATATAATAAATAATTCTCATGAAAGTAATTAAACATCAAATTATCTAGGATGTACATGTGCAGTACACATATACAATTCATTCCAAAATAAAAGATCACAGTTTTTACATATTTTGATTCCCTAATTCCCTTGCTCTTTCATTAATTACTTTGTTTATTTGTATTTCATTAATATAATAAATTAACAAATGAGAATTTAAAAAAATTTCTCTATAAAACATCAATGCATTGATATAATGCTTAGAACACAAAATTTGTCCAAAGATAAAAGTCCCAGTAGAATAAAATAATTGTGTGCATTTATTATAATTGTACAGAAAATAAAATATTTAGCTCTTTATAATTATACCAACGTATCTTTGAGAAATGAAAAATATTTATGACTTAAATAGTAAAATTAAAAATATATTCATCTAGTATTTCTTTGTTTACTAATATAAAGATATGTGATTCTCTTTGTTCTTTTACATTTTCTAGGACATGAGCATACACAAGGGTAGTATTTCAAAATTGTACAATCTTACCCAGAAAGTTCCATATTTCTACAGAGTTCTTATCTTTCTGTTAATGCTCTGGTGATTATTGCTAGTTATTGTTCTATCTCTACCTATATAACAATTGGTAGTATAAATTCTTGTGAACATAAAAAGGCCAAAGATAAGTGACATTTAATATCAAAGAGAATCCTTCCTGAAAGTACATTGCATGATTGCAACAAATTATACTATACTAAATATTTTATTCTCTCATCTTAATTTGGACCTAGTACAGAAATATGCATTTATTATTTTCTGAAAGCAGACAGACAGACCATTACTAGGAAACAAGTTTTGTCTACATGTCTTTGTACAGCCTTGCAAATTGTGGAAGTTCAAGATAATAGTGGTGTCTTCATTCAATATTACTGGAATAGCCATTCAACCATTAAATAAACATTTCTAAAATCCTGATATCTCCTCTTATTCTTTTATTTTTAATTAAACTGCAGAGAAGCATTGATTGAAATGTCTTTTCTTATTGCTTTTTAAAAATTTTTACCTTAATCTTTTATACTCCTTAATCATGAATGCAAATAAAATTCAAAGTGTAATCAGCAGCTGCTGAAAGAGAACACTGAGCAAACTGGGTTGCCATGGGAACTGTGAAGTCAGTCCTTGACCAGACAAAGAATAATACCTGATGTGTGTGTGTGTGTGTGTGTGTGTGTGTGTGTGTGTTTGTGCAGATGCTTAACAACAATTCACAAAGAACAACTGAAAATATGTCAAGCCCCCCGCCCCGCCCAACTAAATTGTTAAATTTTAGATATTTAGGTTAAAGGTGAATGAATAAATTCAACTATTGCATTAAATTAGTAAGATTTGTTTCTCATTTGAGACTGGATATTCCTATAAGGGATGGAGCTACAGGTATGAAAATATTAGACCAGAACAGAACACAATAAATATTGAATGTCTTCCCTTGTAAAAATAAACAATTAAAATAATTATTTGTCCTATTATTTCTGTCATTATCCTTGCATTTACTATTCCAACAGGTGTTGCAGCATTTTAATTTTATTTTCTATTGGGAAAGAATTATCTCCTACTCTGAGATGCCCAGGGAAAGTATGGTTAAGCTTTTAAAATGTTGAATATAAAGGTCATTCCACTGTGGGACTTCACTGTGAGTAAACATATTCAGAGAAAATAGCTCTCCACATCACTCTCAAGCAACAAATGTAGTTTTAAACTGACTGCCACAAGGTTTGAGTATCATAATTCGGCATGAATAATGGCATTGCTGGCAATAATATCATTAGAATCTAACTGTTAGAAGGACTTTATTAAAACTTGTTTGATGGGGGGGTAATGTGGGGATAAGGACACATATGTAATAACTTAATCAATAATAAAAAATTTAAAAAAAAACTTGTTTGCCCAGCCAGTGTTGTTCATTGGTTGAACATTGACCTGTGAACCACGAGGTCAGGATTCAACTCCTGGTCAGGTCACATGCCAGGGTTTGGGCCTCTCAATTCCCACTAGGGAGCATGCAAGAGACAGCTGATCAATGATTCTCTCTCATCATTGATGTTTCTATCTCTCCCTCTCCCTTCCTCTCTGGAGTCAATAAAAATATTCTTGATTAATAAGACAAGAAAACAATTGTTTTTGCTGGTGGAGAATTTGAATTTAAGTTTGAGACACCACTTGCCAATGGCACTGGGAAAGGGTTTCATTTTTCTCTCTCCTTTGCCAAGAGACAGAGGTTATACCATTCCCCTTGTACATATTACCTCCTGCCTGAAAAGTGTCTCTTCTAACCAGGTGCTCCCTTTATTCCCCATGCAAGACAGGTCATTGTGGTTCTGTCAGCTTTACAGTCAGAAATCATCAGCATAGACATTAGTGACTTGTCTAAAGTAGCTGGATAAATTATTGATGGGGGGGAATTATAATTTACTTCTGAATTGTGTGTATTTCAAAGGTTTTAGTTTTTTCCTGACTTAGTCAATTTGGACTGAAGGGTAGGTGTTGGCAAAAAGACTATTAAATGAAGTTATTAGAATATAAAAATAGCATTATAACCTAGATATAAGTTTCATTAAAACTGTGCTGTACCTCAACTAATAAAGACAAAAAGAATTTGCTTAGCAACTTATTTGCCATTTTTTCTGAGCTTTCTTTTACTTATTTGTCCAGTTTTTTCTTATTCTGACATTTTGCAGTGTACATTATTCTTACATCAGTCACTTTCCAATTTGTTTCAAGCAGTCATTGCAAATTCGTTTTGTTCTAATTGGTTCAACTTGGCAATGGCATTAAACATGGCAAAAACTTGTTTTTCTCTAGAAAATGAGCACGTTTTATTAGAGTTTTAAACAGATACGGTTATTTTTATGTCTTATTTGCAGGATGGTTTAATTTCGTTGTAATTGAATCATTATATTGAGGGAAGGGTGACATCTGTAATACTTTCAACAGTAAAGTTAAATTCAAATGACATTTTAAAACATTTAAATATTTTAAAATTTACTATGATGATAGAACTTAAAGCAGGTTGGCCAAGTCTCTCATCTGAGTACATTGCTACTCTATTTATCACTGCTTCTGCTTCATGGGGAAGGTAACAGTTGACAGTTCACTTACACATTAATTTTCATATATTGCAATCTTGAACGACATTTCTTTTAATGTTCAAGTTAGTATAACTCTGAAATTGATTCTCTGGATTATACAAAGTCAGTTCTTCTCCTGTTCCCTTCATTAGATATCCCAAAGGAACTCCAGGACTGTCTCTTCAATCCAAAGGGATTAGTCTCAGTTTCTATACTGGAATGTGCCATCAGTCACCCAAGTATTACATTTCTGTCCACTGTTGCTGCAGTTAATCAGCACTGCTTAGAGCCCCTCCCGAAAGCCAAGGCTGTTTTAGCAGTGTGGAAGAATTCCCGTTAGCCTTTCCAGTCCCTTATAGCAGTGTCTCATAGTATTGGTTCAGAAGAAGTAGCATCAGCTACAACCGGTGGAGGACATAGAGAGACTTGACTTTGGGTGGTGAGCACAGGAAGCAGGACGCAGATGATGTTTTATTGAGTTAAACATTTGAAACCTGTATGGTTTTTTTAACCAATGTCACCCCAATAAATTCAATTTTAAAAAGCACCTTAAAAAATATATATGGGTAGCAGCACCAGCTCCTCCCACTGAACTAGCATAAAAGGCATGTTGGATTGAAGCTGTATCACACCCTCAACAGGCTGTTGGGGCTAATTTTAACCATATATTCATTTTTTAAAACCTTTATTGTCGAAAGTATTATGTATGTCCCCTTTTTTTCCCCATTGACCCCTTATAGCCCGTCTCCCACCCCCGCACCCCCGCCACAGGCCTTCACCACACTATTGTTTGTGTCCATGGCTTATGCATATATGCATACAAGTTCTTTGCTTGCTCTCTTCCCACTCACCCCCACTTTCCCTCTGAGATTCAACAGTCTGTTCCATGCTTCTATGTCTCTGGATCTATTTTGTTTATTAGTTAATTTTGTGCATTAGAGTCCACATATGAGTGAGATCATGTGATATTTGTCTGTCTCTGACTGACTTATTTCGCTTAGCATAATACTTCCCAGTTCCCTGCATGCTGTCTCAAAGGGTAAGAGATCCTTCTTTTTTACTGCTGCAAAGTATTCCATGGTGTAAATGTACCACACCTTTTTATCCATTCATCTACTGATGGACAATTGGGCTCTTTTCAGATCTTAGCTGTTGTAAATTATGCTGCTATGAACATAGAGGTGCATATGTTCTTTCTGATTAGTGTTTTGGGTTTCTTTGGATATATTCCTAGAAGTGGGATCACTGGGTCAAATGGCAGTTCCATATGTAATTTTTGAGGGAACTCCATACTGTTTTCTATAGTGGCCACACCAGTCTGCATTCCCTCCGGCAGTGCACGAGGGTTCCCTTCTCTCCACATCCTTACAGTACTTGTCATTTGTTGATTTGTTAATGGTAGCCATTCTGATAGGTGTGAGGTGATATCCCATTGTCCTTTATTTTTTTTATTTTTTTTATATATTTTATTGATTTTTACAGAGAGGAAGGGAGAGAGATAGTTAGAAACGTCGATTAGAGAGAAACATTGATCAGCTGCCTCCTGAACACCCTCTACTGGGGATGTGCCCGCAACCAAGGTACATGCCCTTGACAGGAATTGAACCTGGGACCCTTCAGTCTGCAGGCCGACGCTCTGTCCACTGAGCAAAACCTATGAGGGCTCCCATTGTCCTTTAAACAAAAAGGGAGCCCACTGTATGGGAGAACATATTTGCCAATGATACATATGATAAGGGCTTAATTTCCAAAATACTAGCATATAAAGAACTCATACAACTTAACAAAAGGAAGATAAACAACCCAGTTACAAAATGGGCAAAGGATGTAAATAGACACTTTTCCAAAGTGCACATACAGAAGGCCAAGAGACCTAAGAAAAAATGCTCAAAGTCACTAATCATCAGAGAAATACAAATTAAATCTCATTGTTTTTTATGATAGGCAATCTAACAGGTATGAAGCGATATCTTAATGTGGCATTGATTTACATATTCCTGATGATTAGTGATTGAGCAACTTTTCATGTACCTGTTAGCCACTTATAAGTTTTCTTTGGAAACATATCTAATCACATTCTCTGTCCATTTTTTAAAAAATATATTTTATTGATTTTTTACAGAGAGAAAGGGAGAGGGATAGAGAGTTAGAAACATCAATGAGAGAGAAACTTCAATCAGCTGCCTCCTGCACGCCCCCTACTGGGATGTGCCCACAACCAAGGTACATGCCCTTGACCGGAATCGAACCTGGGACCCTTCAGCCTGCAGTCTGACGCTCTATCCACTGAGCCAAACTGGTTTGGGCTCACTGTCCATTTTTTAATCAGATTGGTTTAAGCATTAACTGAGCCCCATGTGGATAGCCAAGTCCTTATGGGCTAGTTAAGAAATGTTTCTTTGTTTGCTATATTCTTGTTAGTCTTGTGGACATTTGTTTTCAGTGTTTCATATTTTGGGGGCCTGCCCCTCAGGTGGAATTCTTAAGAGTTGGGGTACTATAGGTAGACCCTCCTTCTCCCTCTCCTTTACTCTCCCTTCCTCTCTAAAAATCAATTTAAAAAAATTAAAAAGAGGAGTTTGGGTGCTAGATGTTGCATCCAAACCCATTGCTCCTTAGGGAAAAGTTGGGAAGTGCATTCCCTCCCAGTGTGTTACTGTGCCAAAAGCAGTGTTTATGGCGAGAGTGTGTGTGTCTTCCCTACCCATCTTGTTGGGGGTGTTTTCTCACTTGCCCACTATAGGAGTTATGCATCTAACCTCTGGGTATCTTTCAGAGTGAACTGCTCCATGTGTAGCTGTAGAGTTGGTTGTGTTTATGGGAGGAGGTGGGTTCAGGGGCCTCCTGTGTTGCCATCTTGGCACACAAAGCCTACTGTGTTTTATTGTTACCTAATATTGAGATAATAATGCTCCATACTAATGGTGAGCTGTCATCCATGTAGCGAAAAAACAGTTTGCTAGGACATTCTTATGGTTTAATATGTTCATGAGTTTGATATATACTTTAATCCTTTACTTATATTTAAGAGACATTTTTATTATTTCTTTGTTTTTCCTTTTCTTTCTTTTTAATTTTTTTTCTATTTCTGTAAAGTACAATGAGGGTTTTGAGAATCATACTCAAAAACATTTCCTGGCATTATAATACCTTTATCACACAAGCTCCTATGCCCTCTTTTTATGGTACAGCCTTGCTGAGATTGTTGGTGTTCATAAAACAATGCTGAGTTTTCCACATTATGATTTTCTATTCATGGGCCCTTCACTTACCCACAGAAGGGTAAAAAAAACTTAGAAAATTGATAATAAATTTGATATGTCACCCAATTTAAAACTTCATATTTCTTCTCTCTCTTTTTTTTGCACAGAGGAAAATATAAAACATTTGCGTTAAAGATCACCGAGTGCTCTGAATAATTCACTTTAAATTTTAAATTATTTTATCAAATGAATTGATTTCTTGTGTTACTTTTGTCTCAGGAAGTTAACAAATAACAAACAAAGACTTACTTTTTTTCCAGGTAATAAGGTTTTAAGCTTTTAAATTTTATTTACTAAAGAAAACAAAGGTTATGCGTATTCACTGGAGTTTCTTGCATTGTTTAGCTATAGGCTGCCCTGGTTACTCATTTTCAGTATAAACTCCTTTCAGGTTGGATTATGAAAGAGCCCCTTTATGCTCCCCTCATCTACAGCAGTCACCTTTCGAAATCACATTTTTAATTTACAACATGCTGCTTTTTTAAATCCTTTGCTCCTATAATGATGGTATCATCTATGGACTCATTAAGGTCTCACATAGGTTTATATGTGTTTCTGTGGCATATTTATCTTTCAGAGCAGTTTGGAAACCTGCAGGGGTGTAGAATTGCTACAGATGGACCGTTATGCAAAACTGAGTATATTAAGCCTCCCCAAACTGAAAAACGAAAATATTCTGGAATATAAAAGAGACATATGTTCCAGCTATAGAAGTGGGCTTATAGAGGTCAGATCTGCACACAGATTGTTTTCTATTAGCTGCTTAGAGTTAACTGACCACAAGGATTAATTTATGAGTTTAAGAGGTCTGGAAGAAGATCTATGATAGTAATTTATTTCATTATAAACCGTGTGTTCTCAGAAGAGACCAAAGAGTTTAGAGTCATCCAGTACTTGATGAAATAGGAATATAAGTGAAGGAAAATGAATTATTATAATGGTGGTAGACTGAAAAAAAATTAAATGAAAGAGTGGCATATCCAAAGATGTCACTAAACCGGAATCTAGATCTTCCCATTGGAATAAGCTGGACTTTCAAAGTAAATAATGAGCAGGGCAACCTAGGGTCTACAATTCTCGATTTTTAAATGCCCTCTCCAGTTATAACTATCTTCTTTATTTTAATATAATATTCATTATAGAGAGTCTATGATCTCACTCATTTATGGATAATAAAGACCATTATAAACTTATGAACAAAAATAGATACAGAGGCAGAGCTGCCTTGAACAAACTGTCCAACTACAGCGGGAAGGCCAGGGAGGGTTGGGGGGCAGGAGGAGGGGGTTAGAGATCAACCGAAGGACTTGTATGCATGCATATAAGCATAACCAATGGACAGAAGACACTGGGGGGTAGGGGAGGCCAGGGGATTGTCAAGGGCAGGGGAAAGAAAGGAGACATATGTAATACTCTTTGTAATACTTTAAGCAATAAAATAATAAAAAAAAGAAAAGAAAAAAGGAAAACCTCCATTTGTAAGGATGTCTTTCTATCCATTGTTTTGTTACATCTAGGTTAACACATCTTTGTTGTTGTTTTATTTTATTAAATCTTTATTGCTGAAAGTATTACAGAGTCCCTTTTCCCCTCATTGAACCCTTCCAGCCTGCCCTCATCCCCTGCCTCAAGTCTTCACCATCCTATCGTCTGCATCCATGGATTAACACACCTTTGAAATGCCTCTTTTTTAGACCCCTCATAAGAGTAACCACCCTCAAGTGAGCACATAATCTTAGCTAGCCTGTAAGCCATTACAGAAATTTTCCCACCTTACTTTATCCTACTTTTATATAATCTTCTTTATACTCCCTCATCAGTTCCAACTGTATTTAAAGGGATGCAGACTTGCCTACCAGACTCCAGCTGGCAGGAAGGCAGTTCCCACCTGGGTCCTTGCTGGTGGGTAGGTGCCGTCAGACATGTCCTCCAACAGGCCCGGAGCAATTGGGAGGCGCAGGAGGACCACGTACAGCAAAGACCAACTCAAGGTCCTTTTCGAGGCCTTTGAAAAGGACCCATATCCTGATATTACTATCCGAGAAAAACTAGCCAAGCAAATCCAGATTCCTCAGTCCAGAATCCAGGTATGGTTTCAGAACCACAGAAGCAGACAACCCAAGAACCCCCAGAAGAGCCTGCAGCGGGAGGCAGACGCTGCGGCTCCTGGATCCCGCCAGGGTGCACGCCCTGCCCTCTGCCACGATGGCCTCCAGGGCCTTTCCCCTCCACGTGGCTCTGGCATCGTAACTCTCCAGAGCTATGCCATCCGATTCTCCTGCGGGGTGGAGCATGCCTCTGGGCAAGCAGGCCTCTGGGGGCACGCTGGTGTGCTGGGCGCGAATGCGGCCTCTCCCAACCTGGAGACTCCAGCCGAGGCCCTGGGGGAACCTTCCAGGAGTCCCTATTGCTCTCCGTCTTGGGAATTCAGCCCTTCAGCTATGGGTGCATGTCCTGCTCCCCAACAGCCCTTCTTCCAGGGAGAAGCTGGTGGCATCGACACTCCTCTGGGGGACCCCGGGCCGCTCATGATACATGGAGACTGCACCCTGAAAGAGCAGAGGCAGCATTTTCCATCTGATGGGCAGCAGCCATCGGGGGGCTGGCAGCCTCTACCTGATTGGGGGCCAGGGATGGCTCCCCAGCAGCCACTGTTCCAGTACCCTGGAGCCTGGAGGCAGCTGCCCCCGCCCGCTTCAGCCCAGGAACACTGGCTGGATCCTGCTGAGGCCAGATGCGAGGAGGAGGAGGAGGAGGAGGAGGAGGAGGAGGAGGAGGAGTAAAAAGCAAAGCAAAACAAAACAAAAAACAACACAAAACAAACAAACAGAAAAACAAGAAGAAAAAAAGAGTTCTGGATGGGTCCATTACTTGGAAAAGACATACATGCTGCGGAAAGACCAAGGACAGGACACGCTTTGAATTGGTTGCTGTGCCCGGACGCTGACCTTGTGGCCTGGGAGTTTGCCTCGGAACGCTGACCATCCTCAGGCCCAAGAACAGGCTGAGCCAGAGATGGCGAACCTATGACACGCGTGTCAGTGGTGACACGTGAACTCATTTTTTTGGTTGATTTTTCTTTGTTAAATGTCATTGAAATATATAAAATAAATATCAAAAATAAAAAAGGGTCTATTCATTTTCAGAAGTTCTAACTTATAGAATGAACTAAATTTGGAACTGAAAAGAGCCAATTTTCACCCATGACTAGTATATAATTTATAGTGAATATGAAGACTGGAGCATATAAACTGCTCAACAGTAATCTAAATTAGGCAGGGTGGGGAATGCAGTTAGATAAAGAAGATCGGGTTTCTTGGCTCCATACTTGTAGTTTTCAACCTGTAGTTCAATACTAAGCTCACCAGAGTAAGCCAGTAATAAAACACTCTTTGTATTATCATTGACTACATTTAACAAACATAGAACAGCAAGTAAAGAACACAAAATAATTGTGCAGAGGAGCCTGGAGAGAAGACACTTTCATCTTATAAAAACAGTATTTGCTAATGAGTACATACTTGTCACTGACTTCTAACTATTGGGTAAATTACTTCTCAAGGGTTAGATAGCACTGTAGTAAAGTAAGCAAAGAATTTATGGCCTTCAAATTTCCCATCTGTTGCCTAGCTACTGAATCTTGCTGTGTTTGTGATAGTTTACATTCAAGTATTTTAAAGTGTAATAATTAGAATCATAACATTTCCTCTTAAAAAATCTGTCAGATAAAACACAAATTCTGCCACCCAGATTGATTATTATAACAGAAAATTGTTCTGGCTTTAACATATTAGACATAATTTGATAAATACTGTGAAATCCTAAGAGTAAACAATTTTCAGTTTTATGAAATATTGGTAGCAAGATTAAGAATGTAAATAAAAATGAGAATGAATTAAAGTAAAGGCAGATCTACATACATAATTCAGGAGAATCTTGGGAAGATACAAAGGAAATAAAAAAAGTGACTGGATCTGGAAAGAATTGATAGTGTGTGTGTGTGTATGTGTGTGTGTGTGTGTGTGTGTGTATGGGGGGTGTATGTGTGTTGAAGAGAGAGGGAGAGAGATTTCTTAGCTTATTTGGCTAGTATGAATTATTGCTTCCTAATATGGGAATGGGTTTTTTTAATGCTCAATAGGTGAATATTCCAGTGTTCCCATTTCAGTTAGTAAAGCTTTTAACAACAGGAAACAGAATGCTTGACCCACAGTGACATATAAGGTTATATAGTGTAGAACAAAAAGTCTCAAGACACTTGACCCCAAAACTTGCTTGAATTTTCTTGTTCTTCCTCTTATGGTCACAGTATGGCTGCTGCAGCATCAAACCCCACATCCTCACATGACCATGTTTCAATGCTGGAAGGAGATGAGGGCATCCTAAGAGATGAGAGAGAGAGAGAGGGAGAGAGAGAGAGAGGCATTCTTTATGCATGCCTTATTTCTTTTATCAGGGCCATTATCCTTTCAAAAGACTTCTTTAAAGGTTTATTTAATTCACCTTCTCTATTTTTAGGAGATAAAATGACACTTAAAATGGATGTATATACCTATATTGTAAAAATTCAGATTTTGGTTATTTTTTCTTTTCTTTTTACTTTTACATGTTCCACCTTTGGTTTTATTCTTTAGAGTATGTTCTACCAAAAGAAAAAGGTTGTCAGTGTGTTGTAGTGAAGGTTGTGCATTGAATTGTGAGACACTGTGCCCTCAAAATTTACTTAAAATCCTATGTGAAATTTTATTTATTTATTTATTTATTTATTTATTTATGTATTTATTTTTCAATTTTGGTTGACATTCAATATTATATTAGTTTCAGATGTACAGCATAGTAGTTAGACATTTATATAACTTATAAAGTGATCACTTTTATAAACTAGTATCCAGCTAGCACCATTTATAGTTATGATAATATCTTTTTACTATATTCTGTAACTACCAATTTGTACTTTTTTTACCCTTTTCAGCCATTTTAAATTTAATAATATGAATGATTAGAGTACTAAGCTAACAATAAAATATAGACTTACATTGATCTCTTTACAAGCACTGTTAACACAAGGTACATTAATAATAATATGTTTTATGATCAAAAGCTGTTTTTAAAGCATTTGCTGACCAGTGTTGGGAATAAATTATGGGGGTGATATTTATAATTCACAGTAAATTATGTACACTTAAGACACTTTCTCAGCAATATCGTTCATGAGAATATTTCATATTTGTTTTTTTCTACTCATTTATTATTCACTAGTTTCCTACTCACATTTAAAATTGGGGAAGATCTCTAATGGTCAATAATTTTTATTTGAATTTATAATATTTCATCTACTCAGAGGCAGTGGATTTGCTAACAAAATCTTGACTCTTCTTTTGAAAAATTATTCTTCAATTCTGTTTGAAGTTGGTAACCAGCAAGCCCTCTGCTTTGTATGCCATTATTGCTTAAATCATGACCTAACTAGCATTCCTATTCTACTTCAGGAAATAGAAAAGTCCCCCAAAGCTCTCAATTTCTATACTGTACACATTTTTTCTTGCCAGTACACACTGTTTTTTTTAAAAAAGGCCTTTATGGTATACATTTTAATATCCAAAATTATGTAAAATCTTTTAATTGAAAGCGTCTTTCATTTGGCTCATTCTAAATAAGTGCTTTTCTTTATTTAACGAATGCAGTGTATGTTTAATATATTAAAACTATTGTTTTATAAAAGAGATTGATAGTGCTCAGTTGACTTTAGTATTAGAATGTTAGTAATACTTATTGCCTCAAAATGGCAGGTATCTAGGCTGTCTGACACCACATAATCATTTGCATTGCTCTCGATCAGATAGTAGTAGAGACATAGTCATCCTGCAAAATTTCACCAAAAAAGAACATTCTATATCTAGAAACCCCAGGAGCTCTCAGTAATTCGAGCTTTCTGAAGAGCAAGTGCATATGTGAATGAGTCAATCAGGTTCACGCAAGGAGCACGCTTCCATTTGGTAACATGTGAGTACATGTCTGAAATGCAGGAACATGGTAATATTCCAATCTAGAACAGGAGAGTTTTGTAGATATCTCCAATTTTTATTAGTAACTGAAATGAAAGTCACTTTTCTTGGCAACTTCATTGTTTCATTTTAGAATAAGATGGGGTTCCTTAAATTCATCATGATTCATGTTTTGGACTGGATGCTTCTTAGTTGCAGCAGGGGAACATCCTTACATTTTATTATATTTAGCATACAACTTAGCATATAGGCATATTCACTAATTGCTAGTAGCATCCCAACAGTCATGATTTTAAAAATGTCTGCAGACATCAGCAAATGTCCCCTGGGAGTGGGGTGGGGGGCATGGGGGACAAAATTGCCCTCAGTTAAGAAACACTGGACCAATGAATGAATCAAATTATTTGAATTTTATGTTGGTCAATTTAAACATTTGAATGTTATAGAAGCTGTTCTAAGTTTGGGTACTATGGATATGACAAATACTAGTTTGATTAACATTTGTCTGTCAAGAAAAAATTAACTGCCATGCTGTGGTCCAGCCCCAGCGGTCCAGGGGTTCCCAAAGGTGTGGACGGAGTCGGCGAAGAATGATTTACACAGAGACAGCATTCAGAACTCTCTAGCTTTGCTTAGTCTCCGTGGATCTTCCCTGTGCCTGGCTGAGGCCACAGAGAGAGATCCCAAGGCAAGCTGAGCCTTTATTTTATAGTGAGAGGTAAACAAGGTAGTGGTTTCTATAGTTACACAGTTCTTGTGAGTTTCACTTGTTTTGACCATAGTTACACTTCCTGCACTTCCCTCAGCCCATTAGCTTCCCAGATAAGATCTAGAGAGCCTCATAAGGTCAAGCCTAATTATGCTAAGAGGACTGTGCCCTCTAAGCTGGGAATTGTTTGTGACTTTGCCCACAGGTCAGTCCGAGGCTTAACCCTATATCAGCTCCCCACACTGCCACATATTTTATGCAACCTATAAAGATGAATGAAAGTCATATTACATAGTTCTTAAACTTTTCTCATTCTATTTTCTAAATAGAACGATTAAAGAAGTATTCTTAGAAGTTTGTTTCTCAGCTATCATTTATCAGTACTAGACAAAACAAGGTCACTAAATGTATAAACCTGATACTTCTATTATATTTATTGCTCCTTTTTTCAAACTATCTAGACCACCACCATCTTTAGTACTTTGCGCATAGAATTCAAAGTGTTCCCAAACATTTTAAAATTTACTATTCTCTTAGAGATCTGCTTCTTTATCTGCTTTTAGTTTAAAATAGTACTAATGGGGAGTCTATGTTTAGTCAAAGCACGGCTAGATGTTTTGATGGAGAGGGTTTGCTTTGGCATGAAATGCTGCTGTTTATTTGTAAACCTCCCTGTGTATGTAATTTGACAGCATTTAGACTCCCCAGTTAATGAGGTTAGCAGCAGCCTGTGTCCCCTGAGCCTAGACAATTTGATACCATCCCCGTGTAGGTTGTCATAGCTATGCGGACTTTATTTGCTTTATTGGGAATATAAAACTCAGTTTCTTCAAGTTGTAAGGTTTTTTTTGTCTTTTTTTCTTATTCTCCTCTGGTTTCTCAACCCACACAGATAGCAGATTTCTGACTACTTGCTACATCTCTACAAAATAATGTATTGAGTAGGTGGAACTATAAAGAGATATTTCCTTTTAAATGACTTAGATATTTGGATAGACATATTTCTGTCCAAAAGTCACATATGTTCAATGCTAGTATCAACTTCTACATAGAAGCATAATTATATAATGGAATGGTGCAGTATATATGTTAACTTGCTGCTCATAGTAATTGCACAAGACCGTATGTCCTCATAGGATGAATCACAAGAGGCAGGAAGGATTAAGCTATTGCTAATTCTATAACATAAACATTTTCAACAGAAACATTTTCGCCCATGCCGTTTTTTAAAAAACATCTTTGTTAATTTTTACTTGTTTGTTTTTTCCAAAGTAGATTTACAAAATTTTACAGAAACTGTTTGGCTAGTTAATTTAAATGCAAGTTTGAAGTTATCATCATAAAGTGAAATGCTATTTTTAGAAACTTCTTTTAATGCTGTGTATTTGATTGTTTTCTCCTATTTTTGAAATACCTCAAAATTTCAGGGGCTTACATTAAAAAACAAACACACACATTTTTCTCACTCAGATGTGTGAGTGGACTAGAGTGGTTCTGGTCAGGCTGTGCAGGCTGTGGTCATGCTCTTCTCATGATGAATACCAGAAGCACCAGGGACCAGGCCAAAGCAGGGCTGCTAGCTTTCCACTGGCTATGGCAAGTGATGCGGCCAAGCCCAAACCAATTGGCAGAGAAATATATCTCAGAAATTTCAGTGATGGGCATTGCAACATCAGTGGTATGGGTATTAAGGAAGAGAGTGAAGATTTGAGAACTACTAGTACCACATTGGGCTGAATGGTCAAAGGACACTTTACCAACTCACAAATATCACTCAACCTCCATCTTTATTAATGACTGACAAAGAATATAAGCAAAACCTAGGTATAGATATAGCGATTCTCTCTGGAATGATCTCCCAACTTGTCAGATGCAACTTCTGAAAGTAGCTTTTTCTACACTGGGCCATATTTCTGTGTCAAAGTAAAAGCTAAGCACCCATGTATCCATGGCTTCTTAGATGCTTAGATATCACACCACACGGAGTAGAGAGAGAGAGAGTATCTGGAAACTTAGATTAGTGATTTTTAGATACCCTCATCTTTCTAACATAGATATTAAATACTATAGTTTTCCCTCTAAGCACTGATTTTTCTCTGTCTCTCAAATTTTGATAAGTTGTGTTTTTTGTATTTTCCTTTTAGCTCCAAACATAGTTTATTCTCAAAAATAAAAACACACATTTTGAATAATTATAAAGGTAGTGTTTATTTAAATGCATTTCATTTTCAAAATTAAGTTATCAGCTATTAACATGTGTATACATTTTTTGGGGACACCCTGTATTTTTCATTTCTAGTGAGGCTTATTTTTTGATGCACATGTTATTTAGAAGTACAATATTTAATCTCCATATATTTTGGAGTTTTCCAGTTATCTTCCTGTTATTGATTTCTTAATTATGTTGTAGTCTGAGAGCAAAATTATATTATTTCTATTATTTTATTTTATTAATTTATTTATTGTTGAAAGTATTATAGTGGCCCCTTCTTTTCTTTTAAATTTCTTAGTATGTGTTTTTTGGCCCAGAACGTAGTTTATCTTGTTGAGTGTTTCATGTGAACTTAAGAAAGTATGTATTCTGCTGTTGTTGGATGAAATAGTCTATAGATGTTCTCTAGTAGTTATATCCACTCTTATGATGTAAACACAAATATCACATATCATTTTTTACTCTAACATCTCCTGAAATTGTATTCATTGGTGTAATTCCTTCATTCACATACATCAGAAAGTGCTACTATAGTCTGTTAAAGTCACTTCAGGACTAAAAAGATAGATATTTTGTATTACATTTTAAAAAAATAAACCTTAATGTAGTTTCAGAATTAATTCCACATTTTTAAATTCTTGCAAGGAAACAAAAGATAATTTTAACTCTATAAAAATATGTGTCTCATTCAGAAAAGGAAACAGTTTAGCCCTGGCTGGTTTGGCTCAATGTATAGAGCGTCAGCCTGCGTACTGAAGGGTCCCAGGTTCGATTCTGGTCAAGGGCACATGCCTGGATTGCTGGTTTGATCCCCGTGTGGGGCATGTAGGAGGCAGCCAATCAATGATTCTCTCTCAGCATTGATGTTTCTCTCTTCCTCGCTCTCTCCCTTCTTCTATGAAATAAAAAATATATATTAAAAAAAAGAAAAGGAGACAGTTTCCATATCAGTGCTACATTTATTTATTTTTTATTTTTGTGTATGTGTGTGTCCATAAATAATGTTTTATTGGAACACAGCCATGTTCATTCATGTATATATTGCCAGGGCTGCTTTATGCTCCATAATTTTTACATCCTATTAAAGAATCCTTTATTTAACCCAAGAACACAATTTTATTCAATATTGTCTTCTAGAAATTGTATAGTTTTGGTCATTATATTTATTTCTGTAGTCCATTAATTACAATTCTGTAATATTTTGGGGTGGGAGCAGGTTGGAAGGTTCAATGGGGAAAAATGGGACATCTGTAAAAATTTCAACAATAAAGATAAATTTAAAAAATAAAATAAGATAAACTTAGTGCTACATTTTAAAAGAGTGGTTGTTTCTGAATTACATTATTTGCATGGAGGTCACCACTATTTTTAAAATGGCAAATTAAAATTCCATGCATCTATCAATGGGACAGATTCCTGGAAAAGTTTATCCTAATACAGCATTATCAATTAAAGAGATTATTATTCAAAATAAATAGACTCCAAAGTTCTTTTAGTGAGGTGACTAGATTCTGCTGCAAGGCTGTAGTCTGGCAGTGGTGAGTTTCTGGAGTTCTGACACCCCTTCCACTTTGAAATACAAAAGTTTTTATTTGTTATTTTGTTTTTTGTATGATAGGAGCAACTGAAATAATAGTACTATCAAATTTAATATAGGATAAACATTTGTAAATTGGAATGATCATGATCTCATTTTAGCCTTAATTAAAAGAATTTGACACCAAAACGTGTATATGTTTTCACTCAGATTTGATAATACCGTATACCAAGGATTCAATTTCAGTGCTCAATTTGATACACTGTAGACTAGTCCTTAATGGATGTTTCACAGGGGATTATATACAGAAGATACATATCTGATAATAATCAAGTTGTATAATAAAATAGGATTATTTGTTCAGGGCAGCAAATCTGTAATTAATTTCTCCTAATTCCATGTGAACAAATATAATTTTCTACCCACTTAGACAGCGTAAGCACTAATATATTCAAATTTATAGGGTAATACATAAGAAATGATCCTAACTGATACTTCGGATGTAGCTAATGGTTTGCTGGCAGTTACGAAATTTGCAAATGATAGTGTTTGTTTTGTAAAAATGAATTTTCCTGTTTGGAAGCAAATACAATTTTCTTTTATATAGTATGCATTTCTGAAACCAACGAATGTATTTTGATTGCTGTACTAATAGTTTACATCTTTTAAATAGTCTGCTGTTTCCAAGCTTAATGCATACAACCATTTAGTACTTTCATTTTGCAGATGAATAAACTGAGACTTGAACTTTATTTAGAAAGTTGTATGTCCAGGCTGCCTTTATTTCTTTATAAAATTGTTAGAATTAGATTTTATTCTCCAAAGTTAGAATTAGATTTTGTTCACCAAAGCCCATCATCTAGTGTCTTAATATATTTTTGCTTAAATAAAGATGACTTGTCTTTTCTCAGTGCCCCACAATATCAGAAGGTTAAGTAACATAAGTAATATATGTGCATATGTATAATATATGATGTATATATCTTTAATATATTAAATATAATTGTATATACAGTATATGACAGTACATTATAACCCTATTATAATATTAAAATAGTATAATATATGCCCTAGCTGTTTTAGCTTGGTGGATAGAACATTGGCCTGCAAACTGAATGGTCCTGAGTTTGATTAAGGTCAAGGGCACATGCCTGATTTCTGGCTCAATCCCCAGTAGCGGGTGTGTAGGAGGCAGCCAGTGAATGATTCTCTCTCACATCACTGATGTTTCTACCTCTCTCTCCCTCATCCTTCCTCTATGAAATCAATAAATACATACATATGTTTTAAAATACTATAATAAAATTTATTTATATAGTTTTCTTCTTGTATTTTTCCCACCACCACTTACAGAGAAAAAAATCAATCATGACATTTTCTCTGTCATTCTCCTCTATGCATTTCACTTTTTGCTTTGAAACAATGTAAGATGCCACCATAATGATTTGGGGTTGGAAAAATGAAGTAATTTTATAAATTATACTGATAAAATTATAATTTTACAAATATAAGTTTATTTCCTATAAGCCTCACAAGCTCTTTTCCAGGGCTTATTCCAGTTGAATTCAAGGGCACTATAGATTGTTACATTTTTCTGTAGACACCCACCTACATTTGTCTCCAAGCCTAGTCTCCCTGACCAATAGGCAAACACAAAGCCTGGATAGAGTAGCTGACACTATACTGGTTTGATCAGGATGAAGACACCCTTGAGAATGAATAATTAAAGGTTGGGTTTACCCAAACTTCCAGACCTTTTTCGCCTGAACCACAGGTTTTTATTCCTCACATCCAGAATATAAAAGGAAATGAACTCAACATCATATCTCAGTAATTTTCTACTGTATTCCTAAGTCTTTAGGGTCTCTTTTTTTAATCACATTAGCACACACTTAAAGATATATAGTTTTAATGATTTAGCTGTTTGTTTTTAGTCATTATTTTAAACTAGAGGCCCGATACATGAAATTCTACAAGAGGCTTTGCCCTCGCCAGCCATTGCAGCCCCGGCTTCGTCCAGAATGTCATCCAGACGGTCGTCTGGATGGTCATTCTGCTGTTCGGTCTAATTAGCACATTAGCTCTTTATTACATAGGGTGTTTCTATAATGAATTGATAGAAGAACAATCTTATTCCAATTTATTTTTCTATTTGTCTATATTATAGATCTGGCAACTCATTCTGTCCCTTAATCTATAAAAATAAAAGTGAAATATGTTCATTAGACCAGACGGCCAAAGGACCTTCTGGATGAAGCGGGGCTGTGAGGCCGGAGGCAGCGGCTAGGAGGGCCGAGCCCCTGCATGAATTTGTGCATTGGGCCTCTAGTTTATAAATAAAATGTTAATCCCCAAACCGAATTTAATGTTTTAAGAATAGTAATTAAATAAAACATAGATTATCATGTATTTGTGCTCTCAATACAAAGTGAAAAACGGGAAGATAGGCAACAAATGTGTTACACTTTTTATAAGGATATTTTGATAGCCCTAACCGGTTTGGCTCAGTGGATAGAGCGTTGGCCTGTGAATTCAAGGGTCCAATGTTTTGATTCTGGTCAAGGGCATGTACCTTGGTTGTGGGCACATCCCCAGTAGGGAGTGTGCAGGAGGCAACTGATCGATGTTTCTCTTGCATCGATGTTTCTAACTCTCTATCCCTCTGCCTTTCTCTCTAAAAAATCAATAAAATATATATTTAAAAGATATTTTGATAGAATAATAAATTTTATTTGTATTTTTTACCTAACTAATGAGTAGAGAGAGAACCCAATGAGTTTTAAGAATTATGAAAGAATCTGAACCTCGTTTTAAAGTTATGTAAACCAAAGCTCATGTTTAAAAGATCTCATTTAAATTCTGATTTAAAAAAAAGCTTATCATTGTGGGTGATTGACACTGGTTTCTTTTCAGTGCAATCACACTGTCTTAGTGAGATGCTTCAGGGGCATATACTGTTTGTACAAGTTTATTTACTGAAAGTGAGAGAATATTTCAAGCTGATAGCTTTAATTATTTTAGCTGATTCCTGTGATTGCTTTCATGGAAGGGCCAAAAGAGGGGATTGTCTGTGTTAATCACTCCTACTCATAACTTATATGTAGCTCTGAGGCATGCCCAGCTTAGAAAACTAGATTTATCTCTTTCAGAACATGCCAGAAAAAGAAGACATGTAAGAAATACAGGATATGAACATTTCAAGAACTATAGCTTGAGATGCAAACAAAAAATTGTCATTGGATTCATAATATTCTTTTCTGTTGTTGTTCTTAATTCTCATCAGGGGATATTTTTTCCCATTGCTTTTCAGAGCGAGTGGAAGGAAGGAGGAGGGAAGAGAAAGAGAGAGAGAGACATTGATGTGAGAGGGACTCATGGACTGGTTGCCTCCTGCATACCCGCTACCAGGGATTGAGCCTCCCATGCAGGCATGTGCCATGACCAGGAATCAAACAGGCAACCTTTCAGTTCACCACCCAGTCATCTGTCCTTCCTAATAGATTAGTTTACATCCTCCCTTCCTGACGTCTATTCTGTTAAGAATTCAAAATTTAAAATAATGGCTAACTTTTACTGAGTCCACACTGTGTTTTAGCACTGCCTTAAATATATTTAAGTCATTTAGTTCTTATGATAATCCTCAGTGATGTATATTGATCTCGTTTCCATTATAGTGGTGAGAAAATAAAAAACATATGGGTTAAATAACTTTCCTGAAGTCATACAACTAAAAAGCATACAGCTGGAATAAAAAATCCAAGCACTCTACTTCAGAGCATACACATGTACCAGCACACTGGAGTTAAGATACTATTCCATCCTAAACATCTTTGAAATGTTATTTGTTTTCTCTTTCTCTCTCTCTTTATATTATAGATTCCATAGAAAATCAACATGTATTGGTACCAAAATCTATTGCAGAAGAATAACATAGTAACTTGACTGCATTTGTTTTGTCTCATTACTATTAAATCTTTTCTCAGTAAACAGGCCATTATTTGAAGAGGATGATAGTAATTGTAATCACTGTTCCTGGGTAAGCATCTGCCTGGAAAATTTGTACTTAATCATCAGTTCTCTCTGCCTGACACATAAATGACTACTCTTCTGTGCTATTTATAATTCCTAGTACTCTCTAAAATTGTTCCTCTTTAAGCCAACCTAACCAGCCATTCTCTGATTGCTGCACTCTAAGTCAAACTATTCTCAATGAGCTTGTGCAGAAGTCTAGAGATAGTATACATTTTTTGAAATTAGAGTTCCTTTCCTTCTTGAGTTATCTCTTTTGCTGAGTTATTATGGAAGCCCTATTTCAGCTCAACCGGAACATAAGAGCAAGGTAGTCTCACAGTGGTCGCCTTCTCTTCCCTTTCTCAAGGGAAGGAGAGTTCCCACTTTTGGTCTTTCCTGCACATTCCAGGGTACCTTCGTCTTCCTCCTTCATTATCAGAAACGAACTCTTCTTCAAGATCCACCTGACTTTTGTTTCGACAAATATTTCATAAACACAAATTCTATACCAATAAAAAATAAATATAAAAATGGTAACTTTTTTAAGGGACATAAACGTTTATACGTTTCTTCAGGAAAAAAAAATCTAATAGTTCAGGCCAAATTGATCCAACTTATATTAAAATGTGTCCCCTATTTGAACTCAAATGATGTTTGTATATTCAGTCTTATATTTTCTTTTATATAATTTTTTTGCTTATATTTGTTTAATATTGGGTGGGATAGACTATTAAGGCAACTATAAGTTTCTAAAGACCTTGTATTACACTATTTTGTATTCCTTTGGGCATGTCCTTAATGGTTGGTTGAATCAATGATTATAGACCTTAATCTCTAAGTGATTACCATCTTTAGTAAACAATTAACTCAAAGTATACTTCTGTATCCTTCCAGTGAAAGAATAGAATCATGTGAATGAAGGTAATACAAATTATAATAAAGTGTAACTATGCTGTTGGAAAAAGACTTTCACATACATGTTTTTTATTTGAGATCAGTAAGAACTCTGAACAAACAGGGTATAATGACCACTGTTTGCTTCATAGGTATTTGTGGTGGTGAAAGAGATAAAAATGGCTTTGAAATCAAATCTCTAAAATTGTGGAAAGTATCCTTATGTTATCACTACTGTGGAGAAAATATTTATTTGTATTTGGAGCATCTAAATCTCATTAAAATAATGTCCATGATATCATGTGTAGAAGAGTTCAAGGTGTAATGACATCAAAGGTGCTATGAAGTATAAAACATTACAGTGTTTCATGGATAGAATAGGGATGAGAATGTCATCATAAGAAATATTATTTCTATATATGTTGCTTCTTTAATATAAACCCACATAAATCCTTATTTGTCTGCATTGTCTCTAAAACAAGGAAAATTCTCAGTAATCAGAATATTATGTTAAAACTTTCTCCTTTTTCCTTTTTTGGGGGTGTGTGGGAAGGAAGAGATGTTAAATTTAGTGCTACATATGTAACCTTATAATATATATATATATGACACACTCAAAGAAAATAGTTTTGTTACAACTAGATAAACCTTTATTTGAAAAGGCCACAAACCATTGCTCAGTGAAAAACTTCAAATGCCAGGGCACTTTAAAACAGGCACATTATAAATAAAATCTATCATACTCTTTTCCTTGTCAGCTTGCAAGAATTTACTGATTCACCATAAGCATCAACCCCAACTTGAAATGTGAAAATAAAAATGTCCTCATAGATCAGTGATGGTGAACCTTTTGAGCTCGGCGTGTCAGCATTTTGAAAAACCCTAACTTAACTCTGGTGCCATGTGACATATAGAAATTTTTTGATATTTGAAACCATAGTAAAACAAAGACTTATATTTTTGATATTTATTTTATATATTTAAATGCCATTTAACAAAGAAAAATCAACCAAAAAAATGAGTTCGTGTGTCACCTCTGACACGTGTGTCATAAGTTCGCCATCACTGTCATAGAGATTCAAAACAGACGCATGTAAGGCCAACCTTAAAGGGATAGAAAACATATTTCTAATTCTAGGCCAATATGTAACTAATTAAGTCAGAGTGTGCCAAATAGAGGAAAGATTCATTAATAATCTGAACAAGGAGAAGAAAGAGAAATGTTGGTATAGTGTATCCTGGGAAACCATCTAGTCTAACCTTCGCCTTTAATACACGAAGAAACTAAAATCCAAAGAGAAAAGGTAATTCGTGCCCAAGGCCCAACACTGATTCATATCTGAACCAAAAGTGACAGTCAGGACTCCTACCTATACCCTAAGTCTCTAGATTATAGAGTCAACACATTTCCCCTTACTTTTTTCTAAAAGCAAGTTTCTAGGCAACAGCAGGAGTAGAGAAGGCTTAGGTTTGTGTGTGTGTGTGTTTTATTTTTTTTTTTCATGCTGGTGTCAATGTTAGGAACACTGTCATGTCAGCTAGTGTTTTGATTTTATATCTTCCCTTAGAAGAAACACTATCTTTGTATGTTTAAGTGAATTGTACACAAAGAGAATTAGTGTCAAAGATTTAAATACAGGTCTTTTCAACAACGTGCACAATGCGCTTAGAAAAATTCTAAGAGAAAGGAATCCATGTGACATAGTGAAAAGCTCTCTTTTGAAATAGTTGCCACAAATTTTATGTCATACTTTTCAGGAATTATCACCTTTCACTGCGTAATTGCTGTTAGCAGTGGCCAAAGTAACTATTAAATAGTGTTTTTGACCTAATGCACACTGTTCCATAGCTCTGTAAAGTACATCGGCAGTATTTTCCCCCTGGAAATAGACATGCTCCTGATACATTATTAGAGAAATTACAATATGATAACAAACTGCAGATGATAAAAGATTACTTCCACAGAAAATAAATCCAAGTGCATTTTTTCTAAGTGAAATGTGATTATCCATAAACTGTGATAGTGCTGATCAATTCACAAATGGATAACTGAGATCTAGCTCTGCTACCAATTATATGTTTTAATCAGATCAAGATTAAATCACAGATTAGGGATTGAGAAAAATTAAAAGCATTTTACAATGAACTGGAGTAGACTATATTAAAAAATCAGATGTGTTTTCAAAGTTGCTATAATAAATCACATAAATAGCCATTTCGGTTCATTTAAAAACCAAAAGGAATTCTTCTACTTAGCTTAAAATCATCTAAAACATACATAGCATTGAACGAGTATTTTAATCAAATAAAATGTCAGGTACTTTTAAAATAAATGTTAGCAGACTAAAGAGATGACAGACTGAATGTGATATGTTAGTAATGCAAAAGCATCTATGGAGAATATTGCTTCTAAAGATGATGTTCTAATCCAAAACATATCATATTATATTAACACCTTTAAGAAATATTTACTGAGGTCTCCCAGATGTCAAGAATACCTAAGTTAAAAAATAATTCTCAACATCTCTGGTTTCGTTGAATTTACATATGCTAGTCCTATTTCAAAAGACTATCAGTATGTCTAAATGGTGTACATGGGGAATGCTAAGCCCTTTTTTACGAAGGACAAATTCTTCTCACTTTGCCCTTCTTACTATTGTCAACTCCATTTAAGATCCCTCTTCATCAGCAGGAATAGACTGTTTCTGTGAAAAAAGCAAACTGAGTAACACTAAAGTAAATGATCATTTCTAGTATCATTAAACCACCATATACCGTTTCCACTTTAGGGATTAGACTGCTACTGTACTGTTTATTCAGTTATTCATTCAGTCACCACATATTCATTGAATGCCTGCAATGGACCAGTCTCTTTTTTGTGCTTTTCTCAGAAAGCATTGAGCAGACAGACAAAGCTCCTCCTCTAAAGTAGCTTATGTTTTAGTGGGAAAGATAGAGTAAAGGTATAGAAACAAATAGATGTGAAAATATAGTCAGATGACGGTAAATGTTAAAGAAAATATAAAGTAGGGTCTTGAGTAGCAGGGATGCTATTGAAAGGAGCTGCAAGAACAGAGGCGGAGCATGAAATAATAAGAGGGAGTACATGGGTAAAAGGCACCCAGGCAAAGGAATACAGAGAAAAGTGGCTGCAGGGAAAAGCAGGAAGACCAGTGTGGCTAACATAGAAAGAGCACTGCTGAAAGGAATGGTTTAGATCAGAGCTGTGGCCGAGTTTATAGAAGGCTTATAGGCCACGATAAGTAAGTTCCCGTGAAGAAGAGTAATGTCGCTACACATAGTGTGTGTGCCTGAAGGACATTGCTGTCAAGGAATAAAATATTGGTAACACAAATAAAATTATTCATAATGAAATTCAGAAACAGTGTTCCCTTTTTAATAAAAAATACTTAGCCCTAACCAGTTTGGCTCAGTGGATAGAGCGTCGGCCTGCGAACTGAAAGGTCCAAAGTTCGATTCCTGCTAAGGGCATGTACCTTGGTTTCGGGCACATCCCCAGTGGGAGATGTGCAGGAGGCAGCTGATCGATGTTCCTCTCTCATTGATGTTTCTAACTCTCTATCCCTCTCCCATCCTCTCTGTGAAAAATCAATAAAATATATTTTAAAAAATACTTAAAATCTGTCTAGATGTAATTAACAAGCTATGATTGAGTTTATCAGGTTCAAGGTACTGGGTTTTAAGTAAATATTGGAGAAGACTGTTTAATCCAGAGACGGGCATGGTTTAGTAATTACAATGCAAAAGGCACTTACAAAATGTTATAGTAGTAATCTATGAGTGGCTGGATTTTTTTCATCTCTTCTTAAGAGATAATAAGGTACAAAGGAAGTTATTTCTCTGAAAAATGAGAAAAAGCCAAATTAGTTTTTTCTGCCATAACTTTCCTGAAAGTAACCAAGGAAACAAAAATCCAAAGAGGGGAAAGCTCCTTCAAGGAGAGACAAGACATTAACAGCCTGGCCATTGACAATATAGGAGACAAGTGGCTGACTTCCCGGAAGGCTAGAAGGAACCACTTCCCATTTTTATGATTTTGCAAGCCCAAATGTGAGCTACTGTATTTGTTTGGAGTAACTGGGGCCCCAGACTCAAAGGGAGTTAATATTTTATTGTAAACTATTGCCATGGGCCTCCACTAGGTAGCATAAAAAAATTGGATCATCAAGGTATCAGGTAGAGCCCCCCTCAATGGATCAGGCGAAGTGTAGGTGCAGGATGGCTACAGGGAGCAGGCACAATTCTCACCCACTTATCACCTATGCTGTAAAAATCTTAAAAAAAACCCACAAGATTTTTAAAAAATTAATCCAAGTAGACCTTTATTTTACTTTTTCCCTCATGTTTGTTATGGTATAGATCTATGATGTCTTATATGGTAGCTACTACCCACAAGTGGCAACTAGCACTTTTTAAATTGAATTTATTGGGCTGACATTGGTTAAGGCTTTTATTGTTTAACTAGAGGCCCAATACATGAAATGCATGCAAGAGTAGGCCTTCCTTCCCCTGGCTGCCCGCACCAGCTTCCCTCTGGCACCCAGGACCTGGGCTTCCCTCGCAGCCCCGGCTTCGTCTGGAAGGATGTCTGGAAGGGCATCTGGTCAAATTAGCATAATATGCTTTTATTATTATAGATAACAAAAAACTTGTTTAATAAAGAAACTACATATTTAACAGAAAAAAATTGTTAAAGCTACAAGTTAAAGACAAGTTGAGGGAGAGTCCTCTCTTAATCCAATTTAAAGGAATTCATTTTATGTATCCATAAAACAAAAATTAAGAAAATTATTTTGAAGATTTTCATTACTGACAATTATTGGAAAACTAAGTTGATTATGTTTTCCCATTGAAGAGCAATGTTGAAATGTGGGATTATATTCCTGTACTAGGATTCAGCATTTACATAAATCACTGATATAATCATCAATATGTCATAAATGCAAAAAAATCCCCTAAAACTCAAGTACCCTAAAAGTCTATACTAATTTAAAATACCATTCCCAATTCTATTAAAAAGGCATAAATACATGGCACCTTTTTATTACAAAAGGCATTTCATATACTATAAGTGCACATTTAGTAAAAAAATGTAACAAAGGACATGAAACTATTTACTATATCTAACATTAAGTAATCTTGTCATAGAATTTGGCACAGGACTCTAAAAAGTTATCCAGATATTTAAAAACCTTTTTTTGATATTTTTTCCCTCACTAATTCTACAGGAATTTCTTCACAATATTTTCAAAAGAGTTGATGTAATATATGTCCCCTTTATTGTCTCTTTCCTTTTCAATTTACTGGAATTTAAAATTGTAAGGGCTGCATCAGACAAAAGGCCATTCTGCCTAGTGCTTATTGATCTCGCTGTTATTAGAGAACCTTTTCCGTCATGAGAAGACTATAGAGGGAGCTACCTGGTCACTGGCACAGACTTAAAAAAACAATAAAAAAAAAAAGAAAACACTGCCTTTGTGTTGAGCTGGCAAAAGGAAAGAGGATAAACTGATTTTGGTTATTTTCAGAGCAGAAAGCACTCTATAAAGTCAATCTGAGATTCTATCATTAAAGGTGCTTTTTCTATAAAGAAATCTGATTCAGCTAGATTAAATAAGTCACACAACTGTTTTCCTCTCACTTCCTCAAGGAGGTTTTCTGGACCTGGTTTTATGTATAAGTGTTTGGCAAATGGTGTTAGGTTATCTGGAGGTTTGAGGAACATCCTGTTTATTAACAAGAGCTAATTCAAGAAACACCCAATTAAGGAAAGCTGGTCACACAAATACCTAGGGCTGGAAAAAATTACTTAATCCTTTGCACTAACACATCATGATGGATACCTACCTATCAGTAGCAATGGGAGCCAGAAGCCTTGCTAACCAGGCTGATGCAGCAGCTGAGAATTCTTGCTCCAGTTCTTACTGACTCAGTGGTAGTTTAGGAATTACTGTGCACTAATCCTTGATCTGGCGCCTAGGGAAGGGGTTCTTGTGGTCTTTGGCACACCCTGTTGCAATCACTGCCTCCCTTGGATGTTAAGCACTCCACAGATCACTGCTCCTGCTGCAGCCCAGGCTTCTGACTTTGCAAGCGGCTTTGGGTGGCCTGCACCCCCAGGCACTGCTGGAACTGCTGCACTAATTTTTGTGTGATCGCTGGCTCTCTGCGCTGAGGTCTCCGCACAATTTAGAAGGATGCCTCTGCTTTCACCTCCAAGGCCTGGGTCTGCCTTTTTAGCTCCTTTCTCTCTCTCTTTCCCAACATGCTCAGGGCTAGCTCACTCATTGCTTCTCCAGTACTGCTTTTTCCTGGAGATGCCACCGTGGGCCTTAGCAGCTTTGCAGCTTGGGCGTTCTTTAGCTCCTCCTGTAATGTCTGCATTTTTCTGTCCCATTTCTCCTTTCCCAAATGCTGCTTCAAATTGGATTCCAGCTTTTCCTCCTCCAAGAGCTGTGCTTTAAGCTCTGAAGTGTGTTTCCCATATTTGAAGGCTAATTCTTGTCTCATTCACAGGATCTCACCACTTCCTTGGGCTTAGTTGTTCCCCTGATTTTTATTTTCCTTTCTATATTTCCTTCGAGTTGTTGCTCAGGTTTTCCAGCATGAATTTAGGGTCAGCCTGGACAAGTAACTTTTCATTGAGTAGCTGCCTGGTTGCCACCTTATCATTTTTGCTGGATGTGAGTTTCTTTATTTGCTTCATCACCTCCACACTCTTTTCTACGGGCCCCATTGCTGCCTTCCTTGGCTTCTCTGACTCCGAAAATCACTAAAGGAAGATATGATGCAGGGAAACACTAGAGTCCTCAGCAAACCTGCTCCCGGGAGGCCAGCCTTTGTCCCACCGGTCACTGAGAGTGACATAGGACAAGGAGGTGGTGTCAGGGACCTGCGCTGCACACAGAGGGCGGCCCCTTGCAGCAAGTATTCCAGATTTCTGGGGTCTGGGCTCTGGGCTCAGCAGGAGTCCTCACCATCCTGCATGTCTGAGGATCACAGCTCAGCCTGATCCTGACCAGGGCAGCCTTGAGCAGACCCCACTGGCTGCCTGCCGGGCCCCTGACAGACACCGTGATCCTGGATGGCACTTCGACCCTCAGTGGCAATGCTGTCCTGGATGGTGGTCCCCTGTAGCTCAGGTCCCTGCTCCGTTGGCACTGACAGTGAATCACAGGGTCTTTTCCCTGCAACAGGAGCCTGGCTGTCCCGGGAACCTGCGCTCTGGGGTCACCAAACCATCCACACCACGCTGAGCTGGCCCTCCTCCTGCCACAGGTGGCCCAGCCTCCAGCGCAGCCAGCTCCCCGCCATCCTCAGGGGTTGGCGCAGGAGGACGTTCAGGCACAGTTTGGTCCTCCCCTCTCCAGACAGAGTGGATTGGAGCCTGTTGCGCTCTCTCACAGCCGGGAATGTGCAGGCCTTTCCCTAGTGCTGGGGGTGACCAGGCAGCAGGGGCGGAGCCTGCTGAGCTCCAGGGGCCCTTCTGCCCCAGTGTCTCTCTCATCGATGTTTCTCTCTATCCCTCTCCCTTCCTCTCTATAAAAAAAATCAATAAAATATATTTTTTAAAAAAGCTTTTACCAATGGAAGGCAAGTAGGAAACCATCTTGGGTCTTGGGTCAAGGATCTTTCACAAATATCAAGCAGTGACAGACTAATTCTGGGAGGCAGGAATCTCTCTCCTGACCCATCAATCACCAAAGATAAAAGGTAGTGTTTGGCTATCACAGAGATGAGGGGCAGCAATATTGAGAAAGGCCCACCTTCGAGGCCCAGTTGCACAGGGCCTGCCTGAGACTGAGGCTGGACCAGGACAGCAAGGAGCCTAGTGCCCAGTAACACACAGCAGTTTACCTCAGTGGATGGATCCAAGACACAGAGGGATCACCACTGAGGTGCAGCTAAGGGAGGAAGAGGAACACTGAAGAAAGCCTTCTGGCAATCCAGGCCCCATTCTCAGCACAGAGTAACATCAACCTGATGCGAGAAGAATTGGAAGCTTGTGGAGCACTGTGCAGAGTGATGATAACAACAACAAAAAACATATCCAGGTCAATTCCTGACTAGATTGAATCATCCACACACCAACAACCTGACAGAAGGAGTGCACTGATATATTCTATTTACCTCAACATTTGCTGTCCAGCAATCCATCTAAAACTATGAGATACACACAAAAATTTGAGAAAAATAAATCCATTTTCAGAAAGTAACGTGAGCAACAGAAAAAGCCTAAGCTATATTTCCAGATGTTGGAACTATCAAATAGAAAATAAAAACATAATTATAGTTAATTATGTTAGCAGGAAAGATGAATCACATAAATGAATAATGGGTGAAATTTAGCAGAAAGAAGGTAAACTAAAACAGTCATAAATAAAAATTGATAGGACTGAATAACTATATTAGAAATAAAAAAAGGACTAAAATTGATGATCACGTCTTCTGCCCTAGAAAAAGAAGAGCAAACTAAATTCAAATTAAGCAGAAGGAAATTATAAAGATCAGAGTAGACATCTAGGAGATAGAAAACAAAAAAGCAATTAAGAAAATCAATGCAGACAAAAGCTGTTTCTTGTAGAAAATGAATAAAATTGATAAACCTCTAGCCAGACTGATCAGGAACAAAAAAGAGATGATTCAAATGACCAATATTAGGAATGAGAGAGGCAACATTACTACAAAGTCTACAGATATTAAAAGCATTACAAGGGATTATTATAAACATCTTTATGTCAATAAATCTGGCAACTTAAATTAAAGGACAAATTGCTTGAAAGATACAAACTACCAAAATTCACTCAATAGGAAAGAAATAATATGGATATTTTAATATATATTTTCCCCTTGCAGTAGACTTATTTTTAATTTAAATTTTAATTGAATTTATTGGGGTGAAATTGGCTAATAAAACTGTATAGGTTTCAGGTATACAATTCTACAATAATTCATCTGCATATTGTATTGTGTGTTTACCACCCTATCAAGTCTCCTTCCTTCACCATTTTTCCCCCCTTAAACTTCTTCTACCTCTCCCCACACCCTGTTTTCTCTGGCAGTCAACATACTGTTGTCTGTGTCCATAAGCCTTTCTTTTATTTTTCTTTGCTTAATCCCTTTATCCTTCTTACCCAGTCCCCAACCCCCCTCCCCCGAGAGCTGTCTATTCTCTGGATCCTTGAGTTTGCTCCACTTTCCTTGTTAGTTTATCTTATACATTAGATTTTACATATCTATTTTTCAAAACAAAATTATAATTAAAATTTTTCTCACAAATGAAACTTTCCTATCAGAAAGTTTTACTGGTGAGTTCTACCAAATATTGTATTTAAGGAAGAAGTAATAAACACTAATTGTACACAAACTCTTTCAGAAAACTTAATAGATATGACTATATTCCACCTTATTTACTGAGGCTAGAATTGTCCTTTCAAGGATGGTTTAACATTCAGAAATCAACCAGTGTAATTATCCATATTAGGAGACAGAAAATAGAAAGCCATGTTTTCATCTCAATAGTCACAGAAAAAGCTTTTGACAAAAATCCAACCTCCATTTCTAATTAAAACACACACACACATACACACACCACCACCACCACCACCACCAACAACAACAACAACAACAAAACTCTCAGCGAACTAGGAATAAAATGGAACTTCCTCAATTTCATAGACAACCTGGTTAAAAAAATCTTATAGGTCATCTTATTGCAACCTATAAGATTGTCAAATCAATTGTAAACGATTGAATGTTTTCCCCCTAAAATCAGGAATAAAGGAATGATGGCCGCTATTGCCATGTGTAGTCAACATTGGACTGGTACTAGCCAGTGTAATAAGACATGAAAAGAACATAAAGGTATACAAACTGGAAAGGAAGAAGTAAAAGTGACTTATTTGCAGATGATCTGAGCCTATGTAGAAAATAGAATCTATCAAAAAGGAAACTAGTACTAACAAGTGAGCTTAATAATATTTCATAATATAAAATCAACGTGTGATAATCTAACGTATTTCTGTATTGTAGCAATAAAAATTGGAAATGAGCCCTGCGTCTGGTGCCTGTCAATCAGCTGAGCGGCACTTCCACTGTGGGAGCACACTGACCACCAGGGGGCAGCTCCTGCATTGAGCATCTTACCCCCTCCTGGTCAGTGTGCATCATAGCTATCGGGCAAAAGGTCCACAGATTGCTTAGGGTTTTATATATATACTAGAGTTCCAATGCACGAAATTCGTGCAAGGGGTGCTCAGCCCTCACAGCCCCGGCTTCATCCGGAAGTTCATCGGGAAGGTCGTTCTGCTGTTTGGCCATCCATTCTAATTAGCATATTATGCTGTTATTATTATAGAAATAGATAATTGAAAGGTCTAAAGTAAATATCATAAAATCTATATTCCAGCCTTATCTTCACTACTTATTGGAAATGTAAAAAGGGGCCAAAATTTAGTGTTCTGTAAATGAGGATAGGAATTTCTCAAATATAGTCATGCTGCAAAATGCATATAAAAACATTTTGTAAATTATAAACAACTATATGAAAGCATACTAACATTTAGTCATTATTTTATCATTTTTATCACATCATTGTTGGTAGAGCCACTTTAGGGCTTCATTGTAAGTATTCTAAGTACTTTGCAGGTTCTTCTCAGTAACTGTTTTCATGCTTGATAATGTTTTCTGTATACTTTATATTTGGAGCTGAAACTATAGAAAAGTAATACCTTAAACCCAAGCCCCAAAGAAAAGAGAAATAATGATATCAAAAGCATTATTATTCTTTTCTCTTTTACATCCAGGAGGCTGGATTTACTGAATCTTGTAGTAAGAAAGAGTTAAGTGACTTCATTTTTATATGGACCTCTGTGTTTAAAAGCAATGATTTTTCAGTTCTCTGCGGCCCAGTCATTGAAATCTGTGCCAAGTTTGAATCCCAAGACTGTCATTTACTAATGGTATGAATTTGGACAATACATTTAACTTCACTGAGCCATCTTCCTGACTTGAAAATGAGAATAATAATAGCTTTTTGTAAGTGGGAAAATAAAGTGACTTATAATAGGTGCTAGGTTAAATGTTTAGTTCTCCTCAGGCTTAGGTCACAAATCAAAACAAAAGGTTTGTGCTGGTTTTTTCAGATGACTGAAAAATAGTTGACAAAATTATTCAGTTCATTTGATGGCTGGTAATCAACCATTTTAGCCATCCATATTCATTATAAAAGAAAATTAAGTCTTAATGCTTTTCAATTATGATCAAATGAATATTTTTCAGTATTCTCACTTTCTAAGTAGATAATTATGATTAAATTGGACCTTGTAACACTATCTATATATAAAGACCATCTTTATTTAGAAGAATTTGTCCCAAATGATTATATTTTTGGCAAACAACATTGATAATGTGTCAAATTAATCCTACCTTTCATATCCCACTTCTCAGCTGGTTGCCAAGAATCCTATTTGCAAAGATGGCTAAACGTCTGATAGGCTGAAAATGTTTTGTGTCAGTATATTCTTACAAGTAGAGAAGCAAATGTCAGGTGCTTTTTGGTGAATGAAAAAGGAAAAAAAGCAATTGCAAATACTATGCTTGTGACTCATTACTGGATTAAATAGCAAAAAATAAGTTCAATTCAGCTGTTCAAAAATTTTATAAATCCTCCGCATCTGCCATGGAAGGTTACCTTATGTTCTCAGTTAAAAGAGCTCACTGATTATAAAGGTCAATATTGATTAATGAATTTTTCAAGAAAAGTAATCCATCATATGAAATATATTGAGCTATTTAAAATATGTCCTCATGTGATAAAAGATAGAAACTATAAATGTTTTAGAATTCTGGAAATATGGTATGCTGCATTGAGTTGGAGAAACTTGAAAAAAATGGAGTCTTCTTCATTGATTATTATGGGGGAACAAGATAAGAATCATTTTGGGAGGTACTATAATTCTTATTAACTCTGTGTTTCTTCTTTACCTATACCTCATACCTACTAGCAAATTAAGATAACGTACGTATCATTTAACTTAAAAGTATACATTTATACAGAGAACTTCATTTCCATAACTGCTAAGTGACCAAAAAGGGTGAAAGTTTTGATCATTGCAATTAAAAGGAAGAGAAAAAAAAGAGAGAGAAAGAAGAAGAAAGTGAGCTTTCAGCAATTAGTGGAGAATCTAACATCTTTGATAGTGTTAAAATCTCAAAGCAGCTGGAGTCACAAAACAAGCAGCTGTTCAATATGCTCTATATGTTTGGAGGTGCATGCGTACATGCATACATAATATAAGTAAATCACAGGGCTTGAAATAAAAGCGTGAAAGAAATATGTCATTGAGAAGTCCTTGGCTTGAATTCTTATAATTAAATCGTGAAGATGCCCACAAAACACTGTTCTCTTGCAAATTTAGTTTCACACTCTTTTTAATGAAATAAAGTATGCATTGTATGGAACTAAAACTAAATAATGTGGTGTTCTAACAGTCAAGACATGAAATTCTTGTAGCAAATGGTAGGCTGCTTCACTAAGCTTTGTTTCTGTTCTTGCTGTGGCTCTTTGTTTTCTCAAATCTCTCTTCTGCTGTCACTAGTTGTAGTCTCTATTTTATACTAAACTTTATATAGGACCCTATGGAAGGTCAATGTCCAGAGCAAAACAATTAGTATGTTCTCTCCTTAAACCCAAATTTTTTATTGGTAAAATGAGGCAAAGTGGGCATCAAATATAGACTTGGTAGGTTGCCTTGCAGAACCTTTCCTATATATGTCCAGCTGGGGTTGTGTTTTGGGTCAAGGAGTCGCAATCCATTTTCTGCATGTGAGTTCTTCCTTTCTCTTTAGTGGGACTACCTATTTTACCAAACCTGACAAGAGACAATCTTCAATTGAACTTTCCCCTGTGGACAGCTCTATCTATCTTTTCTTTGCCATAAGGTTACAAATAACATTTTCTTACTATGGTGAAATGAATATTGGACAATGAGTTAGAGACCAGAGAATTCTTTTATTTATTTATTTATTTATTTATTTATTAGGAAAAGGTGTGCTTTTTGACAGCCACAATCATTAGCAGGTAGAGCAGTATAAGAGGAATGGTTGTGTATGACCACTCTCCTCCCCTCATCTTTTCCTCGGAGAAACTTAACATAATGATTTTGGTACTTTTTCTTATTTCGTCTCAGAATTTTTCTCAAAATATTGTCCCAGATTGCCAACTTACCCAACAATCGTGGTTGGTATATGACAGTGGTCAGCAAACTGCGGCTCTCGAGCCACATGCGGCTCTTTGGCCCCTTGAGTGTGGCTCTTTAGGAAAAATGTAGTTAGTTTTGCTAATGTATGTACTGGGATGAATAATATAAAATACTAGATAATCAAAAAATAATACATTTTCTTATATAGTAGTAACTCTTTCTAGTATGTATGTTGTTTGTGCTCTTATTCACAGAGGTTAACAGGAAGTAACATAATTGATTGAAGGGAATTATAGATTATACTAGAGGCCTGGTGCACGAATTCGTGCACAGGTGGGGTCCCTCTGGGTGGCCTGCAGGGATCAGGCCAAAACCCACAGTCCAATGCCACCTGCAGCTCCTACCTGCCACTCCCACTCATCCTGGCCCCACTGTGCCTGCCTTGGGCTCGTGCCTAATCAGTCCCAACTGGGAGAGGCTCGTGCTGCCGCAGCAGTGCTCACCAGCCATGAGCCCTCCATCTGGCTCCTTCCTAAGGGGGTGGCCTGCGAGATAGAGCTGAAACTGGCTCTCTGACATCCCCTGAGGGGTCCCAGATTGTGAGAGGGTGCAGGCCAGGCTGAGGGACCCCAATGGTGCACTATCGGGCCAGGGAGGGACTGCAGGAGGGCTCCAGGGAATGACCAGCCCATCTCACTCAGTCCTAATCAGCCAGACCCCAGCAGCAAGCTAACCTGCCGGTCGGAGCATCTGCCACCTGGTGGTCAGTGCACATCATAGCAACTGGTCGACCAGTTGACTATCTGCCCCCTGGTGGTCAGTGCATGTCATAGTGAGCAGTTGAGCAACCTTAGCATATCATTAGCATATTACGCTTTGATTGGTTGTTTGGTCATTCTGCTGTTCGGTCGTTCTGCCATTGGGTCTATTTGCACATTACCCTTTTATTATATAGGCTACTGCATCAAATTTATCTGCTACATGATGATTAATATATGACTCTGGAGTTAATCTTTCTAAATCTGAAGATTAAAATAGATAATTTTCATATATTTTTACATGTGACCGAATATAATGTTAAACAGTGTTTGTTATCTCAAACTATTATATGTATAACTTTATAATTTTTGTGGTAGATTTATATTAAATGTTATATTTATTTAATCATTATTTATTTATTTTTATTTTTTAGCAGATTTTTTTTTTTTCAGAGATAGAGAGAAATATAGGTCAGTTGCCTCTGGTATGCATGCAACTGGAGTATATGCCCTGACTGGGAATGAAACCCAACCTTTTGGTGCATGGGGCGATGCTCTAAAAAACTGAGCCTATCCTATCAGAGCTTAATTACTATTAATTAGTGTAACCTAAAAATAGAATTCAACTGTTTATACATTAATAATATTCTCTTCTTTTTATTTTAAATGCTAAATGATTCAAGCTTTTAATCAAAATATTTTCTAAAAGTGAATTTCTACTTGCTTATATAATCAGTAATGGTATTATTTACTACAATAATGAAATAATCTAGTGACCAGTGGTTTTGCATAAATTCATTGAAAGTAATAACTATAAATTTATATTGCTTTCTGTGCTGATTTCATGGACATGAGTAGCTACTATGATTTTTAATAAAACTTTAACCTCAATCTGTTATGGTCTAGAAGGATTCCTCTCTTGTGCTATTTTTCACATTTATTTAAAATCATATAACCTCTCTTATCCTTGAAAATTATATCCCTAATAATTTTTAATTTATTTTGTATATATTAGTTGTCTTACCATTAATCATAATTAATTTATTTGATGTTTATATGCATGCCATTAAGATAGTACTTCTAAACTTACACTTTGTCAGCTTTCATTAACTGACCAGTTAATTACATGTAGGTACTTATCATTTCAGTCTTCCTTTGAATTTTCAAGAACTGTGTAAAACAATTTATATTAAAGTCTGAATGTTTAGAATGTATGAATTAGAATGCCTAAAATCTAGGATAAAGACAGAGCCAATTATAATAGATAATCTTCTAAAAGGAATTTATTTTGCCTTGATTTTTTCTGAATTACTTTTCTTTGTATTTATTTACTTTTTTCTTTTTTCCTTTGTAATGTTTTTACTTTAAAGATTGGCATTCTGAGATATCACTTCTTATCTCTTTTTTCCCCATGTATGTTTTGTCTTTACATTTACTTATAATTTATATTTGTTCTAGTTTTATATATTTTTTGAAGTTAGCATATATTCATATATAGAATGGTTAAAATGAAATTAAAGCAGTGACCATAAATCATATAGTAGAAATAAGAAATTATTCAGCTGGAAACCAGAATGATATTGTTGCTGAAATTTAGTATTTGACGTGACTATGTGTTTTCTAATTTGTTAAGAAAAAGAACAAAAGCATTTTCAATTCTCCAGTTTAGTAAAAAAGATAAAGTGTTATCAAAGTTTTAAATCCCAGCTGGCTCTGTTTTCTATGGCCAGAAATCGTTACTCAAACCCTTCAACACTACACCCCACTTCATTCATTCACCATAATAATTTACATATTATCTCCTTTTTGAAAACATTATATTATGTATTCAGTAAGGCATTACCTTTTCTCTGAATTATACATTAATAATTATAAAAGCATAGAATGCCCATCATCTGAGAGGCAGATAACAGACACTGAACTATATCTAACCCTGGCAATAATCCTGCAAGATTTATGCTATTTCATTCACTTTATGGATGATGCAACTGAGACCAAGAGAACCTAAGTAATTTGCACAGGCTAAATAACTAAAGGGCAGAATTTTTAAACTGTATTTCAATAGCATTTTGTAATTTGAGGATCTCCTCAGTTAGAATGTTCCTTTAAAAAAATTTTACATAGTTGTGTAATAGCTCATAAGCTTAATTCATTGCTTCTCAAAAAAAGAGAAAATACATGAAACTCATTGACAGTCCAATATTACTATGCTTTTTTGCAGCCTGTGAACTTATGAATCAAGGCATTTTGGCCCTGGTCAGCTCCATTGGCTGCACATCAGCGGGATCCCTCCAGTCTTTGGCAGATGCTATGCATATCCCCCACCTCTTCATCCAGCGAGCAACAGCTGGGACCCCAAGGAGTGGCTGTGGACTCACCCGGAGCAACAGGAATGATGACTACACACTCTCTGTTCGCCCACCTGTCTACTTAAATGAGGTTATCCTGAAAGTGATCACAGAATATGCCTGGCAGAAATTCATCATATTCTATGACAGTGAATATGGTAAGTGTTTGCGATTTGTGTGAGTTTTGTAAGTGATATTTTTATGGCAAGCAACTTTATGAAATCTTGAAAAATTTTGAGGAGCTTACTCGTTATCATTTGTGGTTTTTTTGTCCTGTCAGATTCTTCTAATAAATCTAGCAGCAACAACAGAAATTTTAAGGAAAAGTTCAATCATTTCTATTAAATCCTTTTGAAGTCAAATGCTATATAATAAAAGCCTAATATGCAAATTGTCCCCTCGACTGGGAGTTTGGCCAGGGGGCGGGTCTAGCCAGCCAACCACCCATGGCCCCTCCCCCTTGCTGGCCCCACCCCAGCCATCAGTGGCCACAGGCAGCTAAGGGAAGGGAGGCCCCAGCTGGCAGCTGGCAGCCACTAGGGACCCTACCTATGCACAAATTTTGTTTACTGAGCCTCTAGTTTTAATATAAATTCCTATACCAAATGCTGTCAATACATATTTCCAAAAGAAATCTAACTCCAATGCATCTTTATTTTTCAAGTAATTGGAAGTCATAAAGACAATACTATATTTTCCCCTTTCAAAAACATTTATATCTCTATCCTATATAATCCTATATAATAAAGAGGTAATATGCAAATTAACCCTCATGCCCTCACAAAATGGCTACCTACGATGAGGCCAGCAGGGGGTTAGTGAGGGACGACCAAACAACTGAACAAGCAGGCTGTGTAGGGCGACTAGGCCAGCAGGGGGGTTAGTGAGGGACGACCAAACAACTGAACAGCAAGCTGTGTGGGGTGACCAGGCCGGCAGGGGGGCCAATTAGGGACGACCAGGCAGGCAGGCAGGTGAGTGATTAGGAGCAAGCGGTCCAGGATTGTGAGAGGGATGTCCAACTGCCAGTTTAGGCTTGATCCCTGGGATCAGGCCTAAATTGGCAGTCAGACATCCCCAAGGGGTCCCAGATTGGAAAGGGTGCAGGCTGGCTGACGAGACCCCTCCCTCCCCTCGCCCCACATGAATTTCGTGCACCGGGCCTCTAGTTTAATAATAAAAGACCATTTTGGACAGATCTTGGAACACTGAAAAAATGCTTATTTCTATTTATTGGTTCCAAAGAATCTGACATATCATGCTTACACCCTTACGAAGACTTCAGTAACTACTTAGTACTTAACTCTTTGGAGGCCACTAAAATTATGTTACTGAAAGTTAGCGTGGCATATTGTCTACAATATGAAGTCTCACAAAATATTGAGTAGCATGAGACACTTTATTTAACTTTTCAAGGTAAAACAAAAAGCATTTGTCCTAAATTTACCATAATTTGCAAAGATACTTTGTCTAGGAATTTTTTACTTGCATTTAATTAAGCAAAAATGATATTGTTTTTGATTATTTTATTTTTCTGAAGTAATCTACTTGTTTTCTAACTGATCCCAGAGATAGTTTCTCTCTTTTTTTTTTTTTGGTCATTGGGGGAATAAAGATAGATATAATCAAATGAGAGAGATAAACAGAGATTGGTAAGGAATATATATTTTGAAATATGTGTTTCCTCAGATATTTGCCTTAAGAGTGAATCTGAGAACAATTTTTACATCCACTATGGATGTGTCTAGTTTTTACAGTTGTATGAAACAAGCAAACAACAAAAACAGCAAGATAATTTTACCTCCTGCAGTGCAACTTATTTTCCTCAGCAAATAAATAAACATTTTTAAAATAATGGTTTTCTTGTCTTAACCTACTCAGCATTGTGAACAATATTGGAAAACAGCTATACAAGACTCAGCCAGAAAGAGGCATCAATAGAACTGAGCATAAAAAGGTTGGCAGAAATCTGGGGAGCAACAAATAAGAGATCCTGCGACCAAAGCAAGTGGTAGTTACATTTAGCCCTAAATATTCAAAGGTTGCCTGGGGTTTTGGCAGCCAGAGTCACATTAAACTTGATGGGTAGATTTCAGCCAAAAGTCTGTGGCACTCTCCGGAAGCACACTCCTTTGCGTCCAGCACGGAAATTGCTCTTTCTGTTGCTTAATTCACGTTATTTAGGGGTCACCAAACAAAGACCAAGAGACCGAAATGAATAAAATAAACAAAAAGAAAATTAAAAATAACTGATTCATCAGTAAAAATAAGGATTGAACACAAATTCAAAATTCATGGATAGGATTATTTACTGAACATAGTAAATTCTACTAAAGGAACCAATAGGCTGAGTATGGGTCTGTCCGTTTTCTTCAATCAGATTATGTATGATTTTTATAACCATAAATGGCATTCTTATGACCTCTGCTGAGACATAATTTGAAATAATGAATTTTTAAACCCTAAATCTTTCTTTAAGGTGAGAAAAGACTTTTTAGTTAGTCCTATCAAAATAGTCCTTGTAAGATACAGACAGAAAAGTGATTTTTGGATAAAGGCATTTTCATAACATTGAAATGAGAATTTTACTCTTTAATATAACTGTCCATGCAGAAATCCTTTGTCATCTTGTTTCTAAGTCCTACACGGGCTACATTAGGAAATTAAAATAATACATTTTTATTATTAATGAGACAAATATTTTTGCAAATGTACTCTAAATTTGTAGTCACATAGAATCATTTACATTCATTTGAAATTCCTCATTTTCTTTCCCTCTGTTTTCCTTTTAGCAAATAAGATGCTATAAGCTCTGTGTATGCCTGGGTCCCCTTAATGCCCATGGATGAAACTCCTCTGTCCTTTGGGGGAGTGAGGAATATCACTGATAGAAGCAGGGTTTTAGGAATAATAATTTTAAAAAAGCATTTTTCTTTACTTTGATGAAAAACTTGCTTCTGACTTATTATTTAATTTAATAATTTATTAAAATTACTTTGCTTTTATCCTTAAAATTATCTCCAGTAATACTCTTGTTAGTGAAAGAAAATTTCTCTTTGATACTTACAATAAATCTTGCTAGTAAAGAACTGGGCAAGAGTCCAAAATAAACATCAATCTATCCAAATACCTTGTACCTTGAAGAGGGTTATGTTTATTTACATATCCATTCATCAGTGTCCTCATTTTAAGTTCAAACATTGGATTTGCACTTGACTTTTATCTTGGTTATTAGGAATTACTTTCATTAATGAATGGATTAAGCATCATCTATGGATGGAATCAGACAGCCTGCTGGAGCCAAATGTTATTGAAGATATATTTTGCTTAGAGAAATATACTTAAAAAATGATTAAGCTTCTATATCCAGTTAATTAGAGAAACATTTTTTCAAAAACAGTGAATTATGGTTAAGGGCACAGTATAAAAGTCTACTTTAAATTCCCTAACAAAGAATAATCAAGTCTTTGATTTGAAGTAAATGCATGAAAAGAGAAAAGAAATGTGGACACTTTATTTGAATGGATTGATTCAAAACATTTTCTAAAAGGCTTGAAAAGAGTTTAGCAAGTGTTGAGCTTTTAAAAATGTGTCATTCAGCAAATGTTCATTGCTTATTTGCTTAGAGCAATGTAAAATATGAGATAAAAAAGTTTTACAGAATGTGGTCTTAGCCTTTAAGAAGCTTACAATTAAAAAAAAATTAGAGGTAAAATACTTATATGACTCTCTTAATAGAGAAAATAACGTAAGTATTATGAATGATGCAAACTAAACCCTAGTGGTGAGTGATAAAAGAAGTGTCTAACTTCAGAAGCAATAATCAAAGGCTGTATGGCTGGACTTTGATTTGATTGTTGCCTCTCAAAATCCTACAAGCTTTCACAAAGTATAGCTGATCCAATAGAAAGTCTTGCAGCAATAAAAATATTAAAAATAATATCTCTATATATTTTATTTGCCAGGAATTAGAATAAGTATTTTATATTATATAATTTACTCTCTTCAATATCTACTACCTAAATACCAAGATCAATTTCCCATTTTCATCATAATGTGCTTTTCATATATTCTACCTTTATAAATTTCTTTATCCTTATCTATTCTCATTTTTCAGTATCAGTATATGAACTGACAAATTTATTCATTGCCACATGCACTTAGAGCCTTCAAGAGGCAAGACCTGTACAATTTTTAGCAAAATAAAAACACTTATACTTTGCTGTGTTTCCTTATAATTTCTGTAAGTTAAAAATTTTATGCTAACTCTTTATTCTATTACTCATTATATTGCCCTACCCTTTTAATTCTGCATCATTCTTAATTTGCTTAGCTTTTAACCAATCTCTGAGAGGAAGTTTGGTCAAGTAGGGGGAATAAGATACTCAGGAAGAGTTATTAAAAGCATTTGGCAGTAATCTAGGCAGGCTCACTGTCAGAGATGTCTATGCAAGTAATTAATTGAATATACCAGTAAATGGCTAGATTCCAGAATCAGGGAACTGACAATATACAGAAACCAGGAACTTATAGGAGTAGGTGGTCCTTAAAATAGAATCAAAGCAGATAGATTGCTTTAGTGGGAGGATTCTGTTCTGAAAGTATTGATGAGACAAAAGTTGAATTTCAGGCCTGGGAGAACTGAATAGAACTGATTTACTAGAGTGATATAAGCAGTAAGGTTGAAGTACTCTTTATCAAATGAACTATTTAGGTTCTTTCATTTCCATTGCCTGAAACAATATTGATCCCAGCCTGATATTGGCATGGATATATTGGTAGGTGCATTTTAATGGATCTAGTTATGGAGACTGGAAGAATAATATGGATAATAATAATGGATCTAAACAGCTTGTTATGGTAATGACATAGAGACATGAACTTGAAAGTAGTGAGATACCCACTTAGACACCCTCATCTCTACTTCAGTTCAACTATTGGCTTTATTCTTAGGCAAGACAGATGGCACTGGTTACTCTCAGCATATCCTTACAGGTTATTATACTAAACAATGATTCTTCCCCTTCTTTGTCTGTTTATCAAATATAATTTATATGGAAATATATCCATATATCAAGTCTCAGGCCCTGTTTGGGTCCTATGCTAATCCCTGAACTAAATAATTTGGTCGGGGCATGACATGCTCTCAGACACAGCTGAAATGCATGATGGTTCTTTGAGTGAAAGATAGGCATACAAGGACACATGGGCTTCCCTTACCAATTTGAAGGAAATCTTACCTGGAAGAAAAAATTATTTAACTCAAATTATGAAAAATTAAATTAAAGATTAAATTTAAATGTATTAATTAAGTTAATTTATTTTACATTTTAATTTAATATCAAATTTAATTATATTAAATGTTTAATGTTAAATATTTAAAATTATAAATATATGTCTTTATAATTTAACCTTTACCATTGCCTTTGAAACATAAACTTTTTAAGTTAATTTTGAATTTGTTTATGTGTGTTTGGTCAGCTTAAACTTATTTTATGTATTTAGCCTTTCTGACATTTTCCTCACAGGTTTAGTATAGTATTTTCTCTTTTACAACAAGATTTTTGGTCATATGTAAATATCTAATTTGTTAAACTCCGATTTTCTGAAAATCAGAGACCTAAAAGTACTGTGGCATGGGAATTACTACTGGAGTATAATAAATAACTACTATATACATATGTAGATAATCAAGTTTCTTCCTTTGTTTGTGTACATAGATAAATATATTGGCTGAATACAGTACTTTGGCACCCATACACATAAACACAAAAGAAGAAACTCAACTTTATGTAATACTAAATGGGTTACTTATTGTCTCCCCTGCATCGAAAAACACTGATTTAGTAATATTATATTAAGGGTCAATACATATTTGAGTGATTTGATATACCTAAACACTATCCTTAAGGATTCAGTATGACACCCTTTTCTTATACAGTGGGGCCTTGACTTATAAGTTTAATTCCTTCTGAGACCGAGCTCGTTAAGGAGCTCGTTAAGGAGCTCCTTAACTCAAATTACTCTGTCAACTCAATGCAAAAAATCTGCCGAGAGACAGCTGGTATCTCAAAAAACTCGTTAGTCAGGACACTCTTAAGTCAAGGCCCCACTGTAATTAAATTGCCATACAATAGGCCCCTTTGAAATGAATACTGAATGACTATCTTCATGATTGCATTCCTTGGAAACACAAAATATATTCCATGCATTTTGATGTAGGTTTAATGAAGGCCCATGAAATGGACACATTCCTCTTAATTGATTGAAAATATTTACAATTGCCCTGAAGATATTTTCAACTATCTAATGACTTTATTATTAACTGTCTCTCTAGACCAGTGGTTCTCAACCTTGGCTGCACATTAGAATCACCTGGGAATCTTTTTAAAATCCTGATTTCTGGGCCTCATCCTCCAGAAATTCTGTTTCTTTGTTACTAATGTTGTGGCCCTACCCCATAACAAAGAAACAGAATTTCCGGAGGATGAGGCCCAGAAATCAGGATTTTAAAAAGATTCCCAGGGGTTGAGAACCACTGCTCTAGACAATGTTAAAGCCATTTATTACTCATTTGGCCACATTCCAACTTTCAGTTCTCTCATTTACTTCAATGTGCATCCATAATCATATAATTTATCCAAGCATCTTACTGAACTATTTCCTTTGCATTAGTGCATATTATGTCAAGCAGGTAAAATGATATGTTTGGATTTGTTCATCAGTAAAATGTCCTTTAAAAATATTGATCAGCCCTAGCCAGTTTGGCTCAGTGGATAGAGCGTCGACCTGCAGACTGAAGGGTCCCAGGTTCAATTCCGGCCAAGGGCACATGGCCGGGTTGTGGTTCAATCTTCAGTAGGGGGTGTGTAGGAGGCAGCCAATCAATGATTCTCTAATCATTGATGTTTCTATCTTTCTCTTCTTCTCCCTTCCTCTCTGATATCACTAAAGAAATATATATTTAAAATATATATATATATATTGATCAGCATTATTGTAAAGATAATGCATATATTGAAACACTATGATCTAATGTAAAAGCCAAAAATTCTTATCAAATAGGAAATCTCAGTAATGGACCTCTATTGCTGAACTGTGTTATTTTTAATAACTTAGTTAATGAACCTTCCTTCCACTACTTGTTATTCAATTATCTGGTCAATAGAATTATTAATGGCTGGAAACACTGACCTGAAACTACTATTTAATTTTCTGCTATCAATAAACAGCACTTAGTCACACCCACAGGCCTGGAAGCTCCTTGAGGTCAGGCACCATGTATTGTCTTTTTTATTTCTGTAACCTTTATTTTCATTTTCTGCTAACTAATAGGCATACAGATAATGTAGTTAAATAATTGCAATGGTTGATTATGTTCATGAATTAACAAAACCAAAGGCCCATGCTCTTTTAATGATGATTTTCCACAGAGCAGCTAATAGGTTCAAATTCTTCTCACATCAGACGTACCAGTTGCCACATATCATGGGTGTTTGATGTTGTTCTCAAAGAAGCAAAGCTATTATTATTTAACTCCTGCATTCCAAGAGTCTAAAACATTATGCTTGCTATTTTGGGTAGCTAGCCATCATTCAATTTCAGGCAATTCTCTCCTAATGGACGGGGGAGGTTACTCTTAACAAGTAGCTATGTACTATTATTAATAACTGGAGGCCCAGTGCATGAAAATTTGTGCACTCGGGGGGGGGGGGGGGCCCTCAGCCTGGCCTGTGTCCTCTAGCAGGGGGGATTGGGCCTAATTTGGCAGTCAGACATCCCTCTGGGAACCCTCGGGGGATGTCTGACTAACGGCTTAGGCCCTCTTCCTGGGGAGAGTGGGCCTAAGCTGTTAGTTGAACATCCCTTAGCGCTGCTGCGGAGGTGGGAGAGGTTCCCGCTACCGCTGCTGCACTGGCCAGCCATGAGCTGTCTTCTGGCTAAGCCAGCCGTGGGCAAACTACAGCCCGCGGGCCGGATCCGGCCCGTTTGAAATGAATAAAACTAAAAAAAAAAAAAAAGACCGTACCCTTTTATGTAATGATGTTTACTTTGAATTTATATTAGTTCACACAAACACTCCATCCATGCTTTTGTTCCGGCCCTCCGGTCCAGTTTAAGAACCCATTGTGGCCCTTGAGTCAAAAAGTTTGCCCACCCCTGGGCTAAGCGGAGCTCCCCCTGTGGAAACGCACTGACCACCAGGGGGCAGCTCCTGCGTTGAGTGTCTGCCTCCTGGTGGTCAGTGTGCATCATAGCCACCAGTTGTTCTGCTGTTGGGGTCAATTTTCATATTACCCTTTTATTATATAAGATAATAGCAACTGCCATGTGATTGATAGGCATACACACGTACATGCTCATGCCCTCACTAATCTAATCTTATAAGACATCTATGAAATAAATATTTCTTTATTTAGAGATCAGAAATATTTCATGGTGATTGCCAGGGGTTGGAGGGTGAATGGAGATTGAGGAGGGTCTAGGGGGGAATAAATGGTGATAGGGACTTGACTTGGGTGGTGAACACACAATACAGTATACTGATGATGTGTTGTAGAATTGTGCACCGGAAAATTGTATATTTTTAAATCCCTGTCAGCCCAATAAACTAACAAAAAGGACAAAAAAAGAGATTTAAAAAAAACTTTTTAGAATCACATATATTAGGCAATGATAACCATAATTCCAGAATAAGGAACCAGAGATATACTAACAATATTTTATCACATCACTTTTCTGGCCCAATACCTATACATAAAAAACTTACCTTCTGTTAAAAAATAAACGCTAAAATCTGTCAGAATGTTTTAAAATCAAGGGGATATCATTTACAAACTCCATTTGAATCAGACTATCTTAACAAGTCACTCGCAGACTTAAACTGCTTTTCATACTGAACACACAGCCTGTCATCCACTTAGAACCTCTACTTAAATTTTTCAATAGATAAAAACCATATTTAGAATAAAAGCAAAACCTCTCTGTGTCTCACCAGGGTCCACATAATGTGACCCACACTCTACAAGGAGCGTCACCTGCCTCTGCCCTCCTTACTGACTGGGCGACACCACACTGGAATCCTTCAACTTCAAACACTAGCTCTTTGCTGCCCTCGGGCATGTTCTCCATGCTGTTGTCTTCACTTCCTATCTCTCTGTCTAGGTAATGTCTTCTCATCCTTTAGAACAGTTTAAAAACCAGTTTTCCAGAGCAACTTCCCTTGAATATTCTAACTAAAATAGATCCCCCTCCCCGCCCTGGCATTATCTCCCAGGATACCCTTCCTGCTTCCTTCGAGCACGGATGTGGTTTGTATGTCTTTGTTGTTTACTTGTTTATTGTCTGTCTCAGTGTGGAGAAGGGTATTCACTGTTGTACTCCTTGTATACAACATCCTGTCCCGTATTCAATTAATATTTTTGGAGCATCAAAGTTAAGATATGAAATTGCATTGATATATTATTTCTGTGAACAGAGCATTTCCTAGAGCATGCCGATCTGGAGCCTATGCTCTGGCCACACAGTGTTTTCTTAGCATCTCTACTTCTTTCAATGTATTTTTAATTTTGTTATGTATTTACTTATTTTTTAATTTATCTTTACTGTTAAACGTATTACAGATGTCCCCCTTTCACATTTAGATTCACATAGAAGTGATTCAAACTAAAAAAATGAAATGAAACAACAACTTAAAATTCAAAATCAAAGATCTGCTAGACATGTATTTTAAAGGCATATTGGTTCTGGGCTTTATTTTTATTTTTTTATAAGATTTCTAAGTGATTCTGATTCACACCAACATTTGAGAACGTCTCCTTTAGTGTGCATAGTCCTGTGACATGTCTACCACATCTGTGAAATTGCATCAGATCTAACCCTTTGTCTAATCCACTCCTGAGTATCTTACCCCCTTAGGTACTTTCAGACTTGGATATTTAATGAGTACATAATACATTTATTATCCCCACTCTTTTATCTCTCTTTTTTTTTAAACCTTGATCCTTTATTTTTTTTATATATATATTTTTATTGATTTTTTACAGAGAGGAAGGGAGAGAGATAGAGAGTTAGAAACATCGATGAGAGAGAAACATCGATCAGCTGCCTCCTGCACACCTCCCACTGGGGATGTGCCCGCAACCCAGGTACATGCCCTTGACCGGAATCGAACCTGGGACCCTTGATATTTAATGAGTACATAATACATTTATTATCCCCACTCTTTTATCTCTTGTTCTGCTCTAGATGAGGCTTTGTTCTTTTAAGCTGCTATGATTCTGCCATCCTGGGTTTATAATATAATTAGGAATAAGGAATATAAGGTAGCATTTATATAGTTATCTATTCTATATCAGCAATTATTTTAAAATAAAACTAATAAGGAAGTAAAATTTTAAAATTAATTTGTAACCTTGTAAGTATAAATTTTGTTATGAGTAAATGTCAATTTCAAAGTTTGTGACTATTTGTTGTCTTGCTCTATAGGTTTATATATTGCTTTTAATTGTTAATGTCTTAAAAAACACATGAACTAATTCTTTCCCTTGAGAGACAAATTTTGCATGCATGCAATCGTGTACAATTAAGAATTTTTATATAGTCCACTGACAATGCCACAACCCCATTTACTTCTTATCCTTAACTAGTTTTCTCCATTAAAACATTGTATGGCATGAACATATGTAGAAAACATGTAGTTTATTATATAGTAAAAACAAATCTGCTATACTAAGTTTATATTCTAACATATATTTTCCAATTATACTTATCAATGTTCAAATCCCTTCTATAAACAGTCAATGTGGTACTAGGAAGAAATATTGGTAACAGTTCAGACATTTATTGATACTTGAATATACATCCAGGAATAAATCTATAAACACTTTATTTAGACTTGACTTTATCCTCTTTATTTAAAAGTAAATTGTACATAATTTTTTTCTGATAATCTTTCAGAACTTATTTTTTCCTTAATGGGTGTGTGAATATTAAGTTAAATTTTGTTTTATATACAAAGTATAATCCTTATACTCCTGATAAGAAAATTGTCTCCTACCCTGTTTGCCAAATTTGAGCTAAGGAGGTGGTTCTCATAAAATAGACAAAAATGAAGCTATTTTATTTGTGGTCTAAATGACCTGCGACACTTTGAAGATAACCCCTCAAAACTCTATTTTCATTTAGATCATAAATGTCAAGTTTAGTGATATGGTTGCCTTATTTTAATAAATGTTAGCAATCTTGATTCAGATTCATTCATCAATGCTATTCATGTTTTACCTGAGGAAAAATCACAAGTGTACTTTCCTTATCTGACAACTGCGTTAGGGAAGTGAGAGGATCCTAGCCTAACATTTTTCACAGGTGAGATAGTTTAGAATGTCCAGTGAAGAAAAAGAAATTCACTTTAAAAATAATAATCTCTACATTTGTTACTTAAACACAGTAAATCATGCTAAATCTTAAGCATATTTGAGAGTTTCACCTGCTACTCGGTTAATAGTTTTAGACAGCCAGCCTTCCATGTTGAACAATAAACTACTCTGCTATAAATGAAACGGTTCTTGTTTCCCTTCTGTGCTCCAGTTCACACTGTGATGGGATTTTGATGTTCCTAGATATCCGTGGAATACAGGAGTTTCTGGACAGAGTATCTCAGCAGGGGATGGATGTTGCACTTCAAAAGGTAGAAAACAACATCAATAAAATGATCACCACTCTCTTTGATACCATGAGAATCGAGGAACTGAATCGCTATCGAGACACTCTTAGGAGAGCCATCCTCATTATGAATCCCGCCACAGCCAAATCCTTCATTACTGAGGTAAGAAAACTCGTCAGGGGGTGGGGGCAGGGTGTTAAAATTAAATGCATTGGAATAGATCCCACAGAGAAGTTGAAAGTTAAGAGCAGCGAGAGGGAATTAAGTACACAACTCTCATCAGCACTAATGGAGGTTAGCACAGTGAATTCCCAGCTCATTGCATTTACCCGGTACTGTCCAGTTAATTGCTGAGAATGTTTGCATTCATATATATATTTAGACACAGAGCCAGGATGGTTTTAAAAAATCTGATGGGGGTGTAAAAGTGCCATTGACCTGAATGAATCTAATAAATTCACTAATGAATTCAAAAGTGCAAAGTTCTCTAACTAACCCTTAAATTCATTTGCAAGTTAAAATTTTATTTCTGAGAAAAGATTTACTTGAATCAGGCTTTTGTTGCCTGGTCATGATTACTTTTACAAAAACATATAGCAAATTTACCTCTGCTCTGTGAACTCTGTACTAAGACAAATAATTAACACTGTCTGAAACTGCAAAGTAATGACCACTATACACTTTATGATGCTGCATCCTCAAAAATTTTATTGTATCTGTTCATTTGGCTGGAAGCTTAGAAACTTTGTCAAAATACAATTAAGGCTTTTTATTGATTGATGTAACATCTCTGTGTTCTAAAATGCTTACTATTGCCTTGCAAAGGATTATTTTCAAGTCATTTTTGCCTTGCTTCAAGTTTTTGGTTTTATATAGTGCTAGATAGGGCCACGACATTACATACTTTCAGATGGGTTTTATTATTAGTGTTTTTTATTTGGGTGACATTATTTGAGTAATACTTTTTCTCACTTCTCTATTATGCTTTCTTTAATTCCCAAAGCACTGGTATAAATCCTCCAAATTAAGAATGTGTTAGAAGTTCTATGACACTCTATATAATTGGTATCAAGGAACTGAAGCAGAATATAAATCACTAAGAAGAATAAAACTTTTTGGAAAATATCAATACTGTCTTTTTTAATTTTAATAGAGAAATTCGTTGTGCAGCTTAAGGATAAACACAGAACTTTAAGCTTTTTCTAGTCTTGCAAATTGAACAACTAGACTTTTCCACAATAGAAAGAATATTTCCCATTTGACAGGAGTTGGTTCTTTCCTTTAAGAAACACAAAGTCTGCTATAAGTTTGAAGAGAAATACACAACAACATGTAATATAACTTGGAATCTTAAAATTAAATAAATCAGGTTGAAGCTTCTGTGGTCATTTTTGGCTGGGGCGATCAGAGAGGGCTTCATTAAGAAGGCACATTTGAACTGGACTTAGTGTCTAGAGTAGGAATTCATAAAAGAAATGTGGGATGTAATAGATAAATACCAGTCTATCTCCGCCACTTTCTGGTGATGTTGTATTGGCAAATTACTTAACATTTTTGAGCCTCAGTTTTGTCATCAGTAAAATCGGAATAATACATTGACTTAAATATATTAATATGGATTAATGAGATATCCTAAGATATGCCCTAGAGAAGAGGAAATGGAGCCTTTTACGAAGGTGGGGAAGCAAGTAGATAGAGATAGGGCAACATATGAGGAAGAGCAGGCCTGGGGAGAAGGTGAAGAAGTCTATCTTGGCCATGTTGAATGTGTTATTTAATCCTCAGAGTTCAAGTAAATTAAATGTGTTATTTAATCCCTCATGTTCAAGTAAATATATATACAGTAAATATTTGGATACATGATTCAAATGCTGAAGAGAGCTCAGGTCCTAAGACAGACATATATATTTAAAGCACTGCAGTGTGTAAAGAAACAGTAGGTCAGGTAAGGGTAAGGGCACAATTGAAGACCAGGCACAGGCAGGGAAATAAGATCTAGCAGAGGAAACCAAGAAAAACCTAAGCAGTAGGGGGAAAGCAAAGTAGAAAAAAAAGTGCGAAAGAAAAATGTTGTACAAAGCAAAGGAGAAAATAATATCAATGTGATATTGCTGAAGAATTGTCCAGTAAAATAAGGGCTGAAAGTGTATTAGATGAAAAACCCAGAAGTCTAGTTATTTAGCAATAACAAGTTCATTTGTGAGTTAGAAAAGAAGACAGATTTCTGTGTTGAGTGGTGGATGTGTGGTGACAAAAGGGAAACAGTGAACATTAACCAAAAAGTGCGATGAAAATAGCCAGAAAGAGCTGGGAAAATAGAAAAGTCTACAGATGAGAGATTTCTCAGCATAGAGTGCCTTTAAACACTTGCATGTGGAAGAAATCTCTGAAGGGGAATTTATAACGAATAAACTAGAAAGAGCTATAAATGATATCTCAGGGAAGCTCTACTAATTTTGTGAAGTGTAAAAAACTATGCAGGGAAGGGGTAAATTATAGTCTAAAAGGTAGGGGGAGCCTGGCCAGTGTGGATCAGTGGTTGAGTGTTGACCTATGAAGTGGGAGGTCACAGTTCGATTCCTGGTGTGGGGCACATGCCCTGATTGCAGGCTCTATCCCCACGAGGGGTCGTGCAGAAGGCAGCTGATCACTGATTCTCTGTTATCATTGATATTTCTATCTCTTTCTCCCTCTCCCTTTCTTTCTGAAACCAATAAAAAATATTTTTAATAAATTTTAAAGTTGGGGGAGACCCAGATAATGATATGTCATTGGTTTGAATCAAGTAGAACAAAGTGTAGTGTAGCTATTAGAGTTAAGCATTTTAGAATGGAAACTCAAAAAAAGATATTTGTATTGAGGAGCCAAAGGTTCCTAAGAATGGCAGAGAATAGAGAGAGATTGCAAAGGGTCATGGAGGGAATTAACAGAATTTGATATGTTGACTACTTGAGAAGTTTGGTGATAAAAGTAAAAATAAATTATAGATAATGTTTTTAAAGTTGAATATCAGAAACAGAAAAAGTTGATTCATTTTTGGGAGAAAAAAACTGAAGCTCTTTTGCACTGGGCTTAATAAGGCAACCAGAGAGGGATTAATTGATGAGGCTGGAACCCAGAATGTTAGACCTCATGAAGCTCTATCAGAGAAGGGCTGCCCATGACCAATAACCAAAAATTGCTGTTTCAAGATTGATAAAATGAGTCCAGACTTTATTCAAGTAATTTTATTTGAACATCTTTGTATTATTGATAATTTCAACTAATATGATCTTGACTTGTATTGTGACCACGGCCCTCTATCCTTGATTCTGAACGTTGATTCTTGTAATAACCTATTTCTATCTTTGTTTTCAAACACATGAAATCTATATTTGTGGTTTTCCTGAGAGATTCCTCTCCCTTCCTCTACCCAGCCACCATTTTCCCCCACTCACTAGTCTTTCACAACCACTGATCTTATGTGTCCAAATTGTGGACTAAGTTTATTCTACGGACTCGAGCAGTGAAGTAGGAATGCCAGAATGAATGTGAAACCACTGCCTTCCCCATCCTAAGCTGGCCATACTGTCCTCTGACATATATAGTGGTTCCTGTTTCTCAATTAGCTGTTCTCAAACTCATCTCATGCCTTCTAGAAGCATTTCGCCATGTAGGGAATAGGTTGACCCCTTCAGAACTACCAACAATTCATTCAAAAAGCAAGCAGCATGGAGCTCAAAAGGCAGGCATCACTAAAGATTGAGCAAATGGGACATTGCCGTTCAATTGGAGGTAGTACTAGATTTTGTATGTGTTTGTGTGAGGTCCTTGCTCTAGGACAGCCGTGAGCAAACTACGGCCCACGGGCCGGATCTGGCCCATTTGAAATGAATAAAACTAAAAAAAAAAAAAGACCGTACCCTTTTATGTAATGATGTTTACTTTGAATTTATATTAATTCACACAAACACTCCATCCATGCTTTTGTTCCGGCCCTCCGGTCCAGTTTAAGAACCCATTGTGGCCCTCGAGTCAAAAAGTTTGCCCACCCCTGCTCTAGGATCATAATGCCAAGAATAGTTGCCTCATTTTACCCCAGAAAGTCTACTTGGGTCTTCCAAAGAGAATTCTACTTTTTGGGGGGCATAAGTATTAATATCAGCTTTCAGGAACATGATTTATGAGACTGTGTGAGAAGGACCTGTGAAAATCAACAAACACTTAAGAGTTGATCCATCTTATTTACTGATTCTGTATTTGTAAATTCACATACCACTTAAAATTTATTTGTAACTGTAAACTCAACACTGGAGATGCTTTCATGATCATTCACAGAAATGTGCAGAACTGAAAAATTTGAGTTACCAACAGCCCATACTCCCTGATAAGATCAAATCTATGCTCTGCATTCTTATTTCATCTCTCATATTGTAAATGTATCCTTTTTGCAGCCTATGTAGTGTCCTTTTGCATTTTTTGTGCCTTTTGTTGGTGATTTCACTGTGTGAAATGGCCTCCGAGTGTACTGCTGAAGTGCCATCCGTCTTCCGATACACAAGCAGGCTGTGATGCCTCTTACTGAGAAAGTACCTGTGCTAGATAAGGTTCATTTGGGCCTGAGTTTAGTGCCCTTGGCCATGAGTTCAATGTTAATGACTCAAGATGCTATTATTTGAATGTTTGCATCCCCTGCAAATCCATATGTTGGAATCTTTTGCTTAATGTGATAGTATCAGGAGGTGGGGCCTTTGTGGGTGCTTAAAGCATGAGATAAGATTAGTGCTATTCTAAAAATAAAGAGATTCCATAGAGCCCCCTAGTCCCTCCCCTCCCACCAAGTAAAATATAAGAAGTGTAAAAATATAAGAAGTGTGCAACCAGAGGGCCCTGTTGACACCTTGATTTTGGACTTCTAGCCTTTAGAACTGTGGTAAACTACCCAATCTGTAGCATTTTATTATAGCAGCCAGAGGAATTGAAACACAACTTCTCTCTCTCTCTCTCTCTCTCTCTCTCTCTCTCTCTCTCTCTCTCTCCAAAGAAACCAAACCCTGTGCTTTCCTTAGAAGCTATGGCTCAGTATTTACTAATTCAGTATGCATGATGAATTTATAGAATATAACTACTGAGAATGACAAGAATTGACAAATTGATTGTACTCCCCTACTTTTCAGCTCCTGATCTCACTTCTGCCCTCCATTTGACTTGGTGTTTGCAAGTATCAAAATGTCAGCAGGATAGAAGGCTCTTTGCTCTGCCCCTTACAATGATATCTAGTCTAAGGCTCCTTCTACCTTCTTCATCAGATACCACTGCTTCAACTTATTTTTTTTTCTTTCAGTAATTTATTTTAAAACACTTCTCTTATAGCCTTTACCTTTGTTCCTTATGATTATTGGTTTACTCAGTCCATTGTATTCTGTTGGGGTTTTGGGTTGCTCCCTTTAACCTTCTTGAGTCGGAAGTTCCAGAATGTTCTTTCAGATTTTTAGAGATTTAAACTAAACAAGCATAAAGTACTTTTAAGAACCACTGCTGCAATTTTTAGGAAATAATATATTGAATCCTGTCATTTTAGATTTGGAAAGTATATCGCGTAACATTTTGTTCAAATTTACAGTTATAAAAATTAAAGATGTCTCTAGATCTAATCAGTAGTGCTCTCTAACTTCCTGTGGCATCGTTCTACTCCTTTGCAGCAAATGCTGACAGTGGATGGTAGGGGCCACTCACAGTGTGAAACTGGTAAAGTAAGTTGTCAGCAGGTCAAAGGGGGTACATCACTGTTGGTTCCTAAGAGAAGTATTTGTAGAAATTACTGAGATTATATGATGGATAGAAAGGCAAGTGAAGCTAGAAAGAAACTGATGGATTGGGATAATAGGAAAGATAGAGGAACTACAGGTTATGAGGAGGGCAGTGACAGTCAGGTTCAGTAAACATCTAAGAGAGGAAGAGATGGAGGGAGAAATTGTAGTCAAAAAGGGGGAATCGTGGAATTTCCACCTTTACTGCTTCCTATAATTTGTAAGTTGGCATGGAAAGTTGTTGAAATATTCAAGGGACGTATTAACTTAAAAGTAAAAAGTTTAAGGTTTAAAAACAAAATTACTCACTTAGCATTGTCATTTAATTTCTAAGGGGCAAAATGGGCATATCAATTCTGTTTCTATCTTTTTTTTCTGTCCCTGGAGCAATTATGTGGCATTGAGTTAATTATGCTCCCTTTGAAGTCTTAGAAATTTAATACATGTCTATAGAGAGTGCTCCACCTCTCATTCAAGAGTTTCAAAGCTTTAAGAAAAACAGTGCAGTTTTGTGCAGCTGAGTAAATCAACTGCTATTATATTGGTAGAAAATTGTTAACACAGTGTACCTATAAGTGTCCTTGAAATGAATATGGTGAAACAGGGGTGCTCACATGGTTTGATTTAAATATACATTGGGATGGCATTTTGAAAAACAGTAATTTTTTACATAGGAAAAATGTTGTTTTGGATTCTATGTAAGTTATACCATTTTCAGAAAGGATACAAATATCATATATAAATTGGTCACAGCTTTTAGTTTGCAGGTTTGAAATGAGAAAACCGATTATTTAAAAACAGGATATTTTATTACTCAGATAATAATGAATATCATTTTCCATTTGCGTTTTTTCAAGTTTTCAGAAAGGAATCTTACTGTTAAATCAAATTCCTGTTCTGCATTAAGAAAAGCATATTAATTCTTATTCCTTAAACACACTGTATGCAATAACAGAAAACTTCAATCTTGTCAAACAACAAAAAGACAAAGTTACTTACCTTGAATATGTAAGCAGCTTGACAGAAATAAGCCTTTAGGAAGGAATATGAAACAAGTGACAGTATCTGGTCCCTATGGATGAAGAAAGATTCCTTGTCATCAAAAGGGTACCTTGAATATTCAAGTTACTGTGATGGGTATTTAATAGCTACTTAAGTAACTCAATTGTTACCAAAAAGGACTTATTTGGAGACATTATGCAATGCACAGTTTTTAATACGAGGCCAGCATAATGATAGTTTAAAAAGAAATATATGACAATATTTCCCTCACAATGCAGCCATTGCACAAAGGTTTCTCTAATAATAGCATGTTTATAAATGACTGCTGTGCATTTCTAAAGTAAACTTTTTATTGGAATATGATATACATAAGAATAGTGCATTTATTATGTGTACAACTCAACTAATTTCCACGCACATGTAGGAAAAACATCATTCATTTTTGTTGCTCCAAAATAGTTCATTGTATGATAAGCCACAGTTTCTATAACTTATGTTGATTGTTTTTCCAGTTTTGCCTATTACAAATAGTGGTTCTATACACATCTCTTTTTGTATGTATGTATTTTGGTTGAGTGGATACCTATGAATGGAATTTCTATCTCAAGAGTTATGCATAAGATATGCTATTTATTAATGCTAACTAATAGCCAGTTTTCAAAACTGTTGATACTAATTTGGTTTCCTATTAGTAGCAACTGGAAATATTTCAATTTTCTAATATCTCACCAATACTTATTATTTTTCATCTTCATTTTATTTATACCCATAGGTATGTATTAAATTCATATTTTGTTCTCAGTTTGCATTTTTGTGATAAATTATTTTGTGTATGTATTGATTTTTTGATATTTTCTTTTATGGAGTGCCTAGTCAAGTCATTTTTCTTTTTCTCATGGTTTGTATGAGTTCTATATATATTAATGGTAAGAGTCAATTGCCAAATGAATCTATTTTAAATACCTTCTCCCATTGTTGTTTCATTCTATAAGTAGTGGATTTTGATGAACATAAATTCCTATTTATAATGTAGTCCAAGTTATTAATATGTTTTCTTTATAGTTAGAACCTTTAGTGTGTTTTTAAAAGAAAGCTTCCTCTTCCAAGATCATGAAACATACGCCATGTCTTTTCCAAAATTTTTCTTTTTTATTTTTAACTAGAGGCCCAGTGCAGGAATTTGTGCACAGGTGGGGTCCCTCGGGGTGGCCTGAGGGGATCGGGCCAAAACCCACAGTCCAACGCCACCTGCAGCTCCTACCTGCCGCTCCCGCTCATCCTGGCCCCACTGTGCCTACCGCAGGCTTGAGCCCAATCAGTCCAGATCCAGAGAGGCTCACGCTGCTGCAGCAGCTCTCGCCAGCCTTGACCCCTGCGTCTGGTGCCCTCCCAAGGGGAGTGGCCTGTGGGATTGGGCCGAAACCATCTGTAGGACATCCCCTGAGGTGTCCCGGATTGTGAGAGGGTGCAGGCCAGGCCTAGGGAGACCACCAGTACACAATCAGGGCTGGAAAGGGACCACAGGTGGGCTCCAGGGCGTGTCCAGCCCATCTCCCTCAGTCCCATTCGGCCAGACCCCAGCAGCAAGCTAACCTACAGGTTGGAGCGTCTGCCCCCTGGTGGTCAGTGCATGTCATAGTGAGTGGTTGAGTGGCCTTAGCATATCATTAGCATATTATGCTTTAATTGGTTGAACAATTGACCTGTCACTGGACAACCGGACACTTAGCATAGTAGGCTTTTATTATATAGGATATGTTGTCTGATGTTCTTTTCTTTTTTTAAAAATATATTTTATTGATTTTTTACAGAAAGGAAGGGAGAGGGGTAGAGAGTTAGAAACATCGATGAAAGAGAAACATTGATCAGCTGCCTCCTGCACACCTCCCACTGGGGATGTGCCCGCAACCAAGGTACATGCCCTTGATGGGAATTGAACCTGGAACCTTTCAGTCCACAGGCCGACGCTCTATCCACTGAGCCAAACCAGTTAGAGCTGCTGTTCATTTCAACACAGGATCAGTGTTTTTTACATGGAAAATAATGTTAAAAGTTTCTACTACCAGTGAATAAAATGGTAGGTAGATTTGAAAGTATAGGACCATTCGTTACTCCTGTACAGCCTCTTGTATCTATGTTGCATTTTTTTTTCTCTCTAACATGAGCACATGATTTTGGAGAGAATGAAAGACTATATTGATGATTTCACTGAAATAAAAATATTTCTATGATCCTGTGGTAACAAAAGTTAATGGTGCTGGATTCTATAATAAAAATCGTAACTCTTTCTAGAGGCCTAATAATATGGATCATCAAGTAGGAGCTAGGAACCACTTACTCAAAAATTTAACTGCTTCATATGGATACTAGAGGCCTGCTGCATGAATTCGTGTATGGGTGGTGTCCAGCTGGCCCACCCCAATCGGGGCGATTGGGCTGGGCCAGCCACGGGGAGGGGCCGCAGATAGTTGGCAGGCCAGCCCTGCCCCCTGGTCGAACTCCCATTTGAACTCCAGGTCGAGGGGACAATATTCATATTAGCCTTTTATTATATAGGATGCTTTTTACAATAGCATGGAATTCTATGAGAAAAATAATTTTAATTTAACTGCACTTGAAAAAAAATCTCTAACAGGCAACATTCATTCCTGACTCACTTGACGTTTTCTTATGTCACAGTTATCAATTATTGAACTGCTTTCGAATCTGAGTTTTTGTTTTCCTTTAGTATTGTATTGAATTTGAAAGGCAGCTCTGTTAATAGCCAACCCAGAGCTTTGGAAATTTTTGCAAATGAGAAAGTCTCAAATTTGTTTTACTTTCCTCTTGATCAAAATCATGTATGACAGCTATTGCCTCTGGTAATGAGGCCTGAAAAAGCATCAGGCTATTCTTTTCTTTTTTTAAATTAAATTTATTGGGGTGACATTGGTAAATATGATCTTATAGGTTTCAGGTGTGGGTTTCTATGTTACAAGATCTCTATATTGTACTGTGTGCCCACCACCCAAAGTCAAATCTTCTCTAGTCACCATATATTAGGATCCCCTTCACCCCAACCCCCTTCCCTCTGGCAACTACCACACTGCTGTTTGTGTTCAGGAGTTTCTGTTTTATATCCCACATATGAGTGCAATCATATAGTTCATAGCCTTTTCTGACTGACTTATTTTACTGAGCATAATGTTCTCAAGGTCCATCCATGTTGTTGTGGATGGTGCTATTTCATCCTTTCTTATGTCTGAGTAGTATTCCATTGTGTACCACATCTTCTTTATCCAGTCTTCTATCACAGGACACTTTGATTGTTTCCATGTCTTGCCACCATGAATAATGTTGCAATGAACCTAGGGGTGCACATATCTTTGTGAATACATTTTTAAGTTTTTTTGGTATATACCCAGGACAGAGATTGCTGGGTTGTATGGTAGCTCTATTCCTATTTTTTTGAGGAATTGCCAGACTGCTTTCCATTGTGATTGTGCCAGTCTATATTCCCACCATTTTTCAACAACCTCTCCAACACTTGTTATTGCTTGTCTTGTTAATAATAGTCACTCTAACAGATGTGAGGTGGTGCTGGGGAAACTGGAAAGCCATATACAAAAGAATGAAATGATCACAGGCTTTGTTTTTCTGATTGGAACTCTATTGAGCTCTCAGAAAGTCCTCCTGAAGATGGGTATGAGACAGATAATTAGGTTCCAATGAGTTTAAACTTCCAAATAAGACAGATTCAACTCACCTCTCTCCTCTGACCACCGATTTGGGATACTGATGTTGTTGGACAGTTTGCTTCTAACTAATTCTAATAGTCTAAAGTTCATTTAACAGTTTTTGCCTTTGCAGTATCTAATTTGCTATTTTTTTTTCTATTAGGTTTTTGAATGGGTTCAACATTTTCATTCTATTCATTGATTAAAACAAAGTTAAATAAGAAAATACCCAAACAAAAGTGAGAATTGTACTCTTATTTGAAATATGAAATCACAATTGCTTTAACCTTCAAGACAAGAGAATTGAAGTCCTTCTCTAATTCATTATTCATTTATTCATTCATTCAGACAGCATGTTTAAAGCTATTTTGTGCAAGGCAATGTGGAAAGTGTTGCTAGGAATACAATCATGAATGATACATGGTTTTAGCCCCCAAGGAATATGCAGACTAATAAAGAAAGGTTGTAAACATAAAATTCAAAATAATAAAACCAGAAGAAAGGAAACAGTTAAGTTATTCTCCTCAACTTCCAAAGGGAAATTATAAATAAAGACATCATAGTTGCTACCTAAATTTAATCAAATAAAGTGTGTAGATTATGTGTAAGACTACCCATATCTAGAAGTAAACCAAAATTTTATTTCTTATGGGGTAACAGAGAAGTCTTGGCTCCTTCAAAAAAGTCTTACTATAACTTGCTATAGTCTTATCAAAGCAAGTCTAGAATATGCATAAATCTAACAGCGATTAAATTTACATTATTTTTTCCTCTACTAAGTTATATTCACAAAACAAAAACAAAGGAATTAATTACAATAGTCCTAATAATAAATTTGAAGATTAGAATTTGACAATGTTTGTCTATTACTGACTTAGAAAAGAAAGACATCAGCCTGGCCAATGTGACTCAGTGGTTGAGTGTCAATCTATGAACCAGGAAGTCACAGTTTGATTCCCCATCAGGTCACATGCCTGAGTTGCGGGGCCTCAATCCCCCATGTGAGGTGTGCAGGAAGCAACCAATCAATGATTCTCTCTCAACACTGATGTTTCTTTCCCTCTCCCTTCCTCTCTGAAATCAATAAATATATATGTTTTTTTTTAAAGATATCAGATGTAGAAGCAAGGACATCACAACATAGAAAGGTGTTCTCTTCAGCATGCCAGGCATAACTTATCAGGCCTTAGCATGGTCTTTGTGAAATAATTTTTAAAATGATGCACCTCCTTCTTTGTGCTTTTCAGGCTAGGATAATGGTTTCCCCTGTATTTTAAGCACTAGGGAGGTATGTATGCATCATATAAATAAGTTAGCAATTTAATTAATATGCCAATTTCTAGTAAATTTGGTTAGTATGTAAATAGCAAATACGTGCTATAAGTACCATTAGTTTCCATTTCCAGACCGAAACATGGATCACTGAACTCTGCCCTGCTGTTCCAGGCAGCCATGGCAAATGGATCTTAGTTAGCAATGGAGTCTAAATCTATTTGCCAACCTCAGTTACTGTGATTCAGTAACTTAAGTCTTTCAGACTTAATCAATTCCTTAAATGCTTACTGACAAAATCAATATTTTATATTTGTAGAGGACCAGTTTTCCAGGCATAGTCACCCCATGAAGTTTTGTTGAAAAGTTAGCTGGTACCCTATGTTATAATTCTATCCATACTTTTTCTCACTGTACTATAGATAATATGAATGAAATGAACTGTTTAAAGAAAATTAAGAAAGTCCATTTGATTTTCCTAGCAAACCCTATTTTAACAGAGTACACAAAACTGTAGCGTAAGAGGAATAAACAGTTAAATTTACATATGTCCACCCAACACTAAAATTGTATGATCATATCGGTCCATTAATTTCAAATACTAACTCCTTTAAAAACAGATACTATTTGATGAGACAACATTTATGTCAATACTTGAAACTCATATTTAGGAATTGGATTTAAGGAAATATGGTACAGGAGCATCCATCCATGAATGAAGGGAAGCATGAAATAAAGATAGTGATCTGGAAATTCATAAGGAGCAGGATGAGACAGGAGACACAGGCTATCTAAAGTAAAATTTGAGGATGCAAAGTCAGGTAGTTAAGGTGGTACCAGATTGGTAGGTGAAAACTTTGAAAGTCAAACCTAAAGAAGGATACAGATGGCAATGGCAACATGGACATAGAATTTGGATTCATTTATTACCTAAACTAGAGGCCCGGTGCACAAAAATTTGTGCACTCGGGGGAGGGGAGGGGGTCCCTCAGCCCGTCCTGTGCCCTCTCGCAGTCTGGAACCCCTCAGGAGATAACGACCTGCTGGCTTAGGCCTGCTCCCAGGTGGCAGAGGGCAGGCCAAATCCCTAGGTGCAGCCCCTGGTCGGGCTCAGAGGAGGGCCGATGGGGGAGTTGGGGCACTGCCCCCTGTCATGCACAGAGCAGGGCGGATCAGGAGGTTGCGATGCCACCCCTAGTCATGCTCAGGGTACGGCTGATTGGGGGGTTAGGGCACCGCCCCCTGTCACACTCAAGGCAGAGTCAATGGGGAGGTAGCGGCGCCACCCCCTGTGATGCACAGAGCAGGGTCCATCAGGGAGGTTGGGGCTCCGTACCCTGTCACACACAGAGCAGGGCCGATCAGGGGGTTGAGGAGCTCCCCCCTGTCACTCACAGAGTAGGGCCAATAGGGGAGTTGGGGCACCGCCCCCTGTCACACACAGAGCAGGGCAGATCGGGGGTTGGGGCGCTGCCCCCTGTCATGCACAGAGCAGGGCCCATCAGGGGGGTTGGGGCTCTGTACCCTGTCACACACAGAGCAGGGTGGATCAAGGGGTTGGGGCGCCGCCCTCTATCACCCACAGAGCAGGGTCGATTAGGGGGTTGGGGTGCTGTACCCTGTCACATACAGAGCCGCAGGGCAATCAGGGGGTTGGGGAGCTCTCCCCTATCAGGCGCAGAGCAGGGCTGATCAGGGGGTTGGGGCACCTTCCCCTGTCACGAACAGAGCAGGGCGGATAGGGAGGTTGTGGCCCCGCCCCCTGTCACACACAGAGCCCCAGGGCGATCAGGGGGTTTAGGCGCTGCCCCCTGTCACGTTGATCCCGGTGCCGGGAGGCATATTACCCTTTTATTATATAGAATAGAGGCCTGGTGCACGGGTGGGGGCCAGCTGGTTTGCCCTGAAGGGTGTCCTGGATCAGGGTGGGGGTCCCCACTGGGGTGCCTGGCCAGTCTGGCTGAGGGGCTGAGGGCCGTTTTCAGGCTGGTGGGTGACTGAAGCTCCCAACCGCTCCTTTTTTTCTTTTTTTTTTTTTATTCTGGGCCAGCTTTAGCTCTGAGGCCTAGGTTGCTGAAAGCAGGTTTCTGGCCTTTACCTTCTGTATTTGATACAATGTTGCGGTCCGGCTGGCTGAAGCCCGGCTGACTGAAAGCCGGTTTCTGGGGTTTTGTTTAGCTTCTATATTTGCAACATAGTTGCTTAGAGTTGCAGCTGAGAGGCCGGCAAGTCAGGCGGGGAACGTTGGAGTTCGCAGTCACTGGAGCAAGCAAGCCTCCCTGTTCGCTTCAGTGCATGGCTGCCGGCCGCCATCTTGGCTGGTAGTTAATTTGCATATCGCCCTGATTAGCCAATAGGAAGGGTAGCGGATGTACGGCTAATTACCATGTTTCTCTTTTATTAGATAGGATAGCTGTGTAGCCCTGACCAACACTCTTAAAATCATTCAGCTTATTTTCCTCATCTATAAAATGGAGTAATTCCTGATTACAGAGTTTATTTTGAAGACTATATTTGGTAAGTGTATATAATGCATAGAATAATGTTCACGCCTCATAACAATTTAAAAGTTTTAGTTGTACAAACTTTTAGAAATGTAGAACAGGCTAAAGGAGAAAATGTAAATGACATTTGAATTAATAATATTGAGAATTGACTGGATGAGTGTAATAACATTGAGAAGTGGACAACAGAGCTGGATCCCATGTTTCAAGACTGAGTTTCAAGGAAGTTAATGTTTTCAAATCAGAAACATAAAAAGGTGAGCAGGATCTGAAATAACATGATAAATGCAGTTTTAGTCATAAATTTGATGTTATTCTGGAACATCTAGATTCAGACATGAATCACATGGGTGCAAATGAAGGACTGGAACCCAGCAGTCTCAGGAAAAGCTATTGTATTTGTCAATGAGATGATCATTAGTGACCTTTGAAAAACATTTTATTAAAATAGTGTGAAGAAAAACAGATTGTAAGGAAGTTAATATAGAGGTTGTTATCAAATAAGCAGATTAAGAGTAGGTAGCTCTTTCAAGTTTAGAAGCAAAACAATGGTCAGAGATTACTGTATCTTGGGAAGAAATTTATTTCAAGGAAGACATTTTCTAAGTGAGATCAGATGGAAAGGGAGAAATTGGAAATGCAAAATACAGAAAAAGAGTCAATGTAGAATCATTAAAAATAAGTAGTGTCAGTTTTATAAATAGCTTATATGTGAATGGGAGAGAGAAGCAAAGTAAGAAAAGATAAAAGTACAGAGAATTTTGAAGATAACCTGGGGCACAATTGTACTTTGATAGAATGCACTTGTAGTAGAATCAGTGGATTCTAATTCATTTGTTTTCTGTAAGTGCTTAGTGTACTATATGGAGAACCAGGGAGGAAAAATGAAGTAAAAAAAAAAAATGTTTCATCCAAGGAGAGAGACTAGTTTAAAAAGTAATTTATATGCATATGTGCATAATCCATGGACACAGATAATAAGATAATAGTTCGGTGAAGACCTGGGGAGAGTGGAAAAAGGGGGACATCTGCAATACTTGCAGCAATAAAGATTTTTTTTTAAATAACTATAGAAGGACCAGGCTGCCTCTGGGGACCATAATGCAGATGACATAAGACATGCTGGGAAGCAACTGATTTCCAGCAAGAAACCTACTTTTAAACCTACTTTAGTTGGCTTTAAGGGAAAAAAGTTCAAAACTTTTCTTATATTTTGTTTATGTCTACGTAGATAGGTATAGACTAGAGGATTTTTAAAAATTATATTAACTGGACTAATACTTTAGATATAAGCAAAAGTGTGTTTACCTAGAACAAAAATTTCTCAGCCTTGGCACTGTTGACAATTTGGACCAGACAGTTCTTTGCTGTAGAGGCTGTCCTGTGCTTTGTAATATGTCTAAAAGAATCCCTGCCTCTACTCATTAGACAACAGTGTCAATTAAAAAAAAAGTACTAGATATTGGCAAATTTTCCCATCAGTGGTGGTGGATTAAAATAATCCCTGGTTGATATTCCCTGATTTATAACTGTTCAATGTTTGAAACACTGAAATGGATTCTCATGGAGTTTTTCTTGCTGGCATTTGCATTTCACTATTCCCCTAATATCAACTAGACAAGATTTATTGGATTTTTTTCAAGTATTGACACTATGCTAATCACTCTCTAAGACTTAGAGTCTAAGTTATCTTGTATAATCCTCAAAAAAATCCAATGAGTTAGATATAGTTGTAGTATCTTCATTCTACAGATAAAAAGTTAAAAGAATGATGTATATGCATTTATCCGGATTTTTATCCTAGATTAAATAGATTATTTGCATTTTGTTTTTTTTGCTAATTTACTCATTCTTTTCTAAGGGGTTTTACTATTTTTCTAGCAATGCTAATCATGAATTCCTTTTTTGGGGAGAGTATAATTGGTTTCTACTTAATACTTACCTCTTTTGAACATGCCATCTGGGGCAAATCAGTCTGCCTGATATGTTTAGCACAAAATGAATGAAAAGTAAAAAAAAAAATCAGTTAATTTGATAAACTAATAAGGCATAACTAATTGGTGGCAAAAAATCTGAGTTGGTTCTAAACATTGTAAAGTAGTTGCCATAGGCAACAACTAATATTTATTGAATTTTCCTTGTGTGCCAGACATATTAACATGTTAAATCCTCACACCAAAACTATGAAGTAAGTGCAGCATTTAGCCCCATTTTACAAAAAAGAAAAATGAGACTCAAAGAAGTTGTGAAATCATCCTCAAGTCACACAGCAAGTAATAGCAAAGCCAAGTCTAGACAATAGTTAACGGGTGTGCTATGCTAAATTATCGCAATAGGTATGCAACAGGTGTGAAAAAAATCATCCTAACTTTTTATTCCAGACTCAAAAGTAGCTTGTTTTGCCTAATTCCCATTAAATCATTTTTAAGGAGAGTAGCCTGAGGTGAGCTAGTCCAAAATTCCTGAAGATCATTATGGTTTGTCAGTGTGATCAGCCCATCTGTTTTTGTGGTTACCAAACTTAGCCCCCTACCTAACCACAGAGATCTGGAGATGGAGCCTCTATCTCCCTCCATTATTACTAAAAGTGATGCTCCCAGGTCTTGGTTGTGAAACTGGCAAGAGGCTGGGAGAACATTTACAGCTCAAAGGGGCAGAGAAAGAATTTACCAGTGCAAGTGTTCTGAGGTAAACGCTCTATAAAAAGGGAAGTCAAGGATCTAGAGTCAGAAAGAAACTTACCTAAGCTTAGATCCCATGCCAGAGCCTTAATCATAACTTCTGGGATAGAGCATAGGCATTGGTATTTTAGAAAACATCCTTGGGTGACTGATGGAAGGTGCAGATAAGTTTAAGAAACACTACTGCTTCTCAAGCTTTAATGTGCATACTAATCTGGAGATATTGTTAAAATGCAAATTCTGATTCTATAGATATGAACCTGAGATTTTGTATTTTTAACTAGCTCCCAGATCACATTGGAGAGAACAGAAAGTTATATTGGCCTGCACTGCTATAGATCTTAAAGTTATATCTAAAAAACCTTTGTCTGAATTTCAGAATTATTGCCTTTAGGAGAAAGTAAAAATTTGGTAACAGATGTTGCCTAATAATATAAATAACTGTTCAGTATAAGTCACTGAGGAGTTTAGCATTTAATATATATATATAAACTGTAACAGGCATTTTCAGCCCCCCTGCCAGAGTCACATTACTTGTTGAAATAATAATAATAATAATAATAATAATAGTTCTTTTCTGACAATCTCACTAGCTGAAGTGTTGGAATACTGGTTCTCTCTAGAGTGCAAAATCCTTAGGGTCTTTCAAAACCTACCATTTCCTTTTGTTGCTGGTGAAAATAGGTCTTTCCTATTGTCAGGGTCACCAAAGGAGAAATGCACAAGGCCAAAGTGGTAAGGGGTTATAACTTTACGAGAGGCCCAGTGCATGAAATTTGTGCACTTGGGGAGGTCCCACAGCCCAGCCTGTGCCCTCTCGCAGCCCTTGGGGGATGTCCGACTGACAGCTTAGGCCCACTCCCCACAGAGTTCACCAGCTGTGAGCCTGACTTCTGGCTGAGTGGCGCTCCCCCTGTGGGAGCACACTGACCACCAGGGGGCAGCTCCTGCATTGAGCGTCTGCCCCCTGGTGGTCAGTGTGCATCATAGAGACCAGTTGTTCCACTGTCAGGCCAAAACTGGCTCTCCAACATCCCCCGAGGGGTCTCGGATTGCGAGAGGGCGCAGGCCAGGCCAAGGGACCCCACTGGTGCACAATCAGGGCCAGGGAGAAACACAAGAGGTTGGCCAGCCAGGATGGGACCACAGGAGGGCTCTAGGGCATGTCCGGCTCTTCTCGCTCAGTCCCGATTGGCCCGACCCCAGCAGCAAGCTAACTTCCTGGTCGGAGCATCTTCCCCCTGGTGGTCAGTGCATGTCATAGTGACTGTTTGACTATCTGCCCCCTGGTGGTCAGTGCATATCATAGTGAGCAGTTGAGCTGCCTTAGCATATCATTAGCATATTATGCTTTGATTGCTTGAACAGATGACTGGATACTTAGCACATTAGGCTTTTATTATATAGGACTAGAGGCCCGGTGCACAAAAATTTGTGCACTCGGGGGGGGGGTGAGGGGGGGTCCCTCAGCCCGGCCTGTGCCCTCTCGCAGTCTGGGACCCCTCAGGAGATAACGACCTGCTGGCTTAGGCCTGCTCCCAGGTGGCAGAGGGCAGGCCCAATCCCTAGGTGCAGCCCCTGGTCGGGCTCAGAGCAGGGCTGATTGGGGAGTTGGGGCACCGCCCCCTATCACACTCAAGGCAGGGTCAATGGGGAGGTTGCGGCACCACCCCCTGTGATGCACAGAGCAGGACCAATCAGGGGGTTGGGGCACTGCCCCCTGTCACTCACAGAGCAGGGCCAATCAGGGGGTTGGGGCACTGCCCCCTGTGATGCACAGAGCAGGACCAATCAGGGGGTTGGGGCACTGCCCCCTGTCACTCACAGAGCAGGGCCAATCAGGGGGTTGGGGCACTGCCCCCCCCCCCCCGTCACGCACAGAGCAGGGCCCATCAGGGGGTTGGGGAGCTCCCCCCTGTCACACACAGAGTAGGGCCGATAGGGGAGTTAGGGCACCGCCCCCTCTCACAAACACAGCAGGGCTGATCAGGGGGTTGGGGCGCCGCCCTCTATCACCCACAGAGCAGGGCCGATCAGGGGGTTGGGGCGCCGCCACTGTCACACTCAGGGCAGGGCCGATGGGGAGGTTATGGCTCTACCCCGTCACACACAGAGCAGGGCCCGTGGGGGAGGGGGGATTGGGGCACCGCCCCCTGTCACACACACAGCAGGGAGGATCAGGGGGTTGGGGCGCCGCCACTGTCACACTCAGGGCAGGGCCGATGGGGAGGTTATGGCTCTACCCCGTCACACACAGAGCAGGGCCCGTGGGGGGGCGGTTGGGGCGCCACCCCCTGTCACACACAGAGCAGGGCCGATCAGGGGGTTGGGACGCCACACCCTGTCACACACAGAGCCACAGGGCGATCAGGGGGTTTGGGCGCTGCACCCTGTCATGCTGATCTGGTGCCAGGAGGCCTCGTGGCTCCGCTGATCCCGGTGCTGGGAGGCATATTACCCTTTTACTATATAGGATAGAGGCCTGGGGGCCGGCTGGTTTGCCCTGAAGGGTGTCCTGGATCAGGGTGGGGGTCCCCACTGGGGTGCCTGGCCAGCCTGGATGAGGGGATGATGGCTGTTTGCAGCTGGTCACACACCCTTCAGGGTGGGGGTCCCCACTGGGGTGCCTGGCCAGTCTAGGTGAGGGGCTTAGGGCTGCCTTAAGGCCGGAGATTGACTGAAGCTCCCAACCGCTCCTTTTTTTCTTTTTTTTCTTTTTTATTCTGGGCCAGCTTTAGCTCTGGCTCTAGCTCTGAGGCTTCCGCTGCTGGTTTGTTTGCCGTTCTATAATCGAAACAATGTAAAACTTCAGCTCTGAGATCCCGGCCTTCTATATTTGTTAGAATGTTTCAAACTGCCAGCTCAGAGGCCGGCAAGTCAGGCGGGGAACTTGGAGTCTGCAGTTACTGGAGCAAGCAAGCCTCACGTTCGCTTCCAGCTGCCTGGCTGCCGGCCGCCATCTTGGCTGACAGTTAATTTGCATAAGGATACGCTGATTAGCCAATGGGAAGGGTAGCGGTCGTACGCCAATTACCATTTTTCTCTTTTATTAGTGTAGATTACATCATCTGAATACCGATGGAATGAGCCTCAAAATGACTCCAGCACCCAGGGACCAGTAGTCAGAGATTTTAAAGGACTCTAAGCGGGCTTTTTCTAGGCAGAGAATTTGCTGGGCAGTCCAGATTCTGGAAAGCTCCAGAGGGGAGAAATAGTGGTTTTAGCAAGTGGAATGGGATCTAAGTGAAAGGGAATGTCCCCTGTGAAGTGGCCTAAAGGTCAGTTCCCAGAGGAGGGGGTATCGATTCAATTATTTGATCAAATCTAACAGTGATGCTGCAAGAAAAGAATTTCAAAGGGCACATGAGTGGGAGAAGTTTAAGCAGTGGTAAGATTTATTGGGGTGAAAAGAAGTAATATGCCCTCGGGGATGTAGACAGTATGCAGGGTCCAGTAGCAACTGCTATAAGATCTTTGATAATCCTCCATATATTTTCTTGGTTTTCAAGAACAAGCCAGCTTGTCATTCAAACTATCCAGCCTACTGCCTTCGTTTTCCTGGGTTTGTGCTGGGTTTTCCCCAGACCAAACCCTTTCCTGGATCTTCCAGGGTTTCATGCCCTTATCCTATTGGATCCTCTTCCCAGATTTTCCCAGGCTAGACTCCTCCCATTTTTGTTACCATGTTGGCTCCCACTGCACATGCCCCATAATTTTGCCTCCTCATCTTGTTTTTACTGCACATTCATTTACCTTCCAGCAAAGGAATCTCACCCTTACTGTTTTACCCTCCCCTGTAATCCCAGCTGAAGGTCTGGGGTGTCCCCTAAGGAGGTTTGAAAACCAATTCTACCTGCCTGCTTGAGAATTAGCATCCATTTGGCCAAGGATATGGCTATCCCCTAGGGAGTCTGTGAATGCAAAAGCTTCCTAGTTAATCAGGCTTAATGCCTAATTCTATTTGACCCTTTCCTTTATTAATAACTAGCTAGCTACCTATGTGTGGGAACCATACCAGAGTCGATGGATGCTCAAGGCTAATTAGAGTGTGAAAGGCCTTATCTACAACACCGGATGGCCAAGGCCACTCTGAGCATGGGAATGTTAATCAGGGTGTCCAAGGGCTATGCAGGTGCACAGCAAGGGCACTATTTGGCAAGAAGCCTCTTTTGTCTAAGTGGTATAATACATGTTACAGATCAGCCAGTGTGTGAGAGAGAGAGGCTAGAGAGAGGCTCCTGAGGCTGCTTAGGGGAGAGCTAAGGTGCCCCTACTATGTAAGGCAGTGGGTCTAGAGGCAGCATGTAGCTTCTTAGTGAGGCTGTGGGTATAGAGGCTACTTCTGCTTTCTGAAAAGATGTATTTATTCATCAGCCAGTGTGTGGCTGCCTGTATAGGGCTATTGGGAAGAACTGTTTTGTCTGATAGCTCCTTGTTAATAATGGCTATATGGCCACTAGCTCCTGCAATAAAACTCATTCTTATATACTCACAACTTCTCATGGCTTCTTCGTCAGATACTCAGCATCCAAGAAGGTCCAGCCCCTGGCAGAGGGGCTTGGCCCCGAAGTGTAACGTAGCAGGGCAGGGTTCAGAAGAATATGGACTCAGAGCAGCTGTGCTCTGACACTATGCTAACACTTTCACCTTTCCACAAGGATTCTGGTATCAGTGTTCTTATATTGATGACCCAGTTGCTCCAAATGTAACTTGGGGACTGTTGCTGATGCCAGAAAAATTCACGAATCACTCTCACGTCAGGCTATTGCTCATATCATTGTCCAGGGCCTCCTCGACACAGCAAAATGTCTCTTCTGGCCCAATAGCATTCCCAAGCATCTCAACACTAACCCTTACTCCCCCAAACATTGAGCCCACAGTTGAATCAAAAGTATTAGTATATTCTGTTCCCTTAGTTTGATGGAAAGACTCTGGGGATCTGGTATTTATTTTACCTCTTTTTTGGTTTGTTTGTTTGTTTGTTATTGCAACTCATTTCTATGTGGTGTTTAACTTTCAGATACATGGAGCATAACAGGGTGTCCTTAGAGCAATTCCTTCAATTAGACCAGTGGTTCTCAACCTGTGGGTCGCGACCCTTTTGGCGGTCGACGACCCTTTCACAGGGGTCGCCTAAGACCATCCTGCATATCAGATATTTACATTATGATTCATAACAAGTAGCAACATTACAGTTATGAAGTAGCAACGCAAATAATTTTATGGTTGGGTCACAACATGAGGAACTGTATTTAAAGGGCCAGAAGGTTGAGAACCACTGAATTAGACCCAAAGGTTAGAAACACCAAGTTAGTGGTGCTGCATTTCATATAATGTTCAGTTGAAGGTTGGACCATATTCCCTAGAAGATGAATGGACCTAACTTAGGCATCTAGTTGTCAGCCCCAAATGTCCAGGTATATTACCTTTTAATTAAACAGCTTAAGCAAATGGACCATTGTGTTCCCACCTTGGCAGCCTTTCAGACATAAAGTTGCGTAGCTGAGGCAGCTAAATCTAAACCATGCTAGAGACCTCAATACAAACCAAAATTGCTCCTTAAAATGTTAATACACTCTGAACACAATAATCACTTCATATTCACTCTGAAAGAAAAGAATTTCAACAGTAATAGAAGAAACAAAAAATAAAAAAGTGGCTCTAAATTTTTCTACAGATTATTTCAGGTTTCCTAGCTTTGATTAATGGACACATATTTTTTTTTTAATTTGGGATCTTTTAAGCCAATTACCACCATTCATATCATTATTGTTCTTATTTGTTAAATTTTAAGCTTCATGGGTCGGATTCTTTTTTAAAATATGTATTTTTTATTGTTTCAGAGAGGAAAGGAGGGGGAGAGAGAGATAGAAACATCTATGATGAGAGAGAATCATTGACTGGGTGCCTCCTACATGCCCCACACTAGGGATAGAGCCCAAAACCCAGGCATGTGCCTTGACTGGGAATCAAACTGTGACCTCCTGGTTCATAGGTCAATGCTCAACCACTGAGCCATGCCGGCCAGACATGGGAGAGGTTCTTTACTCAACTTTAAATCCCATGGTATATGCAACCTAATATATTGCATTTAGCAGGCTCTAAATAAATTGTAAATTTTTAAAATGAAAATTTCCCTGGAGAGTGATAATTTTAGTTACTTGGTTTTGAGGTTTTAGACATTTTACAACAGATTTAAATAAGAACCAAGTCATAAATATCAAGATGAATGAAACATTTTTTTTTCTTTTCTAATTACATCCTTTCCCTCTTTCAATATATGAGAGTATTTGCTTCATGATGAATTCAACCTTCAAATCAACTGAATTCTAGCTAACCAATAATTTCTTGAAGCATAACAGAAAGTAAAGATTTCTCCTCAACAGTGACCCCTCCTCTGCTTAGACTGTCTACTCTTGATTATTTGTGTGGATTTCTAGAATTCCATGAAGAGATTAAATGAAACAATGTTTTAAAAATCCAGTCTGGTCTCTTAATATTTTTTCAATTTTAAAAATAGCTGGTAAAAACATGAGTGTATTTATTTATGTTAAATATTGTTTTAATTATCCAAGTTGAGAACCAGCTAGGTTCAAAATTAGCCTAGGATATACAATTAGAGACAACCAGTTCTCATCTCAGAACAAGTAATCCTTGTTTTGTTCTGAAGGGAAGGGAAATAAATGTTTCCTTTATCCACCTAGGTTCAATAACTCGGGCCCCCGAGTGTCAAACTGGTAAAAGAGAGATTAACGGAAAGAAAAAACCCCACAAAATAGACTTAATTACAAACTTCAGATGAAGCAAAATATATCGTTTTATTCTTGTAGGTTCTTGTCAAGGGGCCAGTAAGAGAAGACAGATTAAGGAGAGAAAAACAAAACAGAAGTTTATTAATATGTATATGTCATATGTACTTGGGAGAAATGCAGGGATGACTAACTCAAAAAATTGGCTGGAACTGGTGCTTAAATACCATCTTCACCTAAAACAGAGGAAGAGAATATGGGGGAGGTAAATTATGGGAAAGTAACGAGGAAAATACAGTAAACAAATGGGTTTTCTATGCAGATTGAAGCTGGTACTTTCTCCAGTGAGAAGCATCACCTGTGATGTATGTCATCCTTCTCTTCTTGATGCAGAGATGTGACCCAGGAGAACTGTAGGGCTCATATCCCATCCCCAAGGATGACAGTAGGAGAGAGGCTACACAGAAAAACAGGTTGGGGCTTCTGGGAGGGGCGGTATAAGAAGGTGACTAGGACAGTAAGGTAAATCAGGGTTGTTTGTTAAAGTTCCTTTTGCAGATTTAAGTCAGAGTTTCTCTATTGATAAGAATTATTAGGTGTCATCCTTTTCTTCCTGGCACAAGAGAGAGGGACACCGTCACAAATGCAAATTTTTTAATAAATGTAAATTTCCTTTTCAAACTTATGCTCCCTTTTTAGAGCTTTTTCTACATCTCCTACTCCTCAATTGCCTTCAACTAAAAATAATCCTTATGCCAAAGTGACATACTTGGGGGTGGCATATTCTGTTCCTCTTCAGTTTTTTGTGTTGTTTTTTTTTCCTTCATGGGCAACTAGAGCTGAAATCTAGGAATGTCAGCTGTTTGCTTGGACAGGGCCTCGGAGAACAGCATTGCCCTGTGCTGTTATATTCACTGTCTATTCCAGGCACTTACTTGTTCTTTAGTTATTTATAACCCAGTCACTTGATAAGCAAACAAATAAACATAAACTGTGAAAATTGGCTGGAACCAAACCTGCAACAAAATGGTAAAATGTAATTTAAATACATATCAGGAAAGTGTGGCCAGACTGAAGGGTCCCCATTTCCTTCGTGCACTATGGCCCAAAAGGACTCAAAGAGGGGTTTGCAGCAAAGAAAGTAAGGGTTTATTTTTAGGAAGCAGAGCAGCCCTGGAGACACAGGTAAGATTATGCTAAAGACCTGGCTCCCTGGTGGCTTCTAGGGGACGGATGACATAGGGGAGAAATAATTAAACACAGCTGAAACCAAAATGTGGTGGTCGTGTCCGAGTTCGTTGTCTCACAAAATCTACAAACGAGTTCGCAGACAAAAACAGTTAGCGGAATCAACGTTTATTGAAAGAAGCCAGTCCTGGGAAAGGTGCAGCTGGGCTTCCACAAGCAGGCCAGTGTCCCGAGCTTCCGTGCCATGTTGCAGCCAGGTGTAGTTCAGCATCTAAGATAATTAAAGTCCACTAGCTCAGGTGTGGAGGCCCGCATGGCTATAAGCCACGTGGGTGCCGGGAGCATATCCCCTGCCAGGAACCCAGTGCACTAAGGAGAGAAGAGAGAGCGGGCTTCTTTGTCTAAGGCAGTGGTTCTCCACCTTCCTAATGCCACGACCCTTTAATACAGTTCCCCATGTTGTGGTGACCCCCAACCATAAAATTATTTTCGTTGCTACTTCATAACTGTAATTTTGCTGCTGTTATGAATCGTAATGTAAATATCTGATATGCAGGATGTATTTTCATTGTTACAAATTGAACATAATTAAAGCACAGTGATTAATCACAAAAACAATATGTAATTATATATGTGTTTTCCGATGGTCTTAGGCGACCCTTGTGAAAAGGTCGTTTGACCCCCAAAGGGGTCTCGACCCACAGGTTGAGAACCGCTGGTAAGGGTAGATACATGCCTTGCTAGCTCCTGATTGGTCCTCTCAAAGAATTCTGCCTTAGCAACATCCTTGAGATTGGTTATATGCCTCCCTGCCTTGCTATTGGTTATCTGCAAGCTGCCCGTCTGAGCAACAACCATACAATTTAAAGGTCACATCTCCAGCAGGTGCCCTTCTTTCCCCACCCAGCTGGTTTTAGTCTTCCCTGCCCTGCTGGGTTGCCTTAGCCATCCCACCAGTAGGTTGGCCTGGAGACAAAGGTAAGATTATGCTGAAGACCTGGCTCCCTGATGGCTTCTAGGAGTTGGGTTACACAGGGGAGAAATCATTAATCGTGGTGGGTAAGGGAGTTAGGGTCATGGTTTGGTCTCTACTGATTTGTGGGCACTAGGGTAGTGCATCTGGACCTAATGTCAGCTATGGTTCTGTTTTGTCTGGGTTCACCGCTTTTCTGGGCCTGGAACTGAAATACAGCTAAAACCTAAATAGTATCTCTAGTTTGACTGGAACTCTGTCCTTGGCATCAACAGACCTAAGGCTTCGTTCCTAAGATTATTTGATGCTGATCGGAATCTCATTGTCCTGAGGGCTTACTGATTAGGGGAGTGGTCATGCAAGGGAGAAGGGGAGTTAGGGTGCTGGATGAGGCTAGTTTGAATCAAAAGGAAAAGTTATATTTAAGAAATGAAGTTTCTACAGTTACAAAAGGATAAATTAGAATAGAAGTTTAAAGTTTAGGAGAGAAATTATATCAAAATTAAGGTCATGATGTTGCATTATTTCTTCCCCCCCAAATAGTAAATTCCTTGAGGTCAGGGACTATTATAAATTTCATATTCTTATCAGTATTTGATGCGGCACCTACATACAATTGATGCTCAATAAGTACTTTATGGTTTGTTTTATTTCATTTATTTGTGCAGAAAGTAGAGCAGAAAAGGATGATTGCCTTACATATCATGAAAACATTTTCTTTTTAAGGATGAGAACCTTGACACAGTCGTAAAGAGCTAGGAAATTGAACCAATCTCAGAATGCTTCACCTCATGACCAATTCTAAACACCCGAGGAATAAACCATCAAAAATCCGTTATGGTGCCCACAGTTAAGTTTGGGCACATTCTCACAGTTCTCAGCATGGACACTCATTTCCAAATTTAACTTGAGCCTTGAGGGTTGCAATTGCTTAACTGATATCTCTTTAGAAGAAATGAACTTCAATCTGATATATATTCACTAATTATTATCATTTCTTCATTTTCTTAAAACAGAAACGATGAAAGGCTAAAATGTTATTCTAATTGGCAAAGGAATTTCAGACCAGGAAGGTACCTCTTGATTTCGCAGCTGTGTAGGCAGAGGGAGTGTTGGGAGGTATGGAAATGTGGCTAAGAAGTCACACAGAAAGTGCTCAGTGCGCTTGGAAATAGCTCAACCAGTACTCAGCCTGCTGTGAAAGTGTTCAACTGGTGCTCAACTTCCAGCCTATTTAAATGAATTGAAAGCTTACTTTTTAAAAGTGCTCAATTGGGAGTGCTCAGGTTGTGGTGCCTATTAGTTGAATGCTAATTAACTTTTCCTTTTCCTACGGTTCAGTTCTCAATTAAGCCGACAGTTTGGCTGTTCATGTTTCAGGTAGAACTGGACTTTCCAGGACACATTGAGAGACCTTTACTTTTGGAGGAGGCATATATGCTACCATCCATTCCCAGTGCTTTTCTCTGGTTCATTTTCATATTCATTCTTCTCTCTCTCTCTCTCTCTCTCTCTCTCTCTCTCTCTCTCTCTCTCCTCTCTATCTCTCTCATGTTTTCACATTATCCTCACTATCTGAGCTTTGTCGCCTTGTTTGAAGCTATTTTGATAATATTACAATAGCAGAGCTTGCTGTGTTATTTGATCTGGTATCTTTTTTATTCCTGATACATGGGTTTGCTTTTCCCAGTTGCCTTTTCAATCATTTTGAGAAATGGTTTCAAGCTTTATTTTGAGCCTAAGAAACTGTATAACTTTTTACTATGTTTCATACTGTTCACTTTTACCTTTGGTTAACTCATTAATATCTTACTTTTTAAGGAAAGATGAATCCCATATTGTGCTACAGTATAAATAATTCCATTAACTAATGTACTTAAGACCAACTGTGAGCTATATATTTTGAGAATGCACTTTGGGAAAATATACCATGTCTTTTAGTTATCTCCAATTGCTGTAAATTGAAATTTAAATAGAATTCTGTTTCCTCTATCAGCTTCAAATTCTCATAGGAATGTGCATTGATGTGTGACTGCATTTTTAAATATAATTCAATTGTCATGTATTCTTTTTTCAAATACTTCATTATGCATGAAGAATAAAATATATGCATTTATGTGGTAATTAGCACATGGCTGCTCACCTTGTTCAGTGTGTTTTTTAAAACATGGGATGCAACTTGACAATTGTAACCTATTTCCCTTGATTACCAATACAAAGTCTATACCAGCTGAAGGAAGTCTTCAAGAACATAATCCTTTCAATGAAAAAAATAAAAAGTCACGCCAAATCTTTACTTGTTAAAATACATTTTTAAGAGCCTGGCATCTCTCTCATCTTTATTTGTTTCTGGAAATGAAAACATTTTCCCCCTCATCATCTTTTATTCTCTCTATGCCCTGTACCACCTCTACTCATCCCCTCCCTCCCCCAAATCACCACACTGTTGTCCATGTCCATGAGTTCTCTCTCCTATTTTTTTGCTCAATCCCTCCACTCCCCTCCCAGCCCCTCTCCCCCAGAGCTGTCTGCCTGCTCGCTATCTAAGAGTCTGTCTCTGTTTTGCAAAGTGCCAAAGCTTTTATGTCAGTTTAATTCTTGGTCTTCTGTAATGGTGTGGCAAGTTGTATCAAATACAGACTAAGGAATGCTTAGAGTAATAGAAAAGTAAGATTCTGTATATGTCACATGGCAACTGAAGGAGAACGCAGAGTCTTCATTTAAAGGTGAGTAAAATAACACTTTAATTAGCATCTAATGCAGTAGGAATGCATTAGCCTCATCTCTCCTAGTCTCTATATATATATCATTAGAAAGGCTGTGGGTTTTTGTGGAGATATATACCAGGGCTTCTTAGGCAGCAGTGATTGAGAATGTGGATCATCTAACTCCCCCATTCTGATTTGGATTCTCCAAGCAGCCTTCTGATTGTAATTGGCTTTCATATTGGTCTGTGGCAGAGAAAGACTAAGTTGGGCAGAAGAATCAATTGTTTAGAAAATAAGTTAGTCAATAGAATGTTGTATGTCAATGATACATTATTTAAAAAGAAGAAAGAAATAAGTCATAATCCAGTATATATGAATCTCACTGGAATTTAATAAATTTACATCAGGAGTTTTATCACAATCTGAATTTTGCTAGTGTGGATCTGCACTGTCTGTTGGGATGATGCATAATATTCGTGTAACAGCAGCTTTCTCAGACAGCAGCGCTAATGAGTGGCCTGACCTTGGATGGCAGTGAATTCACTGAGATAATGACTATTACACCTTGAAGCCTCCCTTGTTTGAGAAAACTTGCTAGATATCAAAATCATGTTGTAAAATTGTTATCTTTGAATTTCTATTTGGTGTTTCTCAATAACGGCACGCTCAGTTTTGTGAACACAATGAACATTATTTTCCTAACTTTATGCTGATATTCAAAACTACAAAATTAATGGCATTTTGATCAAAATTAAAATTTGATATTTTAGCAACCTGAGGTAGCTTATATGGCTAATATTCAATGAGGGATATCTTTTCTATAGGACAAAATGAAAGAAGTTGTATAGCAGTGGTTTCTTTACAAATTCTACCCAGGGGCTATAAGAGGCGGTACCGTGTTATTGCTTTGCTTTAAAATGAAGACAGAAACGTATGCCCTGTTGCCCCTTACTGTTTGGCATATTGAAGCTTGTCTATTAAATTACCCTTTACAGAGAGTTTCACCATGTCCTTTCTCTCTGAAAATAAAAACTAATTCAGCTTTCTTATCTTTAGGATAGAAAAAGCATAATACCTAGGATTGGAGATTACCATGCAATCATCCATTCAAGTGATGTATTTATTTTAATAAACCAAGAAGGTATTTAGGTGGTTTGCATCAATTTTAAACAATTACCTTTTTGTATTTGTGTGACCTAGTTAGATAATGACGTGCAAACAGATTTGATTCAACAACACATTAGTAAAAAGGTTCAGTGAAGTCTTAAGACAACTGCTTTTAATGTTCCTGAACAATAGGAGGCCGGAGCTCAGCCTCCTGTGAGGTGTGTGGTGCTTATTCACAATCAGCACTGACATTTTCAGATATTCGCACTACAAAGGAGTTTTATTTTGAAAACACTTATTGCAGAGCAGCTGAATGTGTCTCCTTTGTTTAGCAGCCTCTTGTTTTTGTTGTTGTTGTTTTTGTTTTCAGTTGTTGGTGGCCAAAGTTAAGAATTGATTGAGAAAGCATCAGTGTATATCATATAATTGCTATACAAGGTAGATACTATTTTTTTAATTTTTAATATTATCTTTTCCAAAGTAGGATTTTTTAAATATCTTATTAATATGTAAATGATTGTTATGACTGTGTTTTTCCTCTACTGTATGATCTGCTTTCCAATTGAAAATTAATAAAGGCTCTCAATTGGTCTTAAAGTTTTCATCAATATGAGCAGATGTTGCTATTGTTTGTTTGGCTGGAACATTTACCTTGAATGATATTATCTGAGTTTGAAAATAAACTAAGCCTTAGTCCTGTTTTTGTATAGTAGTATCAGCAAAATATTTTGTTTTGTTTTTATTTCAGTGGTAAACCAATGGTAGTTATTTGATCATTTTTAGGGTGTGCATTTCAGAGAGAAGTCATGCTTGGTTTTTGGTTTTACTTTTATTCTTTTTACCCTCACCCTATGATATGTTTATATATCTTTTAGAGAGAGGTTTAGTGAGAATGAGATAAAGAAACACCTTGTGAGAGAGAAACATCGATTGGTTGCCTTTCCCTAATGAGGATTGAACCTCCAAACTAGGTATGTGCCCTGATTGGAATAGAACCCGAAACCTTTTGGTGTATGGGTTGATGCTCCAACCAATTAAGCCACCTGGTCAGGGTTTTGGTTTTATTTCTATATCAATGTCTAGTCAACAACAACTATAAAACACATTCTATTGGGTTCAGATGACAATCTCTCTATATAAAATCCTAAGTGACCATCTGACCGTTTGACAGTCTGACCAGTAACTCTGACACTTAATGACTACCAGGGGGCAGACACTCTGACTGGTAGCTATGACTCGCAGTGACCATCAGGGGCTGCTGAGCGACAGTAACTTTGCAGAGTGCCCTCTCGTACTCCAGGACTCCTTGAGGGATGTCAGACTGCCGGTTTTGATCCAATCCCCACAGGCCAGGCCAAGGGACCCCACCTGCCAGAGGAACCCCACTCACTCTGCAGATACCCTTTGAGCCCTGACACTGCCTCAGGTGCAGCCGGCCAGGGAGGGACCATGGGAGGTTGGCTCCAGGGCGTGTCTGGCCCGTCTCGCCCAGTCCTGCCCTGCCGGCCACCTTCTAATTAATTTACTTTCGATGTGCATGAATCCATGCACCAGGCCTCTAGTTCATGTATAACAGTGCTTGCTAGAAACTATATGGTATGCTAAAATATCAGTCATTTTATTCATTATGTAAAAAATAAGCAAATATATAATGTGAATCATGTACCACTATTCAAACTAATTACAAGTTCTTTTATTAAACATCATAATACCCTTATAGGATAGGTACTATTACCATCCCCATTTTATAGATGAAGAAACTCAGATGCAGGAAGATATATGACTTTCCCAAGGTCACACTGAGGATTGTAACCCAGGTAATTGCTCCACAGTGTGTGCTTGTTACTGCTATATTAAAAACTCCAAGTATTTCCATTATGCTGTGTGAATTCTAGTCTCTAGATGTTTGTGAATAAGTCCTCACATTAATGGTAAGACATTGACTTTCCAATAGTGGTACTGGTATTCTTTGCCTGGAAACATAGTCTAACTTTCTGAGGGACATACATCAGAAGAAAGGGAGGTGTGAGAGAGAGGCTCAGAAGTTACTAAGGCCACCCCAACCCTAAAGATCAATGGGTTGAAAATATTGTACCAGCCAATTTATTTCATTTAGTCTTAAAGCTTAAAACTTAAAAAAAATTTTAATTGATTTTTAGAGAGAGAAAAGAGAGGGAGAGAAACATTGATAGGAGAGTAGAATATGGATGGGCTGCCTCCTGCATGTCCCCTACTAGGGATTGAGTCAGCACTGGTATGTGCCTGGCCAGGGAATCAAACTGGCAACCTTTTGATACACAGGATGATGCCCAACCAACTGAGCCACACCAGCCAGGGCTAAGCTTAACATTTTTCATGAAAAAGAATCATTAAAAATTTTAAACATATGCTGTAAATACTGATTGCAATATTCTTGTTTATTATCTTATACATAGTAGAATTAATCATTTGAATGGATTGTGCATAAAAGGTATATACCCTTTATAAATTCAAGAAAATGAAACTGTAAAGGAGAAATGTAGAAGAACCTGCTGTTGAGACAAATTTACCTCCTTAAAGATACCTTATTGTTCTAGAACAAACTATAATACCAAGTGAGTACGACTTTATTAAATTTGTAAAGTGATTTCATCAACTGACCAAGAAATTTGGGAGGTTAAAGGACCGATGATTTCCAGGATATAGAATACAATGTGACTCTTATAGACAAAATAGCTTTTTTAATTATATCACCAAAAATACAAACTCCTTATTTTTCTTTGAAAATATGTTGATAAAGGAAGGACAATAAGGCCTCTTCTATAATCTAAGGCTATTGATTATGGCTCAGACAAAAACTTATAAAAATCTAAGTACATGTAGGAAAACTAAAATGTGTGATTGTTTAAAATCTTGGGCTATATGTCAGTAATTTAAAACTCTAAATGATGAGACTTGGATTATAAATGTTACCATTGCAGTTGATGTTTGGCAGCCATACTTAACCCTTCTCAAGTTTCAGCAGGGAATAAACATTTTGAAGTTTGCTTGTCTTAGGCATATGGTTATAGTAAAACACTAGCCTGAGTTTATTTGCCCCTTGAACTCCTGGAGGGAAAATAAGTGCAAAATAAAATCAACTTTTGAATTATTTAAATAATTTTTATAGGCATTATGATGATGATTATGCAGAATGATGCCTTGCCCTTGAGGAAATTGCATTTTACATTAATCAAACTGCAAATTTATACTGCTGTTGCTTGAGGTAACACAAATATACTATAGGCACCTTATCCTTTAGGCCCAGAAGGAACCCAACAAACTTCTTTGTCAATATTATTCATGCAAATGACAAATAATGTCAAATCTACTTAGCGAACAACTAAACAGAGTAAAAAGAGTTTTATGATAGAACAAAATAGTGTATGTGAAACCAGGGAAATGACCCGCAGGTCTGGCTACTGCAGCCATGAAAGCCAAACTCATGACACAGGTGCTGGTAGGAAGGAAAGTCATTTACTCAGGTGCCAACAACCTGAGAAGATGGCAGGATCATGCCTCAGAAACCATCTTCACATCTCAGTGCAAGCAGAGGTTTTTGTAAGGAGGGAGAGGGAGAGTAGAATAAAGAGATCAAGAGGAGGTGGTCGGTAGATTTCTGGTAACGTGCAGTCCTTGCTCAGGCTCATTCTGTTCCAATGTTATTTTTCAATGTTCATCAATCAGACATCTTTGGTTTAATTGCTAGTGTTAGTGTTCCCTGTTCCTGTAACAAACTGTTAAACTGTAATGAGAACTTGGCCAGAGGTGAACAAACTGGGCTTAATGTTTATGAAGATTAACATGGGTAGCTTTATATAAATTCTGTTACAGCTTACTTTGTTAGTACATTTTTATTTTAGTTTTATTATGGCTAGTAAGACTAATATAAGTAGGTTAGTATATTCATTCCCCGTTATATATGGATGCACAATGAGGCCTGGATATGGTTTGAGATGGTTGAGAATTGCAATTTAGGCTATTTTACTCTGTTTTGTATAATATCTAGCAGATATGAAATGTACTTGAAATAAATGAGTTTCATTGCTATGAAATAGAAAATATCATGGGGATATTTTAATTATATCATGTTTAATAAAATTTTATCCTGCAACCAAAACATGTGGGGCCACTGAAAAAGTCACTATATTTTATATTTACCCCAAGAGTAGCACTGTAAAAATTAAAACACAAATTTAATTTCATAATTAGAGAAATAAGTGCTCTTTGTGAAACTATTCACATATTTTGCAATCCACATAAAGTTGAGCTTTTTTATATTAAACATAAAAGTATACCAAGAATTTCCTCTTAATTTGGTATATAGAGTCATTTGAATTTTATTTTTGTGCTTATTTATTTATATCATAATCCAGACTATTATGGCAAGATACAGAATATTTATGAAAATAATCATGTACATATCATTGACTAATTTGAGGACTAGGTAGAATAAACCCAACATTGGAAGAACATTAACAGTAGTGGTCTTGAAAATGTGTAAGGAAAGCAAGGTAATTTATGGCTCTATAGTCAGACTTCCTGTGTTCTACATGCAACATTTCTGTGTGACCTTGAGCCTATTTAAGCCTCAGTTTCCTTACTGGCAAACTGAGTTAATCATAACACTTACCAACATATCAAAATTGTTGACAAGATTAAAGAATTAAATTTATGTAAAACACTTAAAATAGTGTCTGATACCTAGTAGAAACTCAAATATGTGCTATCCTTTGCTCTTTTCCCTATTTTTAGTTATGATTATTATTAACCATGGCTCAAAATACTGTTAAGTCTTGATTGGCTTTTATGTGGGTGGACTCTTTGTACAGTGTCACAAACACTAGGTAATTAAATTAGGGTTTCACTTCCTCTAAAAATATCCCAAGTAAACCTATTTGCTAGAATTGAATGTTCTCACTGAACATGATGTGCTTGAACTTTCATGGACACTTTCATATATCTTAGTTCTTCTCTTATTGCTCTTCTTAAACTCTTATTGATATATTATGCCCTTCATGCTCTGTTACTTATGTTTACTATTTCTAATCAAACCATTCTACTTCAAATCTCTATATGGCTACATTACAGTATATCCAGCCAAAATATTTAATACATTAATTTGCCTCTTATATCCTAACCTAAATGCTGTTCTGACTTGTTACTGTCAAATTGACCCATGCATCTTTACTTCAGAGGCTATTCTAACTTTTCCCTCCTGTTAATTATACCTCTATCCACTCAGTTATTAAAGCCGAACTGGGAGTCAATTTGTCTCACCCCAGGCCACCTCCCTGTTCTTCCAGTTCCCTTCCTCCCTCTCCATGCTAATTGCCATCACCCTTGTCAAAGAATCTGTTAACCCTCAGTTTCTCTTGCCTGACTTATTACTTTAGGTTGCTAACTGCTGTATGTCTAACTTCCCCCTGAAACCCTTTCTTAAGTGATGCCCCAGTAAACTTTCTAAAATGCAAACAGGATTATATCACAACTTTACCTGAATTTTTTTAATTTAAATTTTTTATTGTTTAAAGTATTACATAAGTCTCCTTTTTCCCCCATTGACCACTCCCCGGCTGCCCCCACTCCCCAGCACATGCCCTCACACCCCCCCATCTGTGTCTATTGGTTATGCTCATATGCATGCATACAAGTCTTTTAGTTGATCTCTTACCCCCTCACCTCCCACCTTACCTCATAGGTTGGACATTCTGTTCAATGCTTCTATGACTCTGGTTCTATTTTTGTTCATCAGTTTATGTGGTTCATTATATTCCACAAATGAGTGAGATTGTGTGATATTTATCTTTCTCTGACTGGCTTATTTCCCTTAGCATAATGCTCTCCAGTTCCATCCATGCTGTTGCTAATGGTAAAAGTTCCTTCTTTTTAATAGTTGCATTGTATTCCATTGTGTAGATGTACCACAGTTTTCTAATCCACTCATCTGCTGATGGGCACTTGGGCTGTTTCCAAATCTTAGCTATTGTAAATTGTGCTGCTATGAACATAGGGGTGCATATATCCTTTCTGATTGGTGTTTCTGATTTCTTGGGATATAGTCCTAGAAGTGGAATTACTGGGTCAAATGGAAGTTCCACTTTTAGTTTTTTGAGGAAACTCCATACTGTTCTCCACAGTGGCTGCACCAGTCTGCATTCCCACCAGCAGTGCACGAGTGTTCCTTTTTCTCCACATCCTCGCCAGCACTTGTCTTTTGTTGATTTGTTGATGATGGCCATTCTGACAGGTGTGAAATGGTACCTCATTGATGTTTTGATTGCATCTCTCAGATGATTAGTGGCTTTTGCACTGAACCCCCTTCCTGCTCCTGGAAACTCAGGTGTCTCACTAAGGTCACAGAAAAACCTCACCTCCATATATATAAGTCCATCCACGGCACATTGTGACAAATTGCTTTCGTCTCTGGAGAACTGTCTGCTTGATTTATTTACAAAGTTTCCCTACATTTAAATGTTCCAATTTTTCACAATTCAGTTTATTTTTATTCAGATTTCTATATTGATAGTTTCTGCTATTTATTACTATTTTATAGTTTTATATATTGTTTATCAATTCTTTCCATTGTACCTTTAAATTTATTTTCAATTTTATTTTAATGAATAGTATCTGCAACTGATTTTGGATTCAAACTTATACATGCAGTGTTGTCCATTTCTTTTTAAATCTGGAGGTAAAATTTATTTAAGCAAGTTGCACATGAGCTGGTTCTGAATCCAAGACCTTTCATTCTGTGCTATGGTGCGGAAGCCAGCTGCGGTGCTGATGTGCGGAAGCCAGCTGCGGTGCTGATATCCTGGCAGTTGTTTGGACTCAGAAACTGAGTCAATAAGACTATCCCCAATTTTAAGCCCCTGAAGTATCTTCCTACAAGAGGAATGAAAGAGTGTTTTTCAAATATGTGATTTTTCTCTTATTTAAAATGCATGTTTAAATGATTGCAAAAAAACATACACAATATAGAATGCTGCCAAGTTATCATATGACTGGTTAGAAAAACAGGATGTGTGGTCTGCATATATTAACCCAAGGAAGTACATTTCTGCCTGACACATGTGCCACTCTCACATAAATGGCAGCTGCAGCTTTGGAGCAACGGAGTGCTCTAATCATGGCAGAATTTCTGCACAATGCAGATACAACAAGTTTGTTGTTGTTGTTGCATTGTGCTATATCAAGAATAGTGTTTCATGTGCATATAAATCCTAGTTGCTTCTTCAGCTCAAAAGTTGGAACTTTGATAAAGATGACAATTTGGCTTAATATTCAGTATGGTATTGCACTTGAATGTGGTATAAATTCATTTTTGAATTTATAAAAAAGTTCTGCTACTTTATAGCTAAGTTTTCATTTTTATAAGACTTAAAGCCAGCATGAAAACTTTCTAGGAACAATTATTCCTTCTTTGACTGCTCAAAGTGTTTTCATTCTAACATCTGGATGCAACCAGTATTCCATGAGGGGAAAATACATTTTGTTTGCCTACTTTTTATTTATTTTTTTAAATATATTTTTTATTGATTTCTGAGAGGAAAGGAGAGGAAGAGAGAGAGATAGAAACATCAATGATAAGAGAGAATCATCCACTGGCTGCCTTCTACATGCCCTACACTGGGGATTGGGCCCACAACCTGGGCATGTGCCCTGACCAGGAATCAAACCGTGACCTCCTGGTTCATAGGTCGATGCTCAACCACTGAGCCATGCCAGCCAGGCAGTTTGCCTACCTTTTATTTGCATTGATGTTGTCTAGGAAGTTTTTTTGTTTTTTGTTTTTTTTTTAAGATATTACAAATTTCTGAACTACTCACTTTACCACATCTAAGGAAGTTAATTATGAACAACTAGGGACAAATTTAATAATATAGTAATGTATTTCCTCTAATGCAACATTAGTATGGGTCTGAATCACAAAGAGGATTTGGCAAAGTATGAATTCCTGAGCCCAACCCCAGATTTCTGATTCAGTAATGGCAGAGAATTTGCATTTCTAAAAAGTTGCCAGTAGATGCTTACTGATGGTCCAGGGACCACACTTTGAGAACCACTGCTCAAAGGAAAAGGTACTCAAATGATGGAAATGAAGATTATGGAGATAAGAGTGACAGGTATTATATATTATGTACTATCTTGATGCTTGGAAATCTTATTACATTTTTACACACATAAATTTATGATGCCATTATTATTTTTATTTAATGAGAAAACTGAAGCTTAAAGAGGTCCAATAAATTTCCTAAGATAACAACATTGAAAAGTACAGGAGCCAGTCCTTATGCCAAGAATTTTTTACTCCAAATTTGTTCACTCTTTGCTTGACAAAGAGTAGAAAAAAATATCTACAGAAAAGAAAGAAATTGCCACATGGGAGTGGAAATAACTACAGTTCATGAAGACCTTTGACTCTAAAAAGCAGTTGAGAGATGCAGTGTGATTCAGGAGAACCAGGTGTAAACTGTGGCTTCTAGTAAGGAGTAAGGAGAAGTTTCCTATGTGGAAATTAGCACTTGGAATCTAAATCCCTTAATGAGTCAAGAGGCAGCTCAAAGTCATCAGCAACAACCTAGAAATGGCAAGAGGAAAGATAAACACTACACCAGGTCAAAACGGGGTTTCTTCATAGTTTTCATATTTAAAAATAAATGGCTTCTATTGCTTAGAGTAAATAACAATATTTCTTCATCCAAGTGGTAGAGGCTGAAATGGTGTACTTTCTGTGCTTCATGCCCAATAAAAGTCTAAAATGATGTATTTGCTAGAGAACACATAAAAAGCACCATTAATCATCTGGTTTCAGTGACAAGGGCAAAGACAAAGTATCAGAGGGTAATGGAAATTTGGTGGATAAGCCTGAAAATCTGAATCATAGGCCAAAACAAAAATATCAGAGCCTCTCCTACCGTTATCTCTACTGACCTTATTTCTGTTTCTTGAACACACCAAACTTATTTTTCACTTACATTGCAATAGCTGTTTCCTCTCCCCCAATGCTTTGTATTCCAATTTGCACATGGCAGATCTCAAATGCTACACCTTCAGGGAGACCCATCCATGATCACTTATCACCACTTATCAGCACCCACAGCCCAGAGCACTTATCACCATGGTTGCAACATGTATTTTCATTATTTATTTGTTAATTACATACATTTTCTCCATCCATTATAATCTAAGCTTGGTTAAAAAGGGAACATTGCTGGTGTTTACTGTTTTGTTTCTGGGATATAAACAGTGTCCAGCACACATTAGGTTTTCAATAATTATTATTTTCTGAATAAATGAATGAAGGACGGAGGGAAGAAAGAGAGGAATAAGAAAAGAAGTAAAGAAATTGCAGTACTTGAACTTACAATGGATCAGTCATAGGATTCCAGTGCCTTACAACTGCACTAAGTTCCTAGGATTGCAGTTCTACACACACACACGCACACACACTATCCCCTTTATAGTCTTCTGTCTGTAGTGATGATCTAATGTAATGTAGTTATATAAATATAGTCTCTGATTTGTCCCTCCTCTTTTTTTTCCTCAATAGGTAATATAGACAAAGGGGTATACATATGCACAATAATTTGGAAAGCTCCAAACAAATTCCCAGTTCAAAATTTTGTCAAATGTTTAATTAGTTTGAATCACTTTAAAGATAATTCATTCAGTTCCAGAAGTAGTGCAAATTATGTAATATACCCGAGATTAAATATTAATTCTACTTTCCTAGTGCTCATTTCAGCAGCACATATACTAAAATAATTCTGCTTCTCTACTCTGTCAGGAATATAAGCTGCATGTTTATATTCTGGTAATTAATTGCAAACTACTTTTCTTCATGAAGTTGTATTGAGACTAATAGTGACATGGAGAGTTAACTCTGCTCTGTAGTGTAGTTAGATTTTCATTTGGATAGGATTTAAATCAAAGGATTGGGAAATAAAATGAAGAGGGCAATTCATTTATGATAAAAATTGAGTCAATGATGAAAGTAGCATCCTGTAAGCTCTAATGTAAACCCAGTCTTTGAAAAATAACAGGCACAGCACTTAGAGATGCTCTGAAGATTGAAAGCTTTTCATGTGTGATCTTCTTAAAACAGAATTCATGTTCAAATAGTATGGATCCCTGTACACAAAGAGCAGTAATGCATCTCAAGAGTCTTTCTAGTTGTGTGTTTGTGTGTGTGTGTGGAGAGAGAGCGAGAGAGAGAGAGAGAGAGCCAGAATGACAGAGAGGTTGAGAGAAAGAACTACCAAGAGCCACTAAGAGATGGTATCTTTCAAAACAAGATTGTTGTAACTTATAAATATTGTGCTTTAGACTCACTATATAAATAGAAAGTTTTGTCAAGCTTGCTTATCTACTATGATATCTCATTGGTGTGAAGTAGGGATAATACAATATGTTTTGTTTGTGGCTTTTAACTCATTCACTCACTAAATATTTATTTAGTGCCTACTTTGTGTTATTCTGTATTCTGGGAATGCAGCAAAGCATTTAGTTTTCTAACTCATGTAATTGTCTAAACTGAAAAGAGGAGCAACTGCTTCTTGGATGTAGAGTGATTAAAAATATAATGAAATTGGATTAAAATGTATTCTGTAAATATCTGTGCTGTTTTTTCTGTTTAATATTTTATTACAATGAAATTTGATGACTTCCAAAAGATAGCAGAATCAAGTATAATTTTGTTTGGTCACTTTGTAAAGTAGTATTGGATTAAAGAACATATTTATAAGGAAAGTGATCAATGGTTTGTGCATTTATATTGAGACCTATAGGTGTTTTTAGTAGGGCAGGAAATGACATTTAAAACCTTCATACGGAGAAGTATGGCTAAGAACATACTTTTCATGAAGGAAAGATTTATCTAGAAGTGAGTTATACATATAATGCTTATTATTCTAGAAAAATGGCTAATGGATGTTATAGAAAGTGGAAGAAAGTCTTCTTCTGGTCTAGGGAATCTACACATTCTAAAAGGTTGCCTGTGGCCCTAACCGGTTTGGCTCAGTGGATAGAGCATCGGCCTGCGGACTGAAAGGTCCCGGGTTCAATTCTGGTCAAGGGCATGAACCTTGGTTGTGGGCACATCCCCAGTAGGAGTTGTGCAGAAGGCAGCTGATTGATGTTTCTAACTATCTATCCCTCTCTTTTCCTCTCTGTAAAAAATCAATAAAATATATTAAAAAATAAATAAATAAAAGGTTACCTGTGGAGTAATTAACGCTCATCAAATATTTTCTCTTAGACCAAGATAATACTTGACACTTTCTATGAGAAAAACTTGTTCCCAGATTAAAAAAGAATCTTGGAGCAATCCTTTTAATGTCAGCCTTTTGGAAAAGAAAATAGAAAATCTTTTGCAATTGAATACTTGTGGAAAAACAGAAACAGGGAAACTAGAAATTCAAGACACAGTGCTGATCACTTCTTGAGGTGCTGCTGCTAGGACTTGTGGAGAGCAAAGAGAGGACATTAAGTCTGCCTGCTTCATGCTGGGAGCCATTAGCTGACTGCTCTGGGCTCTGCTACCAACAGCAGAGCAGAGGGGGAGGCGGCCCAATGCAGAGGAGGAAGGAAAAACCAGATTTATTGTCTTCTCTATAGGATCTTACTTCTATTCTACTTTAGTGCTCTTTTATAAGACATCAGATAAGCTTCTTAACTCTTTACTGCTTGCATTCTTTGCAATGTGAATCAATAGAAAGGCATTTTATATTTTTGCTGAAAAATCATTTTAAAATGTGTGACCTTTAAATGTTTATCATTTTATATTTATACATTTTTAGTATAGCTTTGTAAAGACAAAGTCCTGGGAACTGGATTTTCTAAAGAGTGATTTCTCTGAGTTTGGTTCACTGCTGTATGCATTTCTAGTGCTTAGAATAATGCCTGGCACATGTTAAGTGCTCAACAGATGTGCAACCTGAATGAATGAATGAATGGTTGTTATCGTTTGTTTGTGACAAATTGAAATAATATGGAAGGATAGAAGCCATGGTATGCATAATATTATGCAGAGTAAAGTGGAGTGTAATTGCTTAGAGCCCAGATGCTTAACTCAGACAGGCCATGGTTTAAAACACAGCTCTGACACTTGTCCTATGCCTCCAAATAAGTGAGTTATCAAACATACCAGGTAAAATTTCTCTGTTGCAAAATGAAAATAACATTTCTAACAACTTCACAAATTGCATGTAAAATAATTTCAGTTGCACATTAAGCCCTCAGTATATGTCTTATATATCAGTATCATTTTTTTGACTGACATATATACATAGAAAAGAAAATTAAAGTGGAAGAGACATTGTGGGAAGAAAAGGATTCAATATGCTTAACATATAATAATTAACTTATAAACTGAATTCTCCTTTTTCTATTTTATGAAAGTAAATTCTGCATTCTCAATTATAGCATTTGAATGTATTTCCAGATTCAGTATATTCATTGAAGTGTGACTGTAAGTGAGGATTGTTGAAAATGCACTGAGTCATTACTCTAAGTGTTTATTGATCTAATGTGCACATAAATGAGCTAGCTTCATTTGTAAATATCTGTAGTTACAAGTAAAGTTACATATGTTGCCAAACTAGTGCTAAATGTAAGGGCAGGGAGTTTTGTCTCTTTTGTTCACTGCTAGTAACCTAGTTTCTAAGGTACATCTAAATATGGTAAATGTACAGTAAATATTTATTGACCAAAGCAGCGTGACACCATTATATGTAGTAAGATTGTTTGAAAGACTTCTGATACTGCTGATCTAAATCAATGAAGAAGGCTGGTAGAAAAAAATTGACTCATTTGAAATATGATGTTGGAGGAGGGCTCTATGGATACCCTGAACTGGCAAAAAGATGAACAAGTTGGTCCTAGAACACATTAGGTGCAAAACATTACTGGATGAAAAAATGACCAAACTGAAGCTATCCTACTTCAAGCACATTATGAGAAGGCAGTATTCTTTGGAGCAGACCATAATGCTGGAAAAAAGACAAGGCAACAGGAAAAGAGGAAGACCAAATATGAGATGGATTGACTCCATAAAATAAGCTGTAGGCATGGGTCTACAGGAGCTGAGCAAGGCTGTTGAAGACAGGATATTGGGGACATCACTCATTCAGAGAGTTGCCAGGAGTTAGAGCCAACTCATGACATGGAACACACCAAGTATAAATCAACCTCATGCAAACCCATGACAAAGAAAAGTTCTGTTCCCGTATCTTTTGCTTGGGCAAAAGGCATCATCAATTTTTGTCTCAGGAAGAAGTAGAAGAAGAAGTTGTTCTTTTCAGAGTCTCTGTCCCTTGGCTGCCAATTTTCCTTGATTCTGAGGAAATGATACCACTCGCTTACAGCTCTTCACATTAGACTCCGTGTGACATTCCTGCACAGAGAGGATTATACACCTGTACTTATGCAAAGCTTTTGAAGTAACAATGCATATAAAATTCAAAGTCTCATTTCCTCCCACAGGTGCCACACAGCCAAAGGGGAACCTAGGATACCAAGGGATATGAAGATTGTCTTATTAGTAACAATCTGGATATTTATTTCAGAGAAGAGCTTTTATAACCATAATAAGTCTTCAGATATTGAAATACTGTCAAGAGAAGTATCAATTAGATAATTTTGCACTGCTACAGTGGGCAGAACTAGGATTATAGGTAACATTTCCAAAGAAGCAATTTCAATTCAGTATCAGAAAAATATTTTTAAGAGCTCAAGTTGCCTTCAAATTGAATAAACTGCGGGGTCAGTGGATGTGCTAGTTAATTCTGCTTGCGGAAGTTTTCAGGGAGACTGAATGCACATATCTGAATGTTGTGGAGTGTTTGAGTGAAAAATTGAAGGAGATGACCAAAGATTACTTCTCTGGCTAGAGTACAGAGCAAATTTAACCTAAATGTTGTAAACATTTTCACACCATATGTAAATACAGAAAATAAGGGCAATAGTTTACATAATTAATGCATTCTTACTAGCAAGAACACAATGCCTAGGGGCAGTAGAGAAAAGATGGGATGTGAGTATCTCTTTAAATTTGTCATTACATTTCTTCTGGTTGAACAAAATGGTCACCACTACCCCCAACACTTCTTAGGGCACCACTTTGAGGCAATGGTTCACTCCTCTTTTGGGAGAGTTGGGAGAGCTAAAGGGCCAGAGGTCTGGTCTGCTCTGCAAGCAGAAATCACAGAGACTCAAGGGTTCCATGTGCTAGGGTTTTGTTTTGTTTGTTTTTTGTTATTTTGTGGTTTTGTGTGTGTGTGTGTGTGTGTGTGTGTGTGTGTGTGTGTCTTGCATGCACTCTGAAGTTTGTGTTCAGTTGTCCTTATTTGGGAAATCCCTACTAGTAATGGTCTCTTTATCCTGAACCCTGGACCTCTGGCTTTCTCAGAAGCTGTGTCCTGTTACAGAGCATATAGAAACATTCAAACCTCTGAACATAATCTATAGAGCGTGTTCCAAAGTAAAGCCTCAGGCTCATGTCTGCTTCTGTCTTTGAGCCACCATCACCTTACTTGATAGTTAATAGGTGGGTGTAAAGTTTTCCTAGAGGCTTGGATTGAGGCCTAGGATGCCTGGAAAGAGTCCCTGGAGAATCTAAAAATCCCACACACTATTATAGATGTTTGCATCAGCTTCCCAATCCTTTCCCACCTGTTAGCCTTGGGAGTCCACCTCAGAGGGAGAAACATGAAGACATGTAACTTTTATATCACCTCCTACAATGGTCAGCAATCAAGGCAGAAACTAGGTACCACCTTCTTTATGTTGAAAGACTCTAATCAAGTCAGCCAGATTCTTGATACAGATAACAAAAACTATAGTAAATAACATCCCCCCAAAATATAGTTATGACACCTATGAACTCTGAATAGAATAAAAGATCCAAAAAAGTGTGATGTAAACACATATAATTTCATAACCTGAGACATACAAAGTATACCACTGTTAAAAAATGAAGGAACATCTCACTTTTTCTAATGCATGTTAAGGCCACCTTTGAATTTTGAAATCTACAATGCCACAGGACAATGTTAGTTCAGGAGAAAGAATAAGTTTCTTCTCCCAAGATGGTATTTTAATCCAATAATCACATTCAATGGACTTGTTTTATGTGCCTTGATGCACAGTGAAATAGAAATAAGTGTCTTGATTTAAATTTGATAAAGTATGCATCAGATTTTAATAGCTATGAATCAGCCTCAGTGTAACAGACTTCATATAGAATGCAAGCTGTTTAATTTATTTTGGAATGCTCTAGTTTAACTTGGTAAAATATACACATGAATACTAATCTTCAAAGTGTAAAAGGAACAATAGTTCAAGGAATAGCACAAAGGACTTCAAAAAAGTGATCTAATTCTCTTTGTTTCAGCTTAAAAATTTGGAGTCAAAGTGTATCCAATATAACAGAATGATTAAGTCCTCAAAACTTAATCTTAAAACCTTTAGATTTTATCTTTAAACACTAGAGGCCCAGTGCAGAAATTCGTGCATGGGTGGGGTCTGGCTAGCCAATCGGGCCAATCGGGCCTGCAAGGGGGAGGGGCCTGGAGAAGACCCACTGAGCTGGAGCTGATCATGGTCCCCAGGCTTCCCAGGGAGGACAGCCTCAGCAAGGAAACGGAAACCACCAGAAGGCTCTGAAAACAGGCCCTGAGCTCCCTTTGGCCAGGCAGACTCAGAGCTGGTGTCTCTGTGTGTACATTAGACACAGCCCAGCACTCGCCTTTGTCTGTTGGTCAAATCCATTGCATGGGAAAACTTGTTCCCCTTCCTCTCTTTGGGCCCAACAAATACAGGCCAATTGGAAGACACGGGTCCCAGTGGCAGAGCCAGGCCCCCAAATCACCCAGAATTTAGGCCTAAGACAACTGGGTAGCAATCTCCACAGAATAGAACAGAACAGAACAGAACACATTGTTTTACAGTCTTACTTCTCCCCTAAAATGTGCCCAGCTGCTCCTCTTTAACCGGGATAGACTGAACTAAGGAACCAAAGACCGAGTTTCCTTTGAGGTGGGATCCACCGGGAGCCAGCTGGTGGCAAGGCCCCTCACTGGCAGCTGCCTCCCCCCCGAGCTCAGTGTGCTCTGAGCTGGTCCATTTCTGGCGGTGCCGGGTCCTGGGCTGCTGGTCAGGAGGCAGGTCCACAGGGTTTCTCTCCACCGCCTTCCTGGCCTCCTGAGCAGTACCCTCAGGCCCAGTGCACCAGGCGGCTGTCACTAGAGCCCGGACTCGGAGAGGGAAGGAGCTGGCCTGCACCACGAGGGACCCACAGGTGGCCAGGCCATGTCCCCCACCCCACCTCTCAGCCAAAGCCCACTGCCCGAGACTGGCGCCACATGGAGAGGGTCACGGCGGGGAGAGGGGCGCCCTGACCTGCTAGCCTTGGTGATGATCATCTCGGTGCCCAGCTGATTGAATTCATCCCACAGAGCCTTCATCTCAAGCTGCACACTCACACTGGCCACCTTTGCATTCTTCTTTACCGGTGCCTTGGCAGCAGCCATGCAACTGGCCCCGGGGCCCTGGGGTTTGGCAGTGACTCCGATGGCGGCCCCTGTGGCCAGCACGCCATAGTGACCAGTCATTACGCCCATTCCGCCGTAAAGGTCGCTGGGCTTTTATATATATAGATAAGCATTTTGCTTGTGCACAATGTAATTCTTTGTCAATTTTAAAGTAAGTTTCATTAGGTTTGGTATTTCACTTTGTGAACTAGAATGGAAAAAAAGCAGGGTTAAAAAAAAAAAAGACAAACCTACTTTAGAAACTGTTTGGAGATGATAAGCAAAGGTGGTTGTTTTCCCTTGAAAATGATGAAGACATAAATTACAGAATTGCCTTTCCACAAAAAGCATGAGATGAAACAGACTTGAGATACTTTACTAGAAATGAAAGAGGTTTAGAATATTTATAATTAGCCATAGCTTAATTGAACAGTTGGATACATACTGGTTGGCATGTGATGAGCTCATTTTGTATTTGAAGTTTGCTACTCCAGGCCTGAGTCTAGAAGCAAATGATGCTTTGTATCCACTCTCCATTGTCACAAGCCATGATTGTAATTGATTGTAATAGACTGAGAACTTAGTGCCGCGTTTTCTGGTAGATGAAATGTCTCAAAATTAACAATAGTAAAGATCTTATCCGATGTGTAACCTATAGTTTAGAAAATATTTTATATGTTTCAGAGAAGGGAAGGGAAAGGTTTATGGCCAGGAAATAAATGGCTGAAGAATGTTGGCCGGTTGTAAAATATATCTCTGAAAGTGTAGTTGCAAAAATCCTGAGGAAGATAAAAGGAATAACATGATCAATGCAACAAACAAAGTTGTCCATATTTGTCTATGTTTATCTGGAGAAATGCTGCTGGGAAATGCAGTCTTATGTGCAGTCTTTTGACCACCCTCTTGGCCGCATAAAGAATGGATCTTGGGCCTGGAACACTTCCTTACCAAGAGATAGAGAGCTCACACAGCCTGTGCCACGCTTCTTGCCTTGCGTGGGAATGGCTTTTCCTGTCTCAGACTCATTGTGTTCACTCCTTTGTTCTGCTTTTAAGCATATGTGTCGGTGGTCCTCAGACAGACCTCCAGCTTCCAGTATTTCAGGCTCCACAGGTTGGAGCCCTTGTGCTACAGGACTAGAGGTGTGCATACAGACCTATTGCCCTACGTTAGCTGGAGGGAGGGGCAGGAGGGAAGACCCACTTGCAATGGGGTTTGGCACACATGGTGTAAGTTGATCTTACTCTGTCTCTTCTCCATGTGAATAAAAGCAATGTTCCTTGCAGAGCTTGACTGCATTATCTTTTCCTTGATATCTCCTGTACCCGGAAGCAAGGGCAGAAGCATTCTAGTCCCGGTGGTTGACATGAGGATGATCTTTGCGCTTCTCCATGGCACTGAAGTCCTCCCCTGGCACTGGGAACCAGGACATGGTGTTCTGTTCTACCATGGCCTATACTGCTATTTTGTCCTGAGTCTGCCCCATTGAACATTTTTATCACTAACTTTGTTGAAGACAAAGAAAGCTCAAATTTGAAATTAGGAATTTGCCCCTGAAAATAATTGAATGTACTTTAAGTAGTAATTAACGTCTACCTTTTTTAAATTGGTATTAAAGGCTCAAAAAGGACTAGAAGTAAAATTAACAAAAAATACATATAAAATTCTGGCCTCCTGTTTCCTAAAGCTTGATGTAGTCTGTAACTGGGGTGGTTGCCTATTTACAATAATTACAACTCGTATATAACTTTTTAGAAATAGATTCCTAAATGCTCCTATAAACTTGGTAAAAGCACCCAGAACCAGGTGGAGCACACTCAGCTGGGCTTTTATTTTGAAAGCATTGGCCAAACCAGGAAATTCTGAATGTTGCTTTTTTAGGCTTCCAGGACTCAGGGGACAGGGAAGAAAGGCCAGGACCTATTTTCCTGCCAGAGCAGTGGTAGAACCTAGCTACTTGCTCACCAATTTCATTGTCTTTTCTTAAGCATAACGAAAGGCGATATTTCCCTGCCTTTCTTGAGTTAGGTAAGGTTAATGCAGCTAAAATCTGGCCAGTGTGATATGAATGAAAGTGTCATATGCTCATTTCAGGCCAGGCTGGAACATGTTTGTTCTCTCTTCAATGAACGCCGTGGGGATGTGTTGAACGTGGCAGTGTCCCAGTTTAGGAAGACACTGGACCCCTAACTCTCTCACAGGAAAGAGCCACCCAGGAGAGTTGTGATTCTCCTTAATATGTCTTCAAAATATCTGATTTTAATGTTCTCACTTTTCATGTAAAATAATTGAGATTCAGGTCCCTTCAGATTCTTCTGGGCCTAAAGTTTTATGATTTTTTGCTAAACACATTATGAACTATTAGAAGATAGGAATGATGTTTTGTTACACAGTAATGTATATATTACCTTGCACAATGTCTGGCATAAAATAGGCACTTGGTATATTTTGAATGAATGAGTGGACAAATGATTCAAAAACTACTTTTCCCTGAAAAAAAAAAATGTTCCCCGTGGCAAGTATTCCTACTTTTAGTCAAAATTCTATTCCTTCAGTGTTATCATCTTATTAAGTCACACAATTTTAGGAAAATAATCATTGAATAAAGTAACACTCAGGAATAATGATATAAACTCTACAGGCTGGTTAAAATTTAGTTGCTATGCACAGTTGTTAAAATATTGAAATATTCCCATCACATCTTATAGTTGAACCTTCAACCTTCCAGTATTCTTAACCCCCAAGGCTGCATGACCAATTTTGCCTAGATTTTATGGGTTCCTAAAATTTCGTCTTTCTCATTTCTCAACATTTCTCAGTATCTGTGTGGTCTCAATGATTGGCCTAATAATCCACCTTTTATTAATTCTCACCAGAGGATATTTTTCCATTATTTTTTTTTTTAGAGAGAGTGGAAGGGAGGTAGGGAGGAAGGGGGAGAAAGTGAGAGAGAAAGAGAGAGAAAAAAACATCGATTGGTTGCCTCCTGCATGTAGCTCCTGTCAGGGATCTACTCCAACCCAGGTACATGCCCTTGACTGGGTATCCAACCCATGACCCTTCAGCGCTCAGGCTGACACTCTAACCATTTGGCAACACCAGCCAGGGCATAACCCACCTTTTATTTTTATTTTTTTTTTTTTTTTGGAACCCGGGTTGCCTACTGGCCTGCGCCCCAGCCCTCCCGCCCTCCAATCGCCTTGGTGGGGGTCCTCAGTTGCCTCCTGGCCTGCACCCCAGCCCTCCAGCCTTCCTATCACCATGGCAATTGCGGGGCCAGGCCTGCCGGCAACCCCACCCCTGGGGGTTAGAGGTTGCCGCCTGGTCTGCGCCCCGGCCCTCCCGTCCTCTGATTGCCATGGTGGGGGTCCGAGGTTGCCGCCTGTCCTGCCCCTCGGCCTTCCCGCCCTCCTATCGCCATGGCGATCACTGGCTGGGGGGTGGGGAAAGGCGGCCTTTGCCCACCCCCCAGCTCTTGCCTGCCGCCTAGGTTGCCGATCACCATTCTTCAGTCCTTCCCCTTTCGCCTCCCATCATTGCGAGTATGCAAATTAACTGCCATCTTTGTTGGCGGTTACCGCCATCTTGGCTGGCAATTAATTTGCACATCGCCCCGATTAGCCAATGGGAAGGGTAGCGCTAGTACGCTAATTACCATGTTTCTCTTTTATTAGATAGTGACTAGTGGCCCGGTGCACAACATTCATGCATGGAGGAGGGTGTGTTCCTCAGCCTGCCCTGCACCCTCTCAATT
>NW_005871060.1:12731322-12785514 GCF_000147115.1 Myotis lucifugus
TTTCTGTGCCTTATAGCTGCTCCGGTGACCAGGGCTGCATGGACAAGCGAGGGGTCTCTAGGAGGAGGTGGGTCCTCGGGCCCAGCGTGCCCTGCCTTGTCTGGGGTGGGGGCGGGCTGCAGTGGCTGTTCCCTGGACCTTCCTGGGGAGAGCCGCCCCAGGTCTCAGTTTTGCTGGCACCAGGGCCCCCTGGGGTCCTCCGAGGTCCCTCGCCAACTGCTTTAAGAGAACCTTAAAGAGAGGTTCCGGGAGTCCAGGGTTGCCGCCTAGCCTGCAACCTGGCCCTCCTGCTCTCCTATCGCCATGGATCACCATGGTGGGAACCCGGGTTGCCTACTGGCCTGCGCCCCAGCCCTCCCGCCCTCCAATCGCCTTGGTGGGGGTCCTCAGTTGCCTCCTGGCCTGCACCCCAGCCCTCCGGCCTTCCTATCTCCATGGCAATTGCGGTGCCAGGCCAGCTGGCAAACCCCGCCCCGGGGGTCAGAGGTTGCCGCCTGGCCTGCGCCCCGGCCCTCCAGTCCTCTGATTGCCATGGTGGGGGTCCGAGGTTGCTGCCTGGCCTGCGCCCCGGCCCTCCCGCCCTCCTATCGCCATGGCGATCACTGGCTGAGGGGTGGGGAAAGGCGGCCTTTGCCCATCCCCCAGCTCTTGCCTGCTGCCTAGGTTGCCAATCACCATTCTTCAGTCCTTCCCCTTTCGCCTCCCATCATTGCAAATTAACTGTCCCATAACCCACCTTTTAGATGAAACTTTAAATTGTATATTCATGACATTTTCATTTTTAATTTTTTTATTTAAGTACTCACCAAATACTCTTAATTCTACTTCCTAAATAGGTTCTTTTTTTTCATTCCCACTGCCACACAGGATGGCCCAGCAATTCTAAAGTGCATGAAATTCCCCAATGAACCCTAATTTCTGCAAATTCCCCAATGAGTCCTACTTTCTGCATATTTTATTTCTCTGCAGACATTGTCTTCATCAGCCCCAACACACTTTTCTATCTCGAAGATGCCTCCTACTTATCCTTTTATATTCAGTTATCAGTCACCCTTTTAGGAATCAGTCCTGACTCCTACTTCCCCCTGGAGAAGGTCACAAAATTCTACATCTGAATTATTGCCCTTAACACATTTTACTACAATGAATTCTGAACCATGCCGAAATATCCTAGACTTCAAGCCAGTTTATCAAGAAGACTTATAGATAGTGAAACTGAACTATTTGCCAAAAATTCATTTAGGTGTTCTAATAGTCCAGTAATTGACATCAGAATTAGTCCTAAAAACAGGTAGCTGGAAAAACATTGGATATGTGTGTACAAATAATGGTGAAGAAAGAAGTGAGCAAGTTTAGGAAATTTAAGTAGCTGCATGTGGCCAGAGCATAGGATGCAAAGGGGAAACACAAGATGTAAGTGTGAAGAGAAACAGAGGCTTCACTTGCAGATACTTATAAAAGAATTAAAGATACTAGACTTTGTGTCTGAAAGTGATGAGGACTTACTAATACGTTGTTTTTTTTAATCAGGGAGGTTATGTGATCCAATTTGCTTTCGAGGAATATTACTCGGGCAGTGTTTTATTGAGATAAATTGGAAGGCATAATAATACAAGTAATGAACAATAAACCAGGTCAAACACATGGGTGTGTGCTCAAAACTCATGGGGAGATAGAGAAAAGGGATGATTCAATGAACTTAGGTAATATTGATATAACATAGGGTTTTATTGGGGGTGCGAGTGAAATAGAGGAAATAATTTAGAATAAGGCTGAGATTCTGGCTTAGCTGATTGGATGTAATAAAGCTATTAACTAAAATGGGAAAAATGGTGAAGGATACTTTGACAAGGCTGGGGGTGAGTGGGTAGTGATTTGGATTTAGATCTAATAATTTTAAGGAGTATATAGAGGGTGCAAGGAGAGATGTCTAGTAGGTAGCTGACCGTATGAACTTAAAGCATAGACGAGAGTTCCAGTCTGGGTAGATGGATTTGAAACTAATCAACCCATCCCTGGTTGTTAAAACAAAACTACCTTCACCTTACTAATTAGTAATGCTGAATGAAAGGAAAAGGAACTATGGTCAATCTACTTACCTTCCGTTTCTATGCCATAATTTTCAACGTAAATAGTTGTCTAATAGAAGGAAGCAACACAGCTAAGAAAAAATATAATAGGGTTCCTCAGTCATTCATGTTTTTTAGAATGCTTTCTATCTGCATTTTAAGCAACTTCTCTTTCAAATGCAAAGGCTCGCAGGGATGTCAGTGCCCCTGCCTATCGAGTCATAATGTAACACACTTACTTGTACCCCTTGGAGAGTCACGGAGCTCCCATTTACCATGGGTTCAACAGAATCCCATGCTCAGGAATCATGGCAAAGACTATAGGAGAATGGAGCAACAAGGAATCATGGGTATACATATTACATACATCTCCTTTGCTTAGGCTCCTGTTTCATTATCACATCAGAATTCACCGATAAAACCTGAGTTCAAGTTATAAAATTATTAACATTTCAAGACAGCAACAGTCGAGCATTAAACTAAGTAAGCGTGGGGCCTTTGTGAGCTGAGTGCCTTGTGACTTCACAGGCTGTGCCCCTAGAAAGCTGGCCCTGTGTATAACCTTTTACCGCAGGGCTTCTTTCTATGACGTGATGCCTCAGCCTGGAGCTGGTTTGGCTCACCAATGTTTACCATTTTAAAAATGGCATTATAATGATACAGGATAATCGTGTTTGGGGATTTGGGGGGAGAAAGTTATTCTTGTTACTTGTCCTTTCAGCTGCACACATGGTGTTATCTTTGGCATAAAGAAAACTATATGTTACCAATAAATGAGAAACGGTCCTCCTCTGTCACACACCTTTATCCTCCCCTGAGCATTTTCTTTACTTTAGCATCAAAGGCGGCTAGCTTTGCTTTGTTTTGTTTTCACCTTTAATTCACCTTTTGTGAGACATGTTCCTACTGTAGGCTTTTCTATCTCTAGAGGGGAAAATAATTTGTGCTCTGCTGCAACTCATTATGCAGAGGCCAGGGAGAGAGAGAGAATGATGTTTGTTTGTATAGAGAGATGAAGGAGCAAATGCTCCATGAGAAGTTTTATCATTTTAGATTTACCCTTGATATGGGGTTTTTTAATACATGGACTTAAAAAAAAAAGATGAAGGATTCACCAGCACCATTATCTAGATTTCTCTTTGCTTCAGTTATTGTCACAATTGTTTTTCATTTACCGGGATGCTGAGAAGAAAGAAAGGAGATAGTTGAGTCAATTTATTATGGCCAGATGCATATGTAGCTTTTACAAATCTTTCAGAGTTCCTACTGTATTATCTTACCTTGCAGGAAAGACATTCCCATTTCTGTCAGATTTGCATATTTTGTCTTTCTGAACTTCTACTCCCTTGATAAATAAATGACTTTAAATACAAGAAAACCTGCATCTAGGAATACAACCATGTTCCATGTAACAGCTCTGGAGTTTTAGTTTGCCAAACAAATATTTGTCCCCTTGGAAGAATATAGGAATTTGGGTAGTTTATTTTTTTGAAGAATCAAAATGTATATTTTGTATGTCTTAGACTATACATAATCTTTGCTTAAACTGAATAAAGAGGTTTAAACCAACAGATGTGCCAAATAAAACAGATGACTTGAAAAGACTGTGCTATGATGAATTAAAATTAAGAATTGAATATGAGCAATTTGAAAATGATAAATACAACAGTAGTGAAGGAAAGCTCAATACATATGTCTTAGAACATGTCATTCAATATTTTCCTTTTTTATCCTCTGAGACACAAATACTCATTCTTTAATATTGCAACTCTTTTGTGTTTCATATTATATATTAACTAACTTTTTGTAATTGATTTAAATACTAGAAAAGATGAGTATACAAGCACACACACACATTCACATACTCACATTTTTAGTGACCCTCCTGGAAACATTTTATTAAAACAGAAGGGGGTCCTCAAAATGAGAATTGAAAATTTATTTTATTCTAAGACTTTTTAATAAGAATAATTTTCTCTGAAATTGGAAGACATTTTACATATCTATATAATTAAGATAGTATATTTCCTTGAAATGCTTTTATTAAATTAACTAGAGGCCCGGTACATGAAAATTCATGCACGGGGGTGGGTCCCTCATCCTGGCCTGCCCCCTCTCACAGTCCAGGAGCCCTCAGGGGCGGGAGCCGACCTGGCAATCAGGGGAAGGCGATGTCCCATCACACCTCTGCTGCTGCCACTGCCGGCAGTGCAAGCCTCAGCTGGCCCTGGTTACCTGAGCCTTGGGCAACCCTGGGTGGCTGTGCAGCTGACAGCTGAGGCTTGCCTGTGCCTTGGGCTGGCCCTTGGCGGCTGGGGGGCTGAGAGGACTGGGGGGATTCTGGAGGCGGGCTTGCGGCAAGGCCTGGGCCCAGCCTTGCCGCGCGCCTGCTGCCCTGGTGGGGCTGAGGGGACTGGGCACTGCCATCTTGTGGCTGTGGGTGCTGCCATCTTTGAGGGCGTGACAGTCAATTAGCATATTTCCTCCTTATTGGCTGTGGGTGTGCCATCTTTGAGGGTGGGACAGTCAATTAGCATATTCCCTCCTTATTGGCTGTGGGCACCGCCATCTTTGCAACAGTGTGAGGGTCAATTAGCATATTCCCTCTTTATTAGATAGGATAATGTGTTTTATAAGCAACAGTTTCTTGAAATGGAGGGAATATAATAATAGCTAAGACATAAAAGTGAGTTTATATAATCCAGGCATTGTGTGTGATATGATTTTCAGAAATTATCTTACTTGATTTTCAGATATTATGAGATAATAATTATTTTGATCACCACTTTGATTATGGAAAGCTGAGTTGGGGTGCCAAAGATATTGGTGCTATTAAGTTGAGCTTACACATCATTCTAAACTGACTTCAACTGTCACATTCAAAAACCACCCTCCTATTTTGCTTTGGTATAAAGATCAATTGGCTATTATTTGCTTCTGAAAGACTTAATCTATATAATTACATGGCAACGATATTTTAATGATGCCATCTGTTAGTGGTTGTGTTTGTTTTGCTTTTCCCCCCTGCTTGTGGCCCAGTCCATGTCTGCTTAAAATCACTCTTTGCAAGCTGTGTTTTATTTCTTAGCAGTTGCTTAGTCTCCACCTACACAGTGGAAAAGAATAGGATGGCTTGAGGAAATAGATGTTTGCACTTGAACTGGTCAAATTACTAAAGAATCGATAAAGCTGCTTCTACTGTTATTGATTGGGAGGCTCATCTGAGCCCATAACTTTACTTCTAGTCAATGTTTCAAGGGATGCTGGAGGCAGGACCTAAGGGTTCTGTAGCTCTGAGGAAGGCAACATAGGATTATTCTATTATATTTGATGGAGTGTTTGTGAACCTTCTGGTTATTTTCATGGTATCATAGGTATGATGCTCCTTCATCATGCCTTTTCTGTCTCTACGGCTTTTGGAAGGGAATTCAGTATGAACAATCTGTTCTTTTCTGTGCACCCTAATTTATCTTACTTATCTATTTTATGGAAGGTTGACATAGAAAGATTATTAATACCAAAGAGACTTAGCCACCTTAAAACTTGGAAAAGACTAAGTTTTTCATTTTATTATTTTTATTCTAAGTACTTAAAAGAAGATAGATTTTTCACATTTGTGTTTTCGTGTGTTTTTTTTCCCCTGTGTTTTAATTCAACACCTACGGATTAAGTTCTTAGTGCAAATGTCTTTTATTTGCCATTGTCAGTATAAATAACTAGGTGTATCTGATAAAACTGAATTGTGAACTACAAAGACAAAATAATGTGTGTGTGAGGGAGATAGGATAATTGTACAAAAAATAAGTGGACTTAGCAATTTAAATATAGTGGATTTCTCTAGCCATTTTATTAAAAAGTCAAAGAATTGCACAATTTGATATTTTATTTTCATAGATGTTAGTCACATCTCAGTGTTATCCCATGCAATAGAATGTGTTTGAACTTAATTATTCAGTATATAATGAGGATAGAATGAGTTTTCTGTGGCTAAGAAGATATATATAATCTTTAGCACACAATGCAAAGTTAATCACTGCCATATAAAATACACATTCTTCTTCTAACTGGAATATCTGTGTGATAATAACCATTTGATTGGCAAGTAAGGAAACAAAATTACAATACAAATCATGATTATTCAGCTTAAAATTTTGTTCAATAATTAATAGCAATGAGGTTCACATCATTTAGTAATTAAACCAAATTAAGCTTGACAAACTCCAAGTGAAAAATACAAAAGGAAAGCTCTTTAGGTTGTCTTAAGTCATAAAAAAATGTTTGTTTACTTCAAAAGATAATAAAGCCAATAGCGGAGTCTGCTAGAATTTTGTTAGTGTTCCCTTTGCTACCCTGTATCCAATTTCTCTGAAAGATGACAGTGCTAGAAAATTGTGTTGTCAGAGAAATTAGTGTTTTGTGACCCCCAACTTCCTCTTTTGTTCCTGCTTTTCAGCAAGGGCTCTGCTCTGCCTGCTCCTGGAATCCACAGCCCTCATAAAGATTCCAGAGTGGCCCCTTTAGGAGAGGCCTATTCTCCTCTATCCAATTAGGACATTTATCAGCCCTCTTTAATGAAATAAAATATTACAGCCTTATTCTGGATCCTGTCGGGAACTTGTCTCTGATAGAAGCTGTTATTAGCAAACTGTGCTGAGAGGTTAGTGAGCATTTGGGTGGGCCATGGGAAAGCTGTGTCAGCCTAGAAATGCATATTTTGGGTTCCAATTCATTCTACTGAACCTGAATCTGCATTTAACAAGATACTCAGGTGATTCCTATGCATATTAAGGTTTGAGGAGCCCTGGTAGTCCACACCAAGGTGATAACACTCCTGAATGATGGCCAAGAGCAAAATCCCTCAGCTGCAAAAATGCCTTGGTCTAATTAAGGATTCTTTTGGTAGCAAATGCCAGGCTCCATGTCAGAGAAGCCTGCTGGAGAAATATTTGGGGGTAGGTAAGGCTAATAGCTATTTTGGAAACTGCAACACTAGAATATTGAATAGACATCAATTTTTTTTTAAGTCTTAAAAAAATCCCTCCTTATTTTTCTGGGAAAAGTTCACATGACAGTATAAATTTAAAAATAAGTTAAAAGTAGTACAAACATTTTACAATGAGAGAGAGAGAGAGAGAGAGATTTTTAAAGCACCAGCAAAACTTTTGACCTCTTGCAGATCATACAATTACAGGTATTGGCTTTGCCTTTAACTTCAGAGGTTAGAACAGAGACCTAATTTCCCAACCTTTAAACATTTCTTTGACTTTTTCTGAATTTCTTCACATTCTCATTATTACTGGAGTTATAGAGCTGAGGGAAGGTTGAGTTCTCTGTTACCACATTTGTTTTATGACTTGTACTTTTTGTTATAGCCTGTTCCTAAACAGTTGTTCAGTAATTAGCTACACATGGGAATTTATATGTTTAACAAGTTTACCAGGTGATTATGATTCATGTGGTTCTATGAAAGACTGTGAGGACTAATCACTAGATTTGTCCCTAAGATTTCCGGGGAAAAATAAATAAATAAATAAGCAATTAAAAATAATGTGTAAGTCATGTTTTTTATGTGACAGAAACTTTGTCGTCTCTCCAATTCCAGTTTATCTTGTCAGTTTTATTTTTAAACTAGAGGCCCACTGCATGAAAGTTCATGCACTCATCGGGGGGAGGGGGGGTCCCTCAGCCTGGCCTGCTCCCTCTCACAGTCCAAGACCCCTCAGGGGATGTCCACCTGCCGACTTAGGCCCGCTCCCCAGGGGATTGAGCCTAAACTTCTCCCTCTGGCAGCGTGGGAGCCCTCAGGGGGATGTCCACCTGCTGGCTTAGGCTCTGCAGTCAGATATCCTTAGAGGTGCCGAGGAGGTGGGAGAGGTTCCCGCCACTGCCACTGCAGCTGTTGGCCTGGCTTGTGACTGAGTGGAGCTCCCCCTGTGGAAGTGCACTGACTACCAGGGAGCAGCTCCTGCATTGAGCTGGTGGTCAGTGTGCATCAGAGTGACCGGCTGTTCCTGGTCGTTCTGCCGTTAGGTCAATTTGCATGTTGCCCTTTTATTATATAGGATCTAGTGATATATTCCTCCTTTTTGTAATCGTAGCAGCATATATTACACATATTTAGGTGAAAAAATGTTTTAAGTCTATACCAATTTCTTCCACACTTCAAAGTTTTTCTAAACTGTACCTGTAGTTTTTTGTAATTCTTTTAAATTTTTAAAAATCTGCCTTAATTTTAATTAAGACTTTTAAAAATATGATAGTAATTTAATTGACTCCTATTATATTTTGGAAGAATACTCTTCCTAATATTTCTAGGGAAGACTTACAATACTAAGGTTTTCTTTGAAACCAGCCAGTTGGGTTTTTCTCTTGGTGACCAAGTTAGCACCTTCACAATATAAACCATCTCATTTCAGCGAAGCTCTCCTTATTTTTTTCTGAGTTTTAAAAATTTGATCTCTAAATACTCCAGAATGAAAAAAAGAAAAACCTGTCTTAAGCAGACTTATAAAGTAACAATTTTATCAGAATCATGAAGTAATGATTTTATCATAAATAAACAATATAATAATTTTTTATGAAATTTTATATTTACATATATTTATTCTTGAAGTATTTTAAATAAATTGGTAACTCTTGGTGACATAGAAACTCCTTTAAAGTATAATTAAACATACCAACTTTTCAAATAATAGCTTCTTTAATGTTTTGAGATTTAAATAAGGAGAGCACATTTAGAAGTGTAGAAATCCTGTGACAGCTTATAATCTCCCTGCTTGTTTTTTACTTTAAATGGATCTGTGTGTTTGGATATTTCCTTTAACTTAATTCTAAAAGTTAATTAATCTTTACAATATTGTCTGTATACTTAGAAACTCATAATTTATCATTATGCAACTGAACTAATGAATTTATTTATGTATCCTTTTTGTCTATTACACACAAACTTTGCCTTTAGAAATTCTTTAAATGTTATATTTCACTGTCTGGAAAAAGCTATGCTAGAAAGAATGATGAGTTTACCCACAATTGGGAAGAAGCAAGAATTTGATAGGAAATATGAGGAGTTCCATCTTCATCGAGGTCAGATAAGAAAGCTGACAGGACAACCGAGAGGAATATTAGGCAGCTCAGGACTCAATATGGAGTGCTGTGCAAAAAATTAAGTGAAGAGAAAAAAGAAGGGCTGGGACTCATTCACACCAGCTAACACAGGCATAAGACTGCTTATTGTATTCTCCAGAACACAAGGTTGTAGCAACGATTTTGAAGCTGCTACTTTCTGCTTTATAAGTTCACTTGAAAATACATAGGAAGCATTTTGCTAGGTATTGTGCTAACTTTAATAAGTCAGAGAGAGAAAGACAAGGAACTATGATTTCACTTATATGTGGAATCTTAAAGAAAAAAACCACAACAAATGAATAAACAAAACAAAATAGAAACAGGCCCATGGATATAGACAGCAAGCTGATAGTTGCCAAAGGGAAGGTAGGTGGGAAATGGGTAAAAAATTGAGTAAGTAACTTTCAAGTAAATTAAACAGATGATTAAAACTATCCATTTTTAAAGTGTATACAGGTATTTAAGGACATATATCAAACACATAAGTGCAGTCATTTTTCTCATTCATGGTGCTGTCTCCAACCCTTTTCAAGGGACATATATTTAGTCATGTTTGGGACAGATTTGGAGTTTTCACAGTGGGGAAGTGGTTGATACTGGCATCTAGTGGGTGCAGTCCAGGAATTATGTGTTTGTGTGTGTGTGTTTTTTTATATATATTTTTATTGATTCAGAGAGGAAGGGAAAGGGAGAGAGAGATAGAAACATCAGTGATAAGAGAGAATCACTGATAGGCTGCCTCCTGCACACCTCGCACTGGGGATCAAGCCTGCAATCCAGGCATGTGCCCCAACGTGGAATCGAACTGTGACCTCCTGGTTCATAGGTTGACACCCAACCACTGAGCACACTGGCCGGGCCAGGAATTTTGTTTTTTATCCTTTAAAAAAATTATATCTCAGAAGTATTCAAGTTTTTTTCATCAGAAATATCCTATTCTTGAAAATATATATACTCTTTTGACCTATACATTATAAACAAATATGTTAGAATTAACACTTTTCAATCAAGATGTATTATTTAAGTTTGAACAAAGATCTATGTGAATTTATAGTCCCTACCATGTGATTTCATTTTCTCTATTAATGATCTTTTGCATATATTCATCTAAGAATATTCTAGAAGCATATAGACCAAACATCAGCAGTGGTTATCCCAAGGTAGTAAGATTATGAATAACTTTTACTTTCCTCTTTTGCGTCTCTTCATTTAAAAATAATTTAATAAAAAATGCAATAGAAGATATTTTTTAAAAGAGTGATAGAAGCAAATAAAAATAAATTTCTTATGAGTTCATGTTTTTGATGAGGGGCTATTATTAAAATTTTAGCCCCCAAAATTAAAATCATATAACATTTTAATTGCCTAAAGCAGTGATTGGCAAATTGCAGCCCCTTGAGTGTGGCTCTTCCACAAAATACCACGTGCGGGCGTGCATGTACAGTGCGATTGAAACTTCGTGGCCACACTCAAGGGGCCAAAGAGCCGCAGTTTTGCTGACCACTGGCCTAAAGGAAAATGTCATGCTCCCTTCACTAGGAGTAGCTATCTACTGCTCTGGAGTAGCTCTAGGAACTAAATTTAGACAGAAAGAGTAGACTATGACTAAATATCTGGGCATTTGAAAATGTCCCCCTAACATATCTGGTACTAGAAATAATGTAAGCGTTATGAGTTTGAGATGACTAGCAAGGAGACCCAAAGTGCAAGATGCAAATTTATAGACGTAGATAGATGGTGTGCCACCTAATCAGGATCCCTTTCTTCTTATGTAATCGCCCCTCTCCTACCATTTGCCAGACAGTCCTCTAATTACTTATGTAGTTATCCATGTTTACCTATAGACTATGAATTTGTTAGGCAGGAATTTGGGTTTGGAATATAGTAGGGCCTCAATGTATCCTGACTGAATGAGAGGTGAATTGGGGGGAGGAGGAGAAAAAGCCCAGGACAAGGAGGGTTATTTAGCAAAGAAAATAAATGGGACAAATTAGACAATTAGAGGGTGTATATGGTTCAACAGCAATTATGAGGAGGCAGTATAAATAGCTTTTAAGGGCATGATTTTTGGACTAAGATAACCCTGATATGATTCTACTACTCATGAGAATGAAAAGCAAACCTAATAAAGTGACTAAGAATTGTAGCATTGGTAGTGACATGAGAAAAGTCTCTAAGCTTTATTATAAGACAAATTAAGCTCAGAATATAATAAGTCTTATTCTTGGGGAATATTTTTTAAAATATAGCTGAGATACTCATAAAATATGCAGTTTTTGAAAAATCTAGGAACAAAACTGGATCCCTTAAAAATTTATATTTCCATGATTTCATCCATCCTAGATTAATCTAGAAGTAAGGTTAGAGAGAAGTCAGATTTTATTATTCTCTATGTTGACTTTAATAATGTCAAAAGGATTGTAGGGGGAAAAAAGAAAATATATTGGTTATCTTTGATTAATCAATCTGTCTTTGGGAAGAAAGTGATGAAAAACTGCTTTTCAAAATTCCATTTAGCTTTCAGTTTTAGTTTTAGTAAAATGCTGAGGAAAGTCTGAGGGTGATTATTGTTTCCATTGCCAGAGCACAAAGATAATACGACAACTGGAGGAAGTGAAGGCAGCTTTGCCCTGGCTGATGTGGCTCAATTGGTTAGAGCACCGAAAGGTCCAGGGTTCAGTTTCTGGTCAGGGAACATACCTAGGTTTCTCTCTTCTTCCTCTTTCTCTACAATCAATGAAAAATATGTCCTCTGGTGAGGATTAAAATAGCTCTGACTGCTCTAATTCACGTGTGCCACTGATACTGATGTATTCAGGAAAGGAACAGCTGGAAAGCAGCTATAGAGCCCTCTTCTAGAGAGGCAAAATGATGTAAAAATTGACTGTTTACAGTGTTATTTCACACACCAGTGTTCAACTCCTTGCTTAGCTGGAAGACCTTGGACAAGTTATTCAACTTCTCTGAAGGCTGTTTCTTCATATGGAAGATGAAGAAACCAGTAACTTCCTTATATAATTGTTGGGATGATTAAATGAGGTAATTTGTGTAAAGGGCTTAATATAGTGCCTGATGCACAGTCAGTATGAAGACAGATAAAGTATTTTGTTCTGATTTTTTATTTTTATTTTTTGTCCAATAAGATACCAGTCATGCAAATTTGCATGAACTGTTTGTCCTAAGACGAAATGGAGGACTTGCCACAGGCAGAGGGAGCAGAGAGGGAACAGGGAAGGCAAGATTGTAGGTGGTCATCTTCTTCTATAAGTTCTTACTGGAAAGAGAAGAAAAGACCAGGAACATCGTAAGAAGCACTTGAATATAGTCAATGACAAGGTTTTTAAGTAGAGTGTGGTCCTCTAATAAACAGACCCACTACTAAAGCACGAAGAGATCCTGAGATCCTTTTCCTCACCTGTCTGTCCCCACCTTTCTTCCGGGTGTCTTACAGCAGCGACACTGAGCAGAGTAAATGACAAAGAGGAAAGGACTGATGGCAGAGAAACAGAACTGGGAAACATGGTGTGCCTGTTACATGATTTCCAAAAAGTTTGCCTAAGAGCACAACTTATCGTAGTTTTAAGCAACCCCCTGGTGTCTGTTCCTTCCTGTTAGAGCTAATCCCTATTAACAATGGTAGTAGCCCAGTATGAATGAATATTCCAAAATTAAAACAGCTCTCTTTAAAAGTACTGGGTATGCCCTAGCTGGTTTGACTCGGTGGATAGAGCGTTGGCCTGCGGACTGAAAGGTCCCAGGTTCAATTCCAATCAAGGGCACATGCCAGGGTTGCAGGCTCAATCCCCAGTAGGGGGTGTCCAGGAGGCAGCCGATCACTGATTCTCTCTCATCATTGATGTTTCTATCTCTCTCTCTTCTTCCTTCCTCTCTAAAAATCAATAAAAGTATATATTTTTTTAAAAAAATAAAAGTACTGGGTATATGGGAGACTGCTTTAAAAACTTGGAAGATTGATACAGACTACTCAAAACTACCTATTTGAACTAAGAATAGGGAGCAGAACTAAAAACACTTAAAATTGGAGGAATATCATTTGCATTTGCTCAACAAATATTGCATTGAATATCTACACTGCTATAACACTGGGAGTAGAGAAGACCAGCAAATTAAAGGAGTTTTTTTCTTAAAGTGTAAAGCAAGGGTATATGCAATTGCAAAATAGGACAATATGCAGTAAAATGCTAATTGTATCTTTTAAGTGAAATGAAAGGTAAGGGAGATACAACTGTCTTCATGCTTGTCCACATTGAATGAGATAGAATTGGAGCTAGGATTTAAACTGACATAAATAATTGAAGATAAGCTGAAGAAAAACATATATAGTGGAGTGGAATTTGTTAGCTAAACATTTCAGTGTCAATCTACTGTGTTTCTTATGTTGCTGACTCTGGAAAGCTAAAAATACACATTTTCCCCATACCCCTACAGCTAAAGTGGGAGGAAGGAGTTAAAGCAGCTGGTCTGCTATCCTTTCACTCCTTTCACTAGGACAGTAGTTCTCAACCTTCTGGCCCTTTAAATACAGTTCCTCACGTTGTGACCCAACCATAAAATTATTTGCGTTGCTACTTCATAACTGTAATGTTGCTACTGTTATGAATCATAATGTAAATATCTGATATGCAGGATGGTCTTAGGTGACCCCTGTGAAAGGGTTGTTCAACCGCCAAAGGGGTCGTGACCCACAGGTTGAGAACCGCTGTACTAGGAGGACACACCTGGGAGAAAGCAAAGGCAGGCGACCCAGGTGTATTCTTGTCAAAAGGGTCTGCAGGGAACAGCATATCTAGCTATGAGCAAGGGTCCAGGAATCGGAAATGCTCTCAGCATGATGTCCAGGCAAAGGATCCTATAACTCTAATAGGTATAACCCTGCATCATTAAGACATGACAGTCTGTAAAGAATGTCTCATAGACTATAGAATGTCTGGGGCACAAAATGAAGATACTGGTATTTCAGAATTTGTACACCCACTGCTGTTTGAGAAACTGTACAAGCCTTTCTTAGAGCCCTTATCTATTCTGGCCAGAGGTGCTTGTCTGACATGGGGAGAAAGGATGTGGGGAGCTGCCCTTGATGTCCGTTTCTCTCTCTTCCTGATCTAAGGCTTTTCATTGCTTGTATCCTTGAAATTATTGCTGGTTTACAACTGAGTAAGGTCTCTGATTCATGTCAGTTTGATTTTACCATTCAATCCAGTGTCTTTGTTCATAGGGTTTTGGGTAATTAGATCCCACTGGACAGATACTTTTTCATGAGACTTGAATTTGGAATTCAGGTAAATTGAGAGGGGCAGTGCATTGACAACCATCTTATAAATTCATTTACCACTATAATATAGTGAGGTGTGTGTATGTGTGTGTGGGGAGCACAGGAGCATAAATCATAGATGCATTTTATAGGAGGCACAATAGAACTGAAAGTAAGAAGAGAAAATAACAACATTAAGAAGGGAACAAATTTTCTGAATTCTAGCTTTTTCTGAGACACAAACAGCAATTATCGTCTTTCATTATTTTAAAAGAAATCCTGTGAGTCTTTAAGATACACTTGAAGTACTTCAATGACAAAGATTCATACTCTAGACGCACCCAATTCCTCTTTTGATGACGCTACTTGTTAAATAGTTGTATTGGTAAAAATCTGTCCCCAAATGGATTCCATCCTTGGTACTAATTTTTATTTTGATTTTAAATTGTTTAAAGACAGCCATCAAACCCATATGAGTCTACTGATCTCCTGGTGATTGTTTTCTTAAATTGTTCTTCATAACATCATTTGGAGTTCATTTTTCACCCTGACTACACTTCTCTGAATGTGCTTGAGTTTGTGTAGGCATCTCCTTTGAAAATAGATCCAGGTTGTTTGTTTGTTTGTTTTGTCTTATAACACCAGCAACAACAAATGCAAGGAAAGGGAATAAACGAAAGAGAGGTGGAAGATGATCCTATAGTCTAAAACAGATTTTTGAAAATCTAACACATAGCAAAGCATGTATCTTATTTGGATATTGATTCAAACAAATGGACTGAAAAAAGTAACGCACATGAGATTATCTGAAAATGTAAACACTGAAAATTTATTAATACGAAGGAATTATTTTTAGTTATGTCTAAGTATAATTTTGGAATGGGGATGTATTTTAAATATTTCTGTCTCTTAGCAATGCATTCTGAAAAAATTGTGAAATATTTAAAATTATTTTGAAAAACAGTATTAATATCACCATTATTTCTCTGTAAAATAGCTCTATATCACTTTACAATTGAACAAATGAGCTCATAAATATGATATTCACTGTCCTATCAAGATTTTATAGTGTCAAGTGATTTCCTAGCTTTCCTGTTTATATAACAAATTAGCTAAACTATATTCAATATTTAATTTCTGTATATTTTCTCAGAAAGGATCAGATGTAGGCAAATGCCAAATTTTGGAATATTATAGATAATAGCACTCTAAACCTGTAATGTTATTTCAGGTGATAAAATGTTTCAGTAGGCTTTTAAATCACTAATATAATTTTTTCAACAATTTATGCCTGAAAGAATCCTATATAATAAAGAGGTAATATGCAATTGACCATCATGGCCTCACACAAGATGGCCTCCCCCATGTGGTTACAAATGGCCAGCTGGGGAGGGCAGTTAGGGGCAACAAGGCTGTCAGGGGAAGGCAGTTGTGGGCGATCAGGCTGGCACGGGAGGGCAGGTAAGGGCAACCAGGCTGGCAGGGGAGGGCAGTTAGGGATGACCAGGCCAGCAGGAGAGGTCAGTTAGGGGTGACCGGGCCTGCAGGGGAGGGAAGGCAGTTGGGGGGGATCAGGCCTGCAGGGGAGGGCAGTTGGGGGGACTGGGCCTGCAGGTGAGGGCGGAGGGCAGTTGGGGGGGACCAGGCCTGCAGGGGAGGGCAGTTCAGGGCGATCGGGCCAGCAGGGGTACACAAGTTGGGGCGATCAGGCCGGCAGGGGAGCATTTGGGCATAGATCAGGCTGGCATGGGAGCAGTTGGGGCAATCAGGCAGGCAGGCGAGCAGTTGGGAGCCACCAGCACTGGATTGTGAGAGGGATGTAAGACTGCCAGTTTAGGCCTGATCCCTGTGGATGGGCCTAAACTGGCAGTCAGATATCCCCCAAGGGGTCCCAGATTAGAGAGGGTGCAGGCTGGGCTGAGGGATACACCCCCCAGTGCATGAATTTTGTGCACTGGGCCTCTAGAATTTTATAAACATGGCTGCATTGTATCTGTAAAGAACAAGCCTCTCTTAAAACATCTTGTAGCCCTGACCAGTTTGGCTCAGTGGATAGAGCATTAGCCTGCGGCCTGAGGGGTCCCAGGTTTGATTCCAGTCAAAGGCATGTGCCTTGGTTGTGGGCACATCCCCAGTGGGGGGTGTGCAGGGGGCAGCTGATTGATGTTTCTCTCTCATCGATGTTTCTGATTCTCTATCCCTCTCCCTTCCTCTCTGTAAAAAAATCAATAAAATATATTAAAAAAAAACAAACAAAAAAAATCGTGTATATCACAGAAGTAAAGTATGAGTTGTTTTCAGTGGTTGCATGTATAGTCAATAAATTACATCATGTAAATTGATAAAGCCTTTTATATGCTAACGCTCAATGTGCCCACTTATACCCAATAGTGTATTGTGGCTTGAGCCTTTCATGCATTTTTAAAGAAAAATGAATTCCATTAACATGCATATACAGGCAAATTTCACCTAAATACAATTACATGTATCAAGAAAATAATACAAACTGTTAGCTATCTGTAACAGTTCTCCCTGAAGGAATCAAATGATTTTGAGTGGTATTTTATAAACATACTAGAGGCCCGGTGCATGAATTTGTGCACATTGTAAGGAAATTAATTAGAATAAATATTTTTGAGGCCAGGGAGGGACTGTGGGAGGTTGGCTCCAGGGTGTGTCTGACCCGTCTCGCCCAGTCCGAATTGGGGCCAATCAAGGCCGGCTGGCCTGGGAGGGACTGTGGGAGGTTGGCCGGCCAGGGAGGGACCGTGGGAGGGCTCCAGGGCATGTCTGGCCTGTCTCCCCCAGTCCTGATTGACTGGACCCCAGCCGCAAGCTAACCTACCAGTCGGAGAGTCTACCCACTGGTGGTCAGTGCATGTCATAGCGACTAGTTGAGTGGGCAACCGAACGCTCGGACACTTAGCATAGTAGGCTTTTATGTGTATATATATAAAAGCCTAAGCGACAGTTACAACCAAATGACTGGAATGACTGGAATGACCGGTCGACCAGTTGCTATGACGTGCACTGACCACCAGGGGCAGACGCTCAATGCAGGAGCTGCCCCTGGTGGTCACTGCACTCCCACAGCCAGAAAACCTCCTGGCGTCCCTCCCCCCAGCTGCCAGCCAACCTCCCACAGTCCCCCCACCCACTGTCAACCTCCCACTGTCCCTTCCCCCGACCGGCCCTGATCACCGGCCAGGCCTAAGGACCCCACCCATGCACGAATTTGTGCACCGGGCTTCTAGTATATAGATAATGTATCACCATATTCAAGTATGTTTAAAGCTGTATTATAACATAGGTTTAACTAGAAAAGTAAAACAATGAATTTTTATTACATTAAATATATGTAATCCTGGAACTCATTTTTACTTCTTGGCACTTTTAAAGTACTTTGAAATATTATAAATCCTTACAAGTTTATGATACTTAAATGTTTAGAGTTTTTAAAATGTATTTTCTAATTTAATCCTCATGGTAACCTTGTACACTGCTATGTTTATCTGCAATAATTTGGTTTAAAGGGAAGACAATTTCACATAACCTGCTTATTTATTATAATGAATCATATAATCTAATTGCAAAAATGTCAGTCAGGTTGCTGGTCATCTGATATTCCTCTAGGCTTAGATGAAAATCATAGCTGTGTACCAGTTTTATTCTTCTTTCTATGGCTATACAAATAGGTTGCCCTTTAAGACACTTATTTCCTGTTTCACCATAACAGCAATTTTATTTTAGTTTTGTGCTTTGGAGGCACTGATTTCGACCCAAACTCTATATGTCAAACTAGTGTCAACTAGGATCAGTTGCTGTGTCATAAATCTAGTTCCCAAGAGAAAGAATCTGATTACCTCAGCTTTGGGCAATTATTTTAAACTCACATTTATCTTCTGAATTATAGTCTTACATATCCAATTGCCTATTGCATACCTCCACTTAGATGTTTAATAGGTTATAAAATGTAAAATGTCCAAACTTGAATGCCTGATTTTCCTTGGAGTCATGTTTAATTCATCTCCTTGCTGCATGCCTGTATCCAATCCAATAACAAATCCATTTAGCTTTATTTTACAATAGCACCCAGAATATCATGGCTGCTCCGTCCTTCAGTCACTACTACCCAAAATCAAACCACCAGATTCTCTTGCCTGGATTACCTATCTCTCTGAATGTGATCATTATGCTAGTCTATTCTCAGTACAGAAAGTAAAATCATCTTCTAAATATTTAATTCAGATCATGCCACTTCTCTGGTCAGATTTCCTATCTCACTTCTAAGTGAAATCAAATTTCTTAACAATGCCCTACAGGTTCCGTACACAAACAATGCCTTTGTGATCATATGACCTTTTAATCTTCATCTTGTTCAGTTGGCTCTAGCCACACAAATTTTTGCTCTTCCTCATGCATGCCAGGTACATTCTCAATTGTGTGGTTCTTCCTCCTGGCTTAAATGTTCTTCTCTGAGATGTCTGCCTGGTTTACTGTCTTACTTCCGTCAATTGTTTGCTTAAATGTCATCTTCTCAGTGAAGCCTTTCCTGGCTACCATATTTTAAAATGTAATTCTTTTCCCAGTATTTCCTAAGCTTGCTCCATGGTTGAAATTTTCTATATCATTTATCTTCATGTGACATACTATATATTTTTTGTTTATTTATTTTAGCTCTATCCTTTTGACACCTCACTCGAATGTAAGATCCATGGACATGTGGATTTTCATTTTTGTCTCTAAATACTGCTTGGTAAATATTTGTTGAAAGATTATATTGTCCACCTCAGATCCAATCAGCTAAGGCCTGTGAAGTGAGGGGCCATGGGAAGAGCAGGTATATAATGAAGAGAGTGTCAGGGAAGGAGGAAGTAATTAGTATCTATCATATAAGCATATATTGTTACCTCTTTCCAAAATAAAAGAAGCCATGCCCAATGCTTGGTGACTTGCTTGGGGTTATAGAAATAATTAGTGATAGAAAAGGAATTGGATTTAAGTTCTGCACAATTGAGTTCAGAGCTCATTCAGTGGTCACATAACCACAGCTTCACATGACCTGAGGTGTGTTAGTGAAGAGATTCCAAATTATCTCATTTCATATAGTTCTGAAACTGACTTGTTAATTGGAAAAGTACTGGATTCTCATATAATTATATTCTAGTGACTTACCTCCCAGCAGACTATTTAAGGTCATATACCTTGTCTAGCTATTTAATGGCACCATTATACAAATTTGGGCCAAATTGAACCATGATGACTCTTTATGACCTCAGGTCAATATCTTTCCTCTTAACTTTAGAAGTTTAAAATCATATACCATAAGAGATTCTCAACTTGCAGTCTCCTGAAGTTTAATTTGCAACTGCCATGTTTTAAAATTACAGGGTATTCAAAGGGCCTGTTTAATGGCTAATACTCTGTTGTCATTCTGGTTTGGACAGGGTGAAGTTGTCACATTGGGGACATTTACCATCATTTATGATGAAAAGAATGAGCGTTATTTCTGGACAATTATATCTAATAATCTATTACACAAATGGACTTGCATACTGATGAATGGATTGATTCCAAAACAAATTTTAAAAGATTTGTAGCTGTATTGCTGAAAGCAGACTGCCACTTTGAAGAATCTAAGTTAAGATAAAGGCAAAACTTTAATTGCACCAGAACCAAATGAGTCTCAGGAGAATTGATTTCAACTGTTAAAGTTTAGGAAAAATAAAGTTACCTGAGAATTAGATTGAACATTTGAATTATATCTTTAAAAACATGTTGTCTTATGTTCATAATTTTTTTTCAGTTCATTGATGCACAATTACTCTGCCAAATGTTTCTGTCTTAGAAAAACATCATTAATTAGACATGAGACATATTTCATGCAGAAAATATTATTTGTTATTAAGAACAGGTTTCATTTTTAAATCAATGGCACTATCAAAGAGTTGTAAGGAAACTTGTATTTCCCAAGTAATCAAGGCATAGTTTTCTTATATATGTACTAGAGGCCCAGTGCACAAAATTCATGCATGGCGGGGGGCGGCCCTCAGCCCAGCCTGCACCCTCTCCAATCCGGGACACCTTGAGGGATCGGTTCTAAACCGGCAGTCAGACATCTCTCTCACAATCCGGGACCGCTGGCTCCTAACTGCTCACCTGCCTGCCTCCCTGATCGCCCCTACTGTCCCCCCTGCCAGCCTGATAACCCCTAACCACCTCTGCCTGCCGGCCTGGTCGCCCCCAACTGCCCCCCGCCCCGCTGGCCTGGTCGCCCCACACAGCCTGGTGTTCAGTCGTTTGATCGTCCCTCACTACCCCCCTGTCGGCCTTGTCACCGGACTCAGCCTGTTCCTTTGGTCATCCATTCAGTGGTCTGTGCCATGCCAGCATGACCAAGGGTGATCCCGAGTGGGGGGGTGAAAGGATTAAGGAAAGACAGACAAGAGAATAATAGCTGGGTCTCAGTGGGATGCTGCCTCCCTGATGAGGAGACAACGACAGAGCCCACAAGCCGTGTCTTTATTTTATAGCAGATGCCACGAGGCAAAGTAGGGGCATGATCACATTGTTTACAGCATTCTCGTGAGTTTCATCCCCACTCGACTACATGCAACCGAACTCTATCATAAGGCACGTGGGGCTACGTGTTCGGACCATAGGATCAAGCTTACAACCACAGCCATTGGCTATAATTGTGCTGGTTGGGCCCTGCCCTCCAGCTGGGACTTGCACGTGGCAATGAGAGGACCCTGTCCTTTCATTAGTCCAAGGTTTGAACCTGGCCAAAACACCGTAACCGCACCCCACAGTGGTCCATTCGGTTGCGATGGCCCTTGGCATATATATGTTGTTTAGAGCTATTAATTTTTTTATGTACTTAATAAACTTCTTATAAAATTAATCCAGTAGATTTCCTTTACCAAATTTCAAGGTCAGATTCAAGATAGGCTTTTCAATTTATATTACAGTGAAAATTATCCTTTTCTTTTTTTCTCATTTTAAAGCATCTACTCAACCCAATCAAAAAGTGGGCAGAGGACCGGAAAATATGCCTCTCCCAAGAAGACATATGAACAGCCAATAGATATATGAAAAGATGTTCAACTTCACTGGCAATTAGAGAAATTCAAATCAAAACTACAATGAGATACCACCTTACACCTGTTAGAGTAGCCATTATCAATAAGACAAGCAATAACAAGTGTTGAAGAGGTTGTGGGAAAAAAAGGAACCCTCATTTACTGCTGGTGGGAATGTAGATTACTAGTACAATCACTATGGAAAGCAGTCTGGCAATTCTTCAAAAAATTAAGAATAGACCTACCTATGACCTAGCAATTCCTCTCCTGGGTATATAACCAAAAAACTTTAAATCATGTATTCATAAAGATATATGCATTCCTATGTTCATTGCAGGGTTGTTTATGGTGGCCAAGACATGGAAATAACCAAAGTGTCCTGCCATAGAGGACTGGATAAAGACCATGTGGTATATATACAAAATGGACTACTACTCAGCCATAAGAAAGGATGAAATAGTGTCATTTATAACAACATGGATGGACTTTGAGAATATTTTGCTAAGTGAAATAAGTCAGACAGAAAAAGCTAAGAACCATATGATTTCACTCAGATGTGGGATATAAAACAAACTCATGAACACAAACAGCAGTGTGGTGGTTGCCAGAGGGAAGGGGGTGGGGAGAGAAGGGGATCCTAATATAAGGTGATGGGAGGAGATTTGACTTTGGGTGGTAGGCATATGGTGCAATATAAGATCGTGTAACATAGAAACCCCCACCTGAAACCTATATGCTTATGTTGACCAAGGTCACCTCAATCAATTTAATAAATAAATAAATAAAACACCTATTATGTGCCCAAACCTGAGAATTCATTATAGAGCATATTGGAACCATATTTTATTAATGTTTTCCTCCTAAGAAACTAGGAGCTGAAATTTAATTTTTCAGCTCATTTTATCTATATTTTTCTTCTCCTCTTGACCCCCACCCAAGGAAGGAAGGAAGGGAAAAAGGAAAAGAAAAGGAAAAAAGGAACGAAGGAAGGAAAGAAGGAAAAAATTGCTATCAAAAAAAGCAGAGCCCATACTTACTATAGATTTTAAACTTTGAGAAATTTGAGATTGATGATAAAATATAGAGCTAACATTTTTATTTAATTTTTTTTTGAATAAAAATTTCATTTTGAGATAATTGTGTATTTATATATAACTAGTGGCCTGGTGCATTAAATTCATGCACGGAGGGGTGTTCCCTAAGCCCAGCCTGCACCCTCTCCAATCAGGGACCCCACAGGGATCGGGCCTAAACTGGCAGTCAGACATCCCTCTCACAATTTGGGACTGCTAGCTCCTAACTGCTCACCTGCCTCCCTGCCTGATCACCCCTTACTGCCTCTGCCTGCCTGCCTGATCACCCCTAACTGCCCTCCCCTGCCGGTCAGATCTCACCCCCAACAGCCCTCCCCTTGCCAGCCTGATCTCACCCCCAACTGCTCTCCCCTGCCAGCATGATTTCACCCCTAACTGCCTCTGCCTGCCTGATCACCCCTAACTGCCCTCCCCTGCCAGCCTGATCACCCCTAACTACCCTCCCCTGCTGGCCAATTTGATTCTGATTGGTTGGTATCTATGCCAGTCAGCATCAAAAGCTCTGCCTCCTAGGCAGCTATTGGTCACAGTTCACCCAGATTTGGTTCTGATTGGTCAGTTTCTATGCCAGTCAGCAACTCTGGGCCTATCTCTGGGCCTGATCAGAGAGGTGAGGCTGATCAGCAGCCCTGGCAGAGGCCCAGAGAAAAAGAGAATGAGAGGCGGGGCTGCTGGTGGAGCCCACAGAGAAAGAGAGAGGCAACAGGTGATTAACAGCTGCCATGCAGGCTGCAGATCAGACCCTGCCTCTCTCTGGGCCTCTCTCTGGGCCTGATCCCCAGCCCCGTGCTGGGTCACCACGGCAACCCTGCACTGACTGCAGGACTGCCGGTGTTCAGTAGAGCCTTTGGTCAGTCCTTACTGACACTGGGTTTTTATACATTAGGATTGTAAGAAATAATACAGGGTAATCCATCATACCCTTTCATCTAAATTTTCCTAAATAATATCTTGCATGACTATAGTATAGTATTACATCTAGAAAATTGATATGAATACAATCCATCAGCCTTATTCATATTTTACGTGTTTTACACATACTCATTTGTGTGTGTATGTATCTATATTCAGTTCAGTGCTATTTTATCATATGTATAGATTTAAGTGACCACCATGATAGTCAAGAGAGAAATAGTTATATTAAAAGGATCCTTTATGCCACCCTTAGAGTTAGACCCCATCCCTCCTGCACACCACCCTAATTCCGGAAGCTACTAATTTGTTCTCCATCTCTTTAATTTTGTCATTTCAAGAATGTCATATAAATGGAATGATATCAGATGTAATCTCTTGAGGTTAGCTTTCTTCTTTACTCAGCATAATTCTCTAAAGATCCATCCACATTGTTCTGTGACCAAGTAGAATCCATGGTGCTATGAACTGCATTTGTCACCTTCCAAATTCATAATCTCTAATTTCCAATGTGAGTATATTTGGAAATAAGATCTTTAGAAGATAATTAAGGTTAACTTGGGTCATAAGGGTGTGCCCTAACTTAATAAGACTGGCCTTAAAGAGAAAGAGAGAGGAGGAGGAGGAGGAGGAGGAGGAGGAGTAGGAGGAAGAGGAGGAGGAGGAGAGGAGGGGGGCGAGGGAGGAGGAGAGGTATTTTTCTATTTCTCTTCCTACCATGTGAAATCATAGTGAGAAGCCAGCCAGGAAGACAGCTCTCACCAGAACATAATCATGCTGGTTCTTTGATCTCAGACATTCAACCTCCAGAATTCTAAGATAATACATTTCCATTGTTTAAGCCATCATGGTATTTTGTTATGGTATTTTGTTACGGCAGCTTGAGCTAATACTCATGATATGAATATATCAGTTTACTTACCAAGTTTGTTTAACCCAGGGCCTCTGGGTTGCTTCCCTTTGGGGCTGTTGTGAATAAAGCTGCTGTTAACATTCATGTACAGGTTTTTGTGTGACGTGAATTTTCATTACGCTGTGGTTATTCCCAATAATGCAAATGCTGGTTCATATGGTAAATGCATGTTTAGTTTTATAAGAAACTGCCTGCACTTTCTCTGGCATGGCTGTACAATTGTACATTCTCACCAGCAACACATGAGTAATCTATTTCTCCACTTCCTCATTAGCATTAGCTGTTATCATCTACACTAATAAAAGAGAAACATTGTAATTGGCGTACGACCGCTACCCTTTTCATTGGCTAATCAGTGAGTATATGCAAATTAACTGTCAGCCAAGATGGCGGCCGGCAGCCAGGCAGCTGGAAGCGAACATGAGGCTTGCTTGCTGCGGACTCAAAAGTTCCCCGCCTCACTTGCCGGCATCTGAGCTACAACTCTAAGCAACTATGTACTATGTTGCAAATAAGAAGGTAAACAAAACCCCAGAAACCAGCTTTCATTCAGCCGGGCTTTAGCAACATTGTATCGATGTTTTCAGCAGCGAGGCCTCAGAGCTAAAGCTGGCCCAGAATAAAAAAAAAAAAAAAAGAAAACAAGGAGCAGTTGGAAGCTTCAGTCACTCGCTTCCGGAAAACAGCCCTCAGCCCCTCACCCAGACTGGTCAGGCACCCCAGTGGGGACCCCCACCCTGATCCAGGACACCCTTCAGGGCAAACCAGCCAGCCCCCACCTGTGCACCAGGCCTCTATCCTATATAGTAAAAGGGTAATATGCCTCCCGGCACCGGGATCAGCATGACAGGGGCAGCGCCCAAACCCCCTGATCAGCCCTGCTCTGTGCCTGATAGGGGGGAGCTCCCCAATCCCCTGATTGCCCTGCGGCTCTGTGTTTGACAGGGTAGAGCCATAACCTCTCCATCGGCCCTGCCCCAAGTGTGACAGTGGCGGCGTCCCAACCCCCTGATCAGCCCTGCTCTGTGGGTGATAGAGGGTGGTGCCCCAACCCCCCTCCACAGGCCTTGCTCTGTGTGTGACAGGGTAGAGCCATAACCTCCCCATTGGCCCTGCCTTGAGTGTGACAGGGTGCAGTGCCCCAACCCCCTGATCCGCCCTGCTCTGTGTGTGACAGGGGGCGGTGCCCCCAACTCCCCTATCGGCCCTACTCTGTGAGTGACAGGGGGGAGCTCCTCAACCCCCTGATCGGCCCTGCTCTGTGCATGACAGGGTACGGAGCCCCAACACCCCTGATGGGCCCTGCTCTGTGAATGACAGGGGGCAGCGCCCCAACCCCCTGATCGATCGGCCCTGCTCTGTGAGTGACAGGGGGCAGCGCCCCAACCCCCTGATGGGCCCTGCTCTGTGCGTGACAGGGGGTGGCGCCACAACCTCCCCATCGACCCTGCCTTGAGTGTGACAGGGGGCGGTGCCCCAACCCCCCAATCGGCCCTACCCTGAGCCTGACTGAGGGTGGCATCGCAACCTCCCGATCCACCCTGCTCTGTGCATGACGGGGCGGCGCCCCAACTCCCCAATCGGCCCTGCTCTGAGCCTGACCAGGGGCTGCACCTAGGAATTGGGCCTGCCCTCTGCCACCCGGAAGAAGGCCTAAGCCAGCAGGTGGTTATCTCCTGAGGGGTCCCAGACTGGGAGAGGGTACTGGCCGGGCTGGGGAACCCCCCCACCCCCGCCGAGTGCACAAATTTTAGCATTAGCTGTTATCATTATTTTATATTTAGACGTTCTGATAGGTTTTAATTTGCACTTTCCTAATGGCTAATGATGTTGAACATCTTTTCATGTGGGCCTTACTAGGGTTTAAAAAACGATATTGAACTATATTTTAAAAGCCCTATGGTTTTTTTGTTTGTTTGTTTGTTTAAAGACATATACACTCAAATCCAAAATTTTGGTCAAGGGATTTATATTATAAGGCAAAACATGTTTACTCCTTGAAGATCAATTTTTATTAATAAAATTCCAAGAAAATAAAATCTACATTTTTTTAGACTCAGAGCAAGTAATATAGATACTTGAAATTGTAGATGTCACTAATTATTTTAACTGTCTTTGAAGTCACTTTTTATATGTTTTTAGAAATATGTTTCAAATAACAGTTTAGTTCAAACGTTAGCATTCTGTACAGTTTCATTTGCCAGAAAGTGGGAAGGTGCCCCAGCACATCCTCTAATCCTGCAAAGCACTATGGGAGGAGAAATAACTTTGAGGTAGACACATCTGTATTAGAAGTGGATCTCTTTCTCAGACAGGACCCAGAAATCTTGAACTATGGATTTGGCTTTCATGTGTCTTCCTAGGTACTTGCAACGTGAGCATTAATAGCAGCTATAATAATGAGTTTCATAGAAATAAGCTGTGATTACTTATTAAATAATCAATGACCAATAAGAAAATGAGTATTTAAGTAGAATATGTGGTGCCAATAAGGAAAATTGATAACCACAACCTTAATTAAAGAGAATAATCTAAATACTGTCAGTTAACTTGAAAGAAATATTTTCTAAATAAGCTGAAAATTGGATAATTAGGAGTTGGTAGTGATAAAGGATTTTCCCTCACAAACCTCAATTTGCTCAGCTCATTTTATGTGCTAGATCTAAAGTAAAACAATGTCCCAAAGCATAACTAAAGAATTGCCATCCTTTGTTTTTTTTGAGGAATGCTACTTTATTCTGACTCACCAGTAAAAGAAGGCTTATTAAATAAAAATAAAACATAAAAGATACATTTAAAAACTATCTCATATTTCCGGTAGTAATACCGAGAAGTGGTGTTTGTTCTCTCTAGCAATATACACATGTAGAGGCAGGAATTAGGGCAGCACGTCCATTAAAGCTTATAGTACATTAAGGGTATTACCATAATATACCTAACAAGGTCACTAATATTCTCTTGGTAATTTTTTTGTAGAGAAATTCAGAGTTTTTTTGAGCATTGTTTTTAGAATTTCAAGGACAGTAATATATTTTAAATATTATTGTCCCTTCTTTATTGTTGTTTGTAGACTCTCTTGGCAGAAGCACAATCTAACCCAGAATCCCCCACTGCCTTCTAATTTTACCTGTATGCCTGTTATCTCTGAGTTGAAAATAACTCATTTGTGTGTGCATACCTAAGGTGGGCCTGAGGTTGGCTTTTCATCCTTTTCATGTGGTAGAGTAACCCTTTGATCCTCATAACCATCTCTGAGAGACATTTTCTTATTACCTTCATTTTACGTGTGAAGAAACTGAGGTTTAGAGTCATTGCTGAAGGTCATAGAGTGAAGATATCGAGAGTTAAACCCAAGTTTATCAGACTCTAGTCTAGGGCAAAGCCGTTCTCCATTTTGTCATAATCAAGTTTTTCACAGTAGTTCAGAAACAAGACTCTAAATTAAACAGTAACAGGAAAGCATTCATTACATACTGTGGATTCAGCATATAAATAACATGAAGGAAAAATTAATTCTAAAGCGCATGTCACCACCAGCCAGCAGTCTCAAAAAAATCTGTCAAGTTAAACTAGGTAGTCAAATTTCTTTTCTTCTTCTTTTTTTTTAATCCTCACCCTAGAATATTTTTCCATTGATTTTTAGAGAGAGTGGAAGGGAGGGGGAGAGACAGAGACAGAGAGAAACAGAGAGATATACATGGATTGATTGCCTCCCAGAACTGAGATACCTGCCCTTGACCAGAATTTAACCTAGGACCTTTCAAACCATGAGTCAACACTCTATCCACTGAGCCAAACCTGCTAGGCAAATTATTGTTCTTTTAAAGTTTTAAAACATTATCCATATAAAATGGTTCTTGGTCCTTTATTTAAAAAGGGGCTTTTTTTCTAAACAACAATTAACTAGTGGTTTAACAAGTGCCAACACTTTGAATATCCATCTATTTGTAGTGACTTGTTAATTTTTTGAAAATGACTGCCTTCAAAGTCATTTATCCTTAAAGTATTTATATAAAAATATTAGACTTTTAGGAAAAAATATTTTTAATTATTTAAAATTCCAAATGTTTTATTCTGACATAATTTAACAATGGCCATCCATTCTCATTCAATACACTCTTTTGACTTTGCTTCTAAAACCAAAAGGATTCCTTTTAAATCTCTCTATTCTTTAGATAAAAAATTTAGTTATGTGAGGTTTTTTTTTAGCCAAAATATTCTATAGAAGAAACCACAAAATATAAAGTGTACTCTTCCTCTTCATTTTTAAAACTTAGTCCTTTAACTTTCCACTCTCAGCTCCTTTCAGTCTATATCAATACTCAGGTTTTGGTCATCTTGAAAAATAAAACTATAAACAAATTAACAAATAACCCTTCCTTAAACCTATGCTTTCTAAATCTTCTGTCGTAGCTCCCTCCTTGCTAATCATCCTTAAAGAGAAGGCTACTATATCTTCTTTGTCACTGCCCATTCAAACCCCCGTACTGTGGCCCTGCTCCCCGCCCCCAGGCCTCCTCAGCATCACCATGTTCAGTGGACAGTTTAAGTCCTCATATTACTGAACATTCTCTAGTATTTTTCTACTTAATACTTAAAAATTTTTCTTTTAAAAATTTTCAAGGTGAAAAATTAGTTTAACTTCCATTTGTGATAAGAGAAGGAAAGGGGTGGGAGAGAGATTATTTTAAGAAAGATTTTTTTGTTTTGTTTTTAAATTTTGTTTATGGTACTAACTGGTATATACTACCTGCCTAGGGTCATTACATATTTTTTTTTTAATTTCTGAGTTCTTGTATCTAGAAAGTGGCTCTGCGGCATAATCCAGAGTAACAAATATTCTACTTACTTATTCAAAAAGGACTGAACATCGCTTGATATTTAAGTCAAGATTGCTGGCTCCTTATTTGAACCTATGTCAGTAGCTTTGCTCTTCAGATATATGTAACTGAGTGGAGGGGAGGAATTCCATGAAAGAGCCCAGAGAAAACTGAGGGGATTAGTAAAATTTAGCATTTGAACAAGGGCTTGGGAAGAGCTGGGTCTGAGATGGGATCATATTGAGGCAAAGAGTAAAGAGGAAACAAATCCTTTGTTCAATTTTAAGTTATTGGGTTTGTAGCACTCTTTTTTCCAGCATAAATCAATTTGATATCTAATTCACAGACACTGTTGGACAGCACAGCAATTGAAGACAGTGTAGGTGGAAGTTAAAACTATAATTACTTTCCTTCTTCATAGTAACTATATCTTTTCTACAAAGGTCAGTAATAACAATTTTATTTTGAGACTGTAATGTGGAAGATAAAAATAATGAATTCTAAAAATGTCACTTTCCTTCTTCATGTTTTGTGTTTTCCTCAAAGTCTTGGACAGTAAAAAATAGTATGGCTTTTGGAAATCATTTGGATGATTGCAGACTAATGGTATCCAGTGTATTTAAGTGCCTTTGACTGAATTATTTATCTCAAAGAAATCATTTACAGAACTCTAATACATGAAATAAATATAATAATTTAGTTTCATTAAGTGCTTATAATAAGACAGGCACTGTGCTAAATACTTTGTGTATATTATCTCATTTAATCTTCATAACAGCCCCAAATGGCAAGAACTATTATGATGTCTAATTAATAGACTAGGAATTTGAAACTTAGAGGAATTAGTAATAACTAAAGTACCACATTGTAAGTAATAGAAATAAACAGGTCAATGCAATTATGAGGGAACTGAAACGACCTAGGACCTTGGAGAGCCACTGACCCTCACAGTATTTCTCAATGAAATTTCAAGGACCTTCAACCCTAGCATATTAAAAAAAAATCAGAAGTTTACATTACACGTGGTTGACTAAGTGCTAGTCGAACTCCCTTCCCTGCTGAGAATCAATTCAAATTATTTTAAAGGGAGAGAAAAGGTATAAATACACCATAATCATCATTCACGCAGTTACTCAAGCCACAGCCCTAAGAGCAGTTTTTTTTTTTGGGTTGTTTGTTTGTTTGTTTGTTTGCTCCTGTTGCTCTCACACTGTCACATCAAATCCATCAACAAGTTTAATTTTTTAATCATCAAATATGTCCTGATTATCACACTGTTTATAATACCCCCTGTTACCACCTTAGTCTAAACTGCAGTAGTCTTTTCCCAGACTCTTTCAATAGTCTCCTAAGTGGTATTCCCACTTTTACTCTTGTCCCCTCCATTTAATTCTTCAGACACAGAGTGGCATTTTAAAAATATATTTTACCATTTCTCTCTCTTGTTTAGAACAATCCAATGGTTGTTCATTACATTGAGAGTAACATTTTCAACATCTTTACATGATGTGACTTCAACTTCCCCTCACTTCCTCTTGGCCCTTTTATTCACTCCACTTCCATTACCCAGGCCTCTTCTCCGTTACTGAATGAAAACAAGCCCATGACCTTTGCATTTGACGTTCTTTCTCCTTGGAACATCTGCATGGCTTGCTTCTTCACTTTTTTCAACTGTTGCCTCCTAAGAGAGTCTTTCCTTAACTATTTTATCTAACACAGTGATGGCGAACCTTTTGAGCTCGGCGTGTCAGCATTTTGAAAAACCCTAACTTAACTCTGGTGCTGTGTCACATATAGAAAATTTTTGATATTTGCAACCATGGTAAAACAAAGACTTATATTTTTGATATTTATTTTATATATTTAAATGCCATTTAACAAAGAAAAATCAACCAAAAAAATGAGTTCGCGTGTCACCTCTGACACGCGTGTCATAGGTTCGCCCTCACTGAATTCTAACACATCAACTTCTTCCTAACCTTTATCCATCCATCCTTCCTTCCTTCCTTCCTTCCTTCCTTCCTTCCTTCCTTCCTTCCTTCCTTCCTTTCTTCCCTCCCTCCCTCCCTCCCTCCTTCCTTCCTTCTTTCCTTCCTTCCTTCCTTCCTTCCTTCCTTCCTTCCTTCCTTCCTTCCTTCGTTCTTCCTTCCTTTGAGCACTTCTGTGTTAGTAAATTTTCTTTGTTCCCCCTTCCGTACATCCGATACTCTGATCTCTTCTTGCCAGCTCTGTGCCTCTCCAGGCTGACCTTTGGATTCCTCCTCCAGATCTCATTGCCCCGTGGCTACTGGGTGGGATTGGCAATGGAGCACTGGCAGGAGGTCAGAAAGTAAAAAACAGATCCATCCGGTTACTCATTATTCCCTGCTTCCTTTTTGTCTTGAGTCTGTTCTAGCAGTGGCAGCCTTCTTCTAAGGCCACAGCTTCTGTGTGGTGGTACTTTTCCTACAGCCCCACTTTTTGTTTTCTTCTAGTAACACAGTACTCTTTGCTTGCCTGTCAGGCTTAGGTTAGCTACAGCTTCCTGTTGTTGCTGGTCTGTGGGCACTTTATCATCCTCTGTTAGTTTCCTTAACCCTATCCCCATCTCTGTATAAAAGTGTGTTTATTGCCCGGCTGGTGTGGCCCAGAGATTGAGCGTCAACCTATGAACCAGGAGGTCATGTTTCAATTCCCGGTCAGGGCACATGCTTGGGTTGCGGGCTCAAATCCCCAGTAGGTGGCATACAGGAGGCAGCCAATCAATGATTCTTATCATTGATGTTTCTATCTCTCTCTCCCTCTCCCTTCCTCTCTGCAATCAATAAAAATATATGTAAAAAATAAAAGTATGTTTATTAATTCTTTAATTAAAACCATTGCCATCCGAAACCTACCTGAAATCCAGATGATTCAACCTCTCTTCCCATTACTTGAAATTTTGTATTTATTTGTTTTTTTATTATCTAACTTTGCCACCAGAATATAAGCTTTATCAGGTATGGTAAGCAGTATCATGCCTCCTATCTTCACCAAGATGTAAACTCCTAACCCTGTGGCTATGTTACCTTCCATGGCAAGACAGACTTTGCAGATGTGATTAAGGAGACAGACATTGAGACAGGGAAATTATCCTGGATGGTTTGGGTGGGCCCACACTAATCATTCCAGGTCTTAAAATCAGAGAAATGTTCCTGGCTAGGTCAGAGAGACGAGGCAGAAAAAGAGAGTTTGAAAGCAGGAAAATCAATTTGCCATTGCTCACAGAAAACAGAAGGAAGCCACAGGCCAAGGAGTGTAGTCAGTTTGTAGAAGCTGGGAACACAGTCAGGTGACAGCCAGCCAAGCAATGGGACTCGGTCCTAAAACCACAAGGAAATGAAATTTATCAATAATCTGAAGGAGAAAGAAACGGATCCTCATTAGCCCCCTACTAACTTCTTGTGAGAAGTGTGTTGGATTTCTGACAGAATTGTAAAATTTTAGTTGCTTATGCCACTAAATCTGTGATTTGTTAGGCCAGCAACAATAAACTAATGCGCGAGGTTCAGATTTGTCTGAACCTTTGTTGTATGTGCTATACCTAGAACTGTGCCTGTAGACATAAAGGTGCTCGATGACTATCTGGCGAATTAATGAATTGATTTGTTAATATATTTTAAGAAACCCTCGTTCATGTTAACACAAAGCATATGAAAGAGTATAATTATTAATAATACAGACATACCTCGGAGGTATTGTGGGTTTGGTTCCAGACCACCATAATAAAGAGAGTATTGCAATTATGCAAGTCGTATTATTTTTTCTGGTGAAGGGTCCTTCCTTCAGTTTGAAAAAAACCGCAACACTTATAAATTGCAATAAAGTGGAGTGAAATAAAACAAGGTTTGTGTGTATTGATAAAAAATGATAGTTCATCAAGAAGTAAGCCTAGACAATTTGTTAGGTATATGATTGTCTAACCACTATGCTATACACCTGAAACTAATACAAAATAATATTGAATGTAAACTATAATGAAAAATAAAATTTAAAAAAGAAGTAAGCTTAGCTTAATAGGGTTTAATGGTCTGTCATTTTAGAATGTAAATCAATTTCCATTCAAGTTCAAAGTGAGCTTTAATGTTTTCAAGATTTAAGATATCTAATACCTAAAATATATTCTTTAAAAAATAGATGATATGCAGAACGGCAGGTGCAGACTCTCTTTGTGGGTCCTTGTCCTATGAGGTTGGAAGAATAAAATTTGCGGTCTAAGAGATTTTAAGCAAAAATGTGGAAGTTTATTGGAAACTGGGGAGGGGTCCCCAAAGGGGAACCCCCCAGGGAGGGATCCCTAAGTGGAGAAAACCTTGCTCTCTCTCTAAAATGGGAAAAACCTAGTCCTGCGAGTCTCTTTGTCTACGGGTTTATAAACACTTGTAGCTCTTTGTCTCTTCGTGACACTTTCTAATTGGACCCTTCCTCATTTTATGTCCCTCGTGCTTTCCCAATTGGTCACTTTCCTCCTTTTTCCTTATATGGTGTCAGTTTCCAGGTGTCAAAGCTCACCCAGTGCCCCCCTCTTCTTCTTCTCCTTATCTTGTAACATTCCTTCATCCTCTATGTAGGTAAGATAAACAATCTGGTGGCTTGGTGCTGTCTCTGCCCATCACATAGGCATTCCTCTCCCATGGACCCCCCTTCTCCCTGCCTGCCTCCCTTATCTCTAAACTCCTTTCACAAGGATTCATTAAACCACCTCATGTAGGTTTATTTCGGTTTCTCTTACATTATAAAATCTATATTTTAATTGAACTAATTCTAACAGCTTTTTTCTGCAAATATCTAGTGATGTTGTCCCTGTAAAGCACACCTCAAGAACTTTAAAAAAACTAATTTAAAACTCTAAATGTGTGATTTGTTATATATGAAAAGATTCTTCCTTAGGCAAACTATTCTATTATCCTTAAAATAGACTGCATTATCAATTCTAATGTATAACTGATCAAATTAGAAGAGGCAATGAAAAATAGTTATCTAGGCAACTATTAATTATTTTTAAATTTAACTTTCTCTGTAGTTCACTTATGTAGAGACAGGAGTTCGAAATGAATGCTACATCCTCAGAAGTCAAAACAGTTTTTCAAATATGGCAGGAGGAGTCTCTTTTCAGTCTAGTCTGAGTATTCTGGATATTTAAATATTTGAATTTTCAGAAACTTCAAGTTTCTCCTCCTAGACATCACCATCCCTATAAATAGTTTCACACTTTCAAATTGTTGCCAACATGTAATATGAACTCTAACCGTCGCTAGAGAAGAAGGTTTTTATCTTTATATTTTTCTTTATCTTTTATTACAGTGGTTCTCAAAATGTGGTCCCTCAATCAGCAGCAGCAGCAGCACCTGGGAAAGTGTAAAAAATGCAAATGCTCAGAGCCCACCTCAGCTCACAGAGCCAGAGACTCTGGGGGTGGAGCTTTACAACTTATGTCTGCTAAGCCCTCCAGGTAATTCTTATGCAGCCCTGTGAAGTGCCTACATTTCACAGCTTTTTCTACTCATCAACTAAGCAGAATTAAACCCAAATGAGAAATGAAAAATTAAGGTGATCTTGGTGCCTTCTATAAAGAACCATGAATTTCTGAAAGTCAGTTCCCTGATATATATACACACACATACATAAACAGTATCTCAATTTCCACAGATATTCTAATTACCAAAAAGAAAACTGGGTAAGGAGGTGCTCCATTTGGGGGGAATTAATAAAAGAGAATCTCTAACCTTGCGAAAACATTTGTACATTTCAGTTACAGTTTTGTTTTTCCCTTTGACCTGTTTCTGTAGAGTTTATAAATTGAACATAATCCTGAACAATATAGCAGGAGGTCAAAAACAATGATTGTATGGCCCCCTTTTGAAGACATAAGCATATTTTCCTCAATACTGAAAAATGATAGTGCTGACCCTCAATCAATAATGCTTCCCTTGTGATGGATTTATTCTAATACATCTAAAGAGTCCCTGTAGCTGCTGAGAGCACACAATAGAGGGCCCATTCGAGCTTCCTCATGGCACCCAGCTGATACATTCATTCCAAAAGTACTTAGTAAGTGCCCCCAAGGTACTTAATTACTGCCAGACACTGAACTGGATACAAAGTAAAGTAAGGCAGTTCTCTGTCCTCCAGGATTTTCTAATTTAGACAGGAATTAATAGGAGAGGAAAGGGACCACGCATTTGTCTCTTACTATCATGTGCCAGGAACCGAGCAGGGCAGTAGACATAAGATATGTCAGTGAATACATGTAACCACTCAGGGAAGCTGTCATTATTCCTAGTTTACAAATCAGGACACAATAGTCTGAGAGATGCTGAGATTTTGTTCAAATTCATCAGACAAGAAAGTGGTGGGGGTGAAATTTAAAACTTAAAACAGTATATAGTTTCCACTGTCCCACTTCTCATGTGAGAATATGAAGCCACTCGTAGACTAATACAGTGAAGTGTAACCTGACAACCAAGGGGTCCGTCCATGCTGCCTGTCACTAATAGAGCCTATTAAGCAGAGACAGGGTTGAATCATATATGAATGTTTCTTCCAATACTGCAGGTAGTGTGGGAGAGCAGCAGGTCATCCACAAAAATCCACTCTGCCTTTTCCTATAAGCCAGCTGCTTATATTGGGTAGAAGTGCAGATTTTTCTTCTTGTGGGTTCTTGTCTGACAAAGATGGAGAATAAATTTGTGGACTAACAAATTTATTTAATAAAAATGTAGACATTTATTGGAAGCATGTACAAACTCCATGTGGGCAGGGGTGTCCCCAAAAGGGATCCCTGCGAAGGGGCCCCTGAATAGGAAAAACTTGTCCTCTCTAAGTCTGTCTCGTGTCCCTTTGTCTCTGGTTTATATATGCTGCAGTTCTTTGTTTGACCTGACCCTTTCTAATTGGACCTTTAATTAATTTAGGACCTCGTTGATTATTTTGTTACATAGTATCAGTTTCAAAGCTCACATGGTGCCCTCCCCGTTCTCTCCCCATTCCTTTATTCTCTGTGAAAATATGTTTCCTTCTTCCCATCATCCTGTGACTTTTCTTTATCTTCTGTGGATGGATGCCTTCCTCCTCGCTTCTCCTGTGGCATTTCTCTATCCTCTGTACAAGGAAGATAAGCATTTTGGCATCTACAAGCCCCCATCTATGCATTCCTCTCCCATGGACTCTCTTTATTTGTAAGACTCCCTAAACCTGCCTATTTGGGCTCTAGAATTCCTTTCATCGCCCCCTCGGATTAGGAAACCCCAACTGCTATTGAGAACAGGGGGTGTTGATCATTCTGGCTTCTTCCTGCTGGACAGGGACGTTGATTGGGGCATCAGTCAGGGTCCCAAAGGAGGTGGGCAATCTAGGGGTCCACGAAAGAAGGATGTCGGTTTCATTTGTGATTCCATCTGGAGGACCACTTGTAGCTTGAGGGTTTCTAGATGAGAAGAAAAACAGTATGAACAAAAGTTTTAGAAGGGGTCTAGCAAACTTCTCAGGGATGGCATTATTTCCTGAATTTGTGCTTAGACCTCTGGGGCAAGAGGTGGTGAGACCCTTTCTTATAGCTAAGCTGCTTGTTGGAGGATTTGAATTGTTCAGTCCCCTATCTTTTTGCTTATGTAGATGTAGCAAGAATTATTAATCATGGTATAGAATCCACCCTGTTTAGTCAGTAAATAATTGAGGACTTTTCTGTGAGTATGGACCATGTGTGCTAAAGAATCCATAGACTTCTGGATGTCCCTACATAAATCTGGTTTGTCCTTTTGGGTAAAGAAAGTCTGGACGTGGGGGACTTTTGACCACTTTCCTTCCTTTCTACAAAAAAGATCTAATTTTAAAATGGTGTTACAATTAAGACTCCTGTCTTGTGGGCTAGTTTTTCCCATCTACTAGATTGCACTGGGACTCAGTCTGCGTACAAAAGAAAATCAGGCATTTTGTCTTCAGTGTTTGTGGATCAATATAATAATGCAGTTCAGTGGTCATTCTCTCCGGATGTGGTGATGTGCTTCCCATCTGGAAGAAATCACAGAGGGATGTCTGGCATCTTCTGTGGCCCTTTCTTAACAGGAGCGTCCCCCTCTCAAGCAAAGAGCGTCAACTCTATGTGCTTCATCACCTTCTAGAGAACGATAAGTGTCTGCTGGATTTAACCACAAATCTTACCAGGCTGCCCAGTGGTGCCTAAGAAAGTGGGTCCTTCCTGTGAAGGACAGAGGATGCCTCTCAGTGTGTGCTCATTAACATACCAGTGTGATCTCTAGCAGGCACCGTTTCCAGATGGATTAAAATGCCTGAGATTAAAATGCCTGAGATGGTCTAATGTTTTTAAAGTACCCATCAAGTTTTCTAGAGGAGTTTAAAAGGAAGTGACTCTAGGCTGAGGGCTTGGAGAGTTTGGCCAGTACCCAGAGCTCTGGACAGAGTACAAACAGCTCCAACCGTATTTCTATGTTCACACTCACTATTAAAAGATCTGTCTTCTTCATTCTGGTCTCCCTAGTTTGTGAGTAATGAGGGACTTAAGGAGAAAGGGTGGAGTCCTATCTTAGTTAAGAATAGGACTTTACATCCACTGATGAAGTAATCTTCTTGGTAATACAGGTGTCTAGTATATGACCTACCTGGGAACACAGAGGGGCACTGCAAATAGTGCTGGAGGCTTGTTCTAGTCGAGTGGTTCTCAACCTGTGGGTCGCGACCCCTTTGGGAGTTGAACGACCCTTTCACAGGGGTCGCCTAAGACCATCGGAAAACACATATATAATTACATATTGTTTACAGTAGCAAAATTACAGTTATGTTATTAAGTAGCAATGAAAATAATTTTATGGTTGGGGGTCACCACAACATGAGGAACTGTATTAAAGGGTCGCGGCATTAGGAAGGTTGAGAACCACTGCATCCCTTTGGGCCCTCTGGTTTATATATGCTGCAGTTCTTTGTTTGAACCTGACCCCTCCTAATTGGATCGTAGATTAACCCTGTGCTTTCCTCATTGGTTATTTTGTTACATAGTATCAGTTTCAAAACTCAAAGCTCAAAGCCCTCATAGTGCCCCCCCATCCTTCTCTCCCCTTTATCTTGCAACATTCCTCTATTCTCTGTGAAAATACGTTTCTTTCTTCCCATTATCTTGTGACTTTTTTTTATCCTCTGTGGATGTTTGCCTTCCTACCCACTTTTCCTGTGGCATTTCTCTATTCTCTGTACAAGTAAGATAATCATTTTGGCATCTATGCATTCCTCTCCCATGAACCCTCTTTATTTGTAAGACTCCCTAAACCTGCCTATTTTGTCTCTAACATTCCTATCAGAAGAACAAAGATTACATGGAGAAGGAGGCAAAAGGGTATGCTAAAAGTGCAGTTAACAGCTAATGCAGGCTGGAGATTTTCAAAGAGCTGGTGATGGCAAAGGGCTGGGGACTTCAAAGGGCTGGGGGCTCTGGTTTCTGCCACAAGGTTGTTCATCTTACCATGATAATAGGCAGCTCCCTGATGGAGAGGATGAGCCTCATTTCCAGGTGAGCTCCCAGGTCCCACCTGCAACTCCCAGCCATGTTAGAATGTGCCTTCTTTAATTAGAATAAAATAATCAAGGTTAACAGAGCATAATTAATATTTCTTACAATTATAGCTGGTCCCCAATATTCTATTGCTGCCCCTATCATAAGTGCCAAAATGTATGATGTACATTGCTTGCAAGGGGAGATTAGAAAAGGATTAGTAACTGTGGGTGGGGAAGTGAAAAAGAAAAGAGTCATGGCTTGGACAGGAGAACAAGATTAGAAGTATTCCATCCAGATGGGAGTTACTGGATGCCTAGTTGAAACTTGACAACAAATGATCTGGGCTGCCATTCACTACTTGAGCCAATTAAGCAGAGACAGGGTTGAACATGAATAAGCATTTATTCCAATAATGATGGCAGTATGGGAGAGCAGCAGGTCATCCATGAAAATATGCTCTACCTGTCCCCATAAGGTAGCTGCTTATATTGGGTAGAAGGACAAAGATTACATGGGAAACTAGAAATTACAGACATGGGGGAAGTAGGCAAGGTGTAATGGTCATAGGTTACAAGGTTATTAACCTTCCCATGATGATGAGCGGTTCTCTGAAAAGAAGAATGGACCACAGTCCAAGATTAACTCCCATGATGATGAGCGGTTCTCTGAAAAGAAGAATGGACCACAGTCCAAGATTAACTCCCATCTCCTGGGATTACTATTTCTTATAACTATAGTTAGCTAGTTAGCCCCTCCACTGACTATATATATATATATATATATATATATATATATATATATATATATTCTTAATTTATTTCAGATAGGAAGAGAGAAGGAAAGAGAGATAGAAACATCAATGATGAGAATCATCAATCAGCTGCCTCCTGCACGCCCCCTACTGGGGATCGAGCCCACAACCCGGGCATGTGCCCTTGGCCAAAATTGAGCCAGGACCCTTCAGTCGCAGGCCAACGCTCTATCCACTGAGCCAAACCTGCTAGGGCTAGTCCCCACTATTCTCTCTCTGCCCCTAATATACTCAGGAATAAGAAAGGCAAGTTCCGGAAGAATGATAGAATCAGCTCAGCACATTATAGGAGCCAAATATATGATACACAGTGGCTTTGCTTCACTCTGGCTATTCATGAGAACACATATGTTCACAATTAAAGGATAGTGGTGAACAGCTCCAGTAAGCTTCACTTAAGTGGTACATTTGGTAGTTTGAAGTCCCTACTTTTTTGGTTTTAACTTTGGGTATGCATTATCTTTCCTCATCTAAGTGATAATTCTGTTTCTCTCCTGGGCAGCCAATGGGATTTATTCACTTTAGCCATATTATTTCTCAAAGAAAATCTCACAGGAGCCTTTTCATAAATTTCTCAAGTCCCTAGAGCCGAACTAATTCCTAGCAATATCAAGTCTCCCAGGGGCATGTTTGCAGATGTTGCAGTGCCAGAAACCAGTTTTGCCTTGAGTAACCCAGTTTTGATTCAACTTAGTATTAAGGAAATATCCAAGGATAATTATTATAAGTAAAGCATGTCTGAGAAAAGATGCACTTGATTGGTCTATCCTATTAACTTCAGTAGATTTTTATCTGCCTCTGTATTTATTTTAAATCAAAGTTCCATAGAGAGGTAGAAGGAGATTTCAAGGAGAAATTTCAAAAGTGCCTTTGTTTTGTTCTCTTATTAAAGCCCTCTCTGTGGTAAGAAATATTTTTGTCATTTTGTCGCTGTGAATTTCAAAAGGATCTCTTATGATAGAATAGTCATTCCCCAGAGATCTTTGATCTACTGTGGGGAATGTCATTGTTCCCAAAACAGTAATAAAAGCAGCAAGAAAATAATAAACATTCTCTATGGGATATCACAGTTTTAATTGATTACGGACACTCAAATTGATTTTTTTTAAACCTATAGACACATGACAATGTCAGCAACAAAGGAGCTGATAATGCTGTACTTTCATAATATGAAGGATGTATTTAATATTTGGAATATACACATAAATGAAGATGGTTCTTTGAAAAGATAACAGGCTTTAATACCGCAGATGTTAATTACATTTTAATGTAATTTTGGAGCAAATTTTAACCAAAATTACTTAACAAATATTTTGCTTGGTTATTTTCACATAGATTCTTTTAAAGAACAGTTCCTTTTTATAATTATGTGGTCAAAGACTATATAACAACTTTTAAAAATAAATTTTATTTCTATCAAAATTTTTACATGTACTCAATTTTTAAAAGCATTTATAAAACTGAAAATGAACAACAGGAGTGGCTTCCTACATTCCTCCCACTCTCTTCCCCTTCTATAGAAGAAACCTTCAATTTTTGTTTTGTTTTAGTTACTTCTGATTTTTTTCAAATATTTTAATTACATGTTTATACTGCTTCCCCTGATTTTTCAGATATTGATATTGTCAATTGATAAACTAATATGAAAGTTGAGGACTTAGCTTACACATATTATCTCACAGAAACTTCCTCTTCCTTCAAAATATAGTTTTAACACATTTATATCTAAATCTTTTTTCAGTATTATCATTAATGTGACCATGCAAATATTTCTTCCTGGTTCCAGGGAGGCTCTGACTTCACTCAATATGCATACTTTCCTTGAATCACCTTACATTTTTTGTTTAATACCTCACAAAATCACTCATATGTTTATTGGTTATATACACAGATAATATCTTAAAGAGAAAAAGTATATATTTATATACCTCTAAGATAGCTTAAGGAAAAACTTTGACTAAGATCTTATTGCCTCTGCTCCAAATATTTTTTCTTCGGATTTAGTTACTAAAAGTGAAATATAATGAGCATACATAGCATTATGGTTATGTGTAGATTTCAAATATATTTGGATTTTTAAATGTTACCACGTATTGCCAATTTTTAAAACCTGTGTAAATATTTCCATCATTGACTGCCCAAAAGCAGTAGCTTTTGAAAATTATTAACAGATAGAAAGCCTACAATAGACCAAATTTATTGCCTCATACAGTGATATGTCTTTCTCCTTGAACTCTGAGAATGACATCAGTCTTGGTACTGATCTTTATTTTTTTAATATTTCTATTGGTTTCAGAGAGAGGAAGGGAGGGGGAGAGATAGAAACATCAATGATAAGAGAGAATCATTGATCGGCTGCCTCCTGCATGTCACCCACTGGGGATAGATCCGCAACCCAGGCATGTGCACTGACTGGGAAAGGAACTATGACCTCATGGTTCATAGGTCGACACTCAATCACTGAGCCACGCCAACTGGGTTTGGTGCTGATTTTTGTTGCCCTGTTTGGATGAGCATATTTACAACTACTAAAGTTTAAACTTGTCAAATTGGCTTTGTATCTATTCTTTGTATTACATTATAAGCTTACATAGTTTAGAGTTCTCAGTAGTTTAATTCTCTTTATTTATGTCATAGTTTGTCTCCCAAAATTAAATGTCAAGAAAGGGAAATGCTTAGCATTTCTCTTTCAATTTTATTAAAACAACAAAAATAAATTCTAGTGTCTTTACAAAGATGTTTTGTTTATATGCTTGTTTAAAAATATTTTTATTGATTTCAGAGAGGAAGGGAGAAGAAGAGATAGAAACATCAATGATGAGAGAGAATCATAGATCAGCTGCCTCCTGCATGCCCCACACTGGGGATGGAGCCCACAACCCCAGCATGTACACTGACTTGGAATCGAACCGTGACCTCTTGATTCATGGGTCGATGTTCAACCACTGAGCCACGCCAGCCAGGCATATGCTTGATATTTTTTAAATTTAATATAGATTTTTATATTTTATTAAACTACATTTCAAAAGCCACTATTGATTTCTATAAATTAGAACAGCCATTGAGTTAATAAAAATGACTTAATCCAGCTCTCAAGGAAAAACAAATTCTATATGCAAGTTTTATTGTCTCAAATCCATTCAGAAATTTGGCAGATTGAATGGCCCTTGACACTTTAGTGAAGAATTGATAATTTCAATCATAGTTTGTATTTCAAACAAATCATATCCAACTTTCAACCCTACAAATGTCCTTTACTTGGAACTTAAGAACAGTTTCCATTTAAAATGTTTTCTTTTAGCTTTCTTAAAGTCACATTCAAAGCTCAAGTGATCAATTTTTCCAGTTATCTGTACTTCCACAAATACAATTAAGACAAAGGAAAAACAACAACAACATTATTTTGCAGAATGACACAATTTCATAGCTATAAGCTAGATCATCCTTTAACCTATTCTTTTTCTCTTTTTTGTTACTGTTTTAATCACAGTTCTCATTGGGTATTTTGAGACTTTGAATTTTTTTCTTTGAATTGGCAGATAGATAACCCTCACAAAGTAAGTTAAAAGTAAGTTTAAGTAAAAGAAAGTTAAAATATAATTTTCAATATGTATACAATATATATGGATAATTTTTATTAAGATAAATCAGAAAATTTGCAAAATAATTTAAAGAATGTATATCTGGAAATTATCTTAGTGAGATTATATTAGCTCTGAGATGGATATGGCATAACTCCAAGTATCAGGAATTTAAAGTAAAGATTGTTAACTGTATTTTTCACTATATATGCTAAATGAAATTTAAGAAATTATAGGTAAAAGAGCACATCCTATATAATAAAAGGGTAATATGCAAACTGACCCTAACAGCAGAAAGACTGGGAATGACTGGTCACTATGACATACACTGACCACCAGGGGGCAGATGCTCAATGCAGGAGCTGCCCCCTAGTGGTCAGTGCGCTCCCACAGGGGGAGCTCTGCTCAGCCACAAGCCAGGCTGATGGCTGCCAGTACAGCGGTGGTGGTGGGAGCCTCTCCTGCCTCCTCAGCAGAGCTAAGGATGTCAGACTGCAGCTTAGGCCTGCTCTCCACTGGCAAATGGACATCCCCTGAGGGCTCCTGGGCTGCCAGAGGGATGTCTGATTGCCAGCTTAGGCCCAATCCCCCAGGGAGCGGGCCTAAACCAGCAGGTGGTCATCCCCCGAGGGGTCCCAGACTGCGAGAAGGCACAGGCCAGGCTGAGGGACACCCCCCCAACCCGTGCACAAATTTTTGTGCACTGGGCCTCTATTATCCTATATAATAAAAGGCCAATATGCAAATTGGCCAAATGGTGGAACAGCTGGTTTTTATGATGCACACTGACCCCAGGGGGCAGATGCTCAATGCACGAGCATTGCTCCCATAGGGGGAGTGCTGCTCAGCCAGAAGCCCTGAGCCAGGCTCATGGCTGGTGAGCGCATCAGCGGTGGCGGTAGCCTCTCCCACCTCTGCGGTAGTGCAACGGTTCCCGGACTGCTAGAGGGTGCAGGCTGGGCTGGGGGACCCCGCCCTCAGTGCACAAATTTTATGCACTGGGCCTCTAGTATTAGGATAAAAGAATATAGGTTTGATTTTCAAATGGAGCTTTTTATTCTTTGATTTAAGAAATAAAATGTTTGAATTGAAGAGTTTTTACAGAGTCTTTACATACTGGTATTATTCTATGGTAAAAACATGGCTAGAAAGAATTCAGGCCTCTTAAAGTGTCAACTGATAAGAAACAGGGCTTATCTGCTTCTTCCCACCCTGCACATTAGAATCTTAAGTGCAGTATCTAGCTGTCTTCCTCTTAACTTACTGCTAGAATATTGAGAGAGATTCTTTTACTCCGGCCTTTATGTTTAGAAACATTAATTAGTTGAATATACTAGTAACTAAACCTACTTAATGATTTCAAATGGTTATATGTAATATAATGTTTAACAAAGTTTCTTTAAATAAAATTATGAATGTTTTACAAATCAAATTTTACACATGGTAGTTATAAAACATCAATCTCTCATCACTAAATATTTTATAAGATCTTGTTTTTTTAAATAACTGTAAAAATTATTAGTTAGGTTTTTCTTATTGCCATATTAAGATCTGGCTAGTTGTCCTCTGTGTGGACCCAACTGTTGTCAACTCCAGTCTGCCCTGGCATATCAATTATTTGAGCCAAGGAATATGTGACTATAAAGGCATCAATCTCAGCTTTCCATTTATTCAAAGTTCATTTTAAGTATATTATATTTCAAAAATATTTATCTCTCCAATATGTTCTGGAAAATGCCAACCAGAAATTGCTCATTATCCTCTATAAATTTTTGCATAACTATTCAACATTCTTTTTATGGTTTCCTAATATCTCTCTATAACACCAATATTCTGCCAATTACATCCTGCATTTGAAGACTCAATGGTGATGTGATAATGTTCAGTTCTTTTTGTTGGGACTAGTATCTTATAACCAACACTTTTTGAGATAGGAATAGTAATTTACTTACACAGGAGCTGAAACCCATAACTTTATTAGAATTTTGCTTTTTAATAAAATGCGGTAATCAACTATAGGAAAGGATCCATTTAAAAATAATTTCACTGCCATTTTATGGCTCTCTTTGTCTTAATCTGTTTGGGCTGCTGTAAGAAATTACCATAACCTCAGTGGTTTATAAACAATGGAAGTTTATAAATTTCTGGAAGCTAGGAAGTTCAAAACCAAAGCACTAGCATTTGTGTGTCTGGTGAGAGCCTGCCTCCTACTTCATAGATGGCCATCTTTTCATTGTTTCCTCACATGGTAGGAGTAAAGAATCTCTCTGGGATCTCTTTTTCGAGGGCACTAGTCCTATTCATGAGGGCTCCACCCAAGACCTAATCATCTCCCAACATGGACATTAGGATTTAACATATGAATTTTAGAGGAACACAAACATTTAGCACCCTCAGACCTCATGAAGATTTTCCTTGGCCCTCTGAGAGTCAAGGATTTCCTACTTCTTGAGGAGCACAGATGCTATACCTGTTCAATTAAAGGGTATGATGGGCATATTTGAAGCCCAAACAGCTTTCTCATGGATGTATAGATATACTGTTCTCTTTTTGAAAACTCAGAGGAACTTCCTCATGGAATCTAATTTTATCCTGACTTTTTTTTAAACTTGTTTACTTACTTGCCTCTAGTGTGCTTTAAGATTATAACCTCCTTGTGAACTGAGAGAAACACTATCTCATCTATAGACTAACAGTGCCCAGCTTAGTTTTGGCCATGGTAGACACTTAGAAATCTGTTTCATAGAAGAGAAATCTGGCCTTCCCCTTACCTGCTGGTCTGAACAAGGCCTTTGTCTTCTGGGTTCTCTTTTTTTTTTTTTTAATATATTTTATTGATTTTTTTACAGAGAGGAAGGGAGAGAGATAGAGAGTTAGAAACATCGATGAGAGAGAAACATCGATCAGCTGCCTCCTGCACATCCCCCACTGGGGAGGTGCCCGCAACCCAGGTACATGCCCTTGACCGGAACTGAACCCGGGACCTTTCAGTCCGCAGGCCGACGCTCTATCCACTGAGCCAAACCGGTTTCGGCTTCTGGGTTCTCTTAAATGGTGACAGAATTGGTGATTTCCAGGAGTGGAAGGAAAATACCCCAAGATTTCAGTTGGTAATGGGTTCATAGCAAGTGACGTTGCATCAGTAGTCTAGTTGGAAACTACTATATCTGTCTACTTCATTATCAGGGACTTTTTCTTCCTTGTAATATATCTAATTATTTATTTCCTTTTCTTTCCTGCATTTGCCTTCTAGATACTGGTTTGGCATTATGTTTTGACAGAAGTATTGGCTGAAATAAGTAGATGGCAGTTAAAATCTAATAATTTGCTACCTATTTTAAGTGATAGATGATGAAAAAAACTAGAACTGAGGGATAGTTAAGAAGCATCTGGACAATAACGTGGTGACTTACTCATTCTTAACATTTTCTGTGACTCAGAAGATGTAATTTTTCCATTGTGAACAACTGATTATAGATATTAAAATGAAGGACCTTTAAATAAATTGAGTAAATTTCCATCTGTGGAAGAAGTATAAATGAAAAAAATTAATTTAACTTAAAAAATAAAATTCTTATTGCAGATCAAAACTATCTTTAGGAAAATATGGCTTTCCCTAGTGGATACACTATATTTTAAAATATTAGACACTTGAATGATAAATACTTCAGTGAATTGACATATACTGTAAGATGCAAGTCAGTGTTTCTTTTTTATTTTTTTTCAATTTTGTACCTAAAAAGACAATGTATGAGTAGATCTTAAGAGTTTTCTGTTGATATGAAAACTATCCTCAGCTAACTTCACTGTAAATCATACTGCAAGTCCTAGTGAAATGTATCTACAAGAACAAGCACACTAGACAACTGTAAGTCCTTATTACATTAGACAATAATGACTTAGTAATGGTGTGTGTGTGTGCATACATATATATGGATATACCCTGTGTTATACTGAGTCTTCAAAAGAAAAGGAACAAAACAAAATAAACAAATGATAACCATATCACTCCATTTCAGCAATTGTGGTGATCAAATCAGAAAATGGTATTTATGTCTACTATATACTTGTCCTTAATTCTCACAAGAATATGCACTTTTAGAATAATCTTGAAATCTTCTAATGCTGTGATCAAGCCATCCTGGAAAGAAGCTTTTTGAAGCTTGTCATAGAAACCACCTTATGACTATTTCCAAATTTCCTTAGGGAGGAAAACAGGTGGCCCTCAGAAATGCAGCTATCAGTGCATCTCTTTAGTTCTGAGGGAGACAAAGGATTGTTATCTAATAGATAATTCTTTTCTGTTTTACTTTTGTGAGACCTTACATTCTGACCTGTGTAAACTGTGAAATTGGGCTAAATATAAAAGTGCCTTGTGAAACAGTGCTAAATATTTAAGTCAACTGTGAAACATATGGAGATTCAAAATCAGTATGTAATTCTTTAAAATGGACCAGGAAAGTCCTGGCACATATTTCCAGGCCACCCCTTGAATTATGAACCACAATTGTGCATAAAGAATTTTACTTAAATGAGAAGCTATATTTAAACAATAGGCTTAAAATCACAATATTCTTTCTAAAACAGACTTTTGTCTTTTTTTCTATGAAAAGGTACATGTCCTTAGTTATTTCTCCTAGAATAGTATAGGTGCACTGACAGGTACTCTTACATGTTTCTTATTCCGTATAAGTATCCAATGCTAGGCTGAAGGATCACTTAGAGCAAAAACCATGTCTTCCTTGTTCAATGACGTGATTCAACACCTAGCACTGTGGTCAGTATATTTCAGGTTCAATGGAAGGAAACTTCGGTGCTCTCATGTCTTGGCCTCCATGAATAATGCTGCAATGAACATAGGGGTGCATAAATATTTCAGATATTAAATCAAGCAACAAGCAAACAAATAAGAAAAACAAATGAACAAATACTCATGGACACAGATAACAGTATGGTAGTTACCAGAGGGAAGGTGGGAACGAGTAGCAAAGAGTAAAGGGAGTCAAATATATGGTGACAGAAAAGATTTGACTTTGGATTCTGGGCACACCATGCAATATACAGATCATGTATCAAAGAATTGTACACTTGAAACCTATGTAATCTTATAAACCAATGTCACCCCAATAGATTTTATTTAAAAAAAACATTGAATGATTTTGTTAAATTAATTGGTTAAATACAGAATCAATGCCAAGTCATCACACTCACTCCCAGAACAGGGCTTTTTGTAAAGCGTGGATTCAAAATGATTAACGAAATCTGCAACATGGGCACCAACTGGGAACTTGTTAGAAATATGGAATCTCAGATTCCATGGCAGGCCTTCAAACTCAGGAACTATTTGGATGGCCCTAGCAATTTGTGTTGAAAGAGCTATATAGATGTTCCTAATTTGTGCTAAAATTGAGAATCAGCAACGTAAAGAATCCTCACATACACTGTGTACACAGTGACATCAAAGCTTTTTATAATTATAGGAGTGCCTCAACAGCCTATTATAGGAAGACGATTCCTCTAGACAGATTGTGCATCATTTCAATTTCTCAAGAGTGTTTTGACTTCTCAAGAATTTTTTTTTCATTTTTAACTAGAGGAGTTATTCTCTATTCATGTGTAGTAAATCTGGTGCTTTGTGTAGGAAGGGTGACTCAGTTTGAGTTTCTGGTACAGATCCTGAGACAAGGACTTAGGGGCAGATGATTTATTCAGGAGGTGGTCCCAAGAAGCACAAGTGATGAAATGATGACCGTGAGAGACTTTAAATAGAAAAGCCAGTCAAGAATGTGTTTCCAAGAATGGATTATAAATGTGGGCAAAGGGGACTCAATCCTGCAAGGAACCTCTGAGACCCTGTGGAATATACCTTGGAAGGACCCCAGTGGAGAGTGAGGAGGCTGGAGCATTTATCCACATCCTCCCATCTCCATTGGTTGAGATGATGCTAACATACGCCCACTTCCTAGGTAAGTTTGTGTGTGGCCAAAGAAGCTGGACAACGTCTTCAGGCAGAGAGGATAAAAGATAAAAGCTCTTAAGGTAGGGTAATTCAATATGCTGGAAACTGTTTTCACCTGCAGTTGCATTTCACATGGGCGAAGGGCCTACAGGCAAAGCAACCTTCCAACATGATAGTTTTTACCCAGTTCACAATACTTATTTAATGTCTATTATGAGTCACGTCCCAAGTTAGTTGATGGGAATAGAAAAAGCAATAAAACACCATCCCTGCCTCATGAAGCTTTTTGTGTGGTGGAGAATGTAAACAAAAAGATAACTAAAATATAATTAGATCTTTTCAGTGACAGAGGTATATATGCACATTTTTAAGAGGAATTTATGGAGAGAGTGTAGTAATCATGGAAGACTTCTCAGAGGTGGTGATTTTAATTGTGCTTAATGGGAGTCCCGAAAGACACTTAGAGGTCAGCCAAATTCAGAGAAGAATGAGGGTTGGGGGGGCAGGTGTGGACAGAGCCAGAATGATTGAGATGTGAAGAGAGGTGCAAAAAAAAAAAAGAGAAAGCAATCGTAGACAATATTGAGAAGATTGTCTGTGAAAGTCAGTGGAGAGATCATTCATATGTTAGGTGGAAGGAAATGTAGAGTCCCATAGGTGGTAAATGGAAAGACATTGAAGGCACAGAGGTCTATACATGCCTGATGCTGTACATTCCCTAAGGAGGAAGGAAGAAAGGGACTTGGAGCTCTGTTGTAATGACTAGTCCCCTTTTTGGAGGAAGAGAGCCTAACTTACTGTGAACAGAAGAGAGGAATGAAGTTAAGAAGGTGTGTGTATTCATTTATAAAACAGGAAAAATAATCGCAACTGCCTTCATAGGGTTGTCTATGAGAGATGAATGAGGACGGTCATTAAAATGTTAACCTTCATTTCTCATGGGTAATACACCCCCCCCCAAATGTTATTTAATATTATTCAAATAAGGATTTTATTTTGAGGGCTTGAAACCATTTCTACCTGTTAATTTTTATTATTTGTTTAAATAGGAAACAAAGTTGTCTGTGGAGTTTGTTAGAAAAATGGTCTATGGAGATGGTTAAAGGTTGAATGCACTGCCATGGGAAATGGGACGGGGAGGGGGGAGCAAAAGCAAGGATATATACAGGTAGAAGAATTGCTGGTTTGAATTGAGAATCCAGTAAAGGTTGAAAGCTATGATTTTGCAGTTGTGTGATCTATTTCTAGGAAAGGTTGAGTGTATAAGACATGTAAATGGCATTCAGGGTAACTCTAGTCGCTTTGTACAAGTTGTTCAATTATAAATGCTGACAGATAAGCATACATGTAAATAAAAATCTCTTTAAGATTAAAAATATTTATCAAGAGGTTTAAGATCAATGAAAATCTAAAACATGTCAGATTATTCTCAGTATCCTGACATTATGTGGTCATAGCACAGGTTTCTTTGTCAAACTCCGTGATTCCATTCTACAAATGGCATTTTGTTCGATCTGTTAGTTACCAGTTGGTGCCTCAGTTCCAACTGGCATTTTGTTACTAAACACAGTTCTGACACCATAAGGTGATTTGTTAGTGGTAAAAAAAAGATGGTTTATATTTTACTACAGTAAGATAGCACAGACGGGAGAGTCCATTGCTTGGAATTCTGGGAAAGTATCTGCGCTGTTGAGTCCAACACCGCTGAAAACATTTTTATAGTAAGCCACAAGGTATACTTTTTATGGAAGAAGCTATGAAAGAAATTTCAAAACCCCAGAAAGCTTGAAGGTCTTGTGTTGAGTCTGTAAAATGTTCAAGGACCATACCTCCAAGGAAATTAAATACCTGGAGAATGACCAACAAATAATTGCTTTAGGAATGTGACCAAGAGAGTTCACATTTTGCATTTCTTTCTTTTTCTTTGGGATATTTTGTGTCTCAAAACTAATCAGACCTTTGAATACTTGTCTTCCTCCATGAAGTTTTTTGATTCTAGATTTATCAGCATTTTATACTAATATTGATATTCTAGAAAGCAGAGTTCTCATGAAATATTGGAAAAGCCCAGGGATAACAGAAATATTAAACTAGGAATGTCTTTAATGAGTAATAATCAGCCATTATAGTGGCTTCACAGTGATGAGCTATTGATAACCCAGAATACAGCCAAGTTATACAAATAACATGAATAAATTGACTAGCTAACTGCAGAAACTAATACTAATTATCTTACTGCTAAATATCTAAGACGCATTGTCTATTTTCTCTGCTAGAAGTGTTTGGCCCTTCCTCCTGTAGTGACCATCAAAAGTTTGGTTTGAATGAGAGAGAACAGAAACAGGTAACTGTTTCTCTGGTTAAGCATCAGCTGCACACTATATACATATCCTATCTAATAATAGAGAACCCAGGGTCCGTAACGACCGACCGAAGGCTCTCAAAGGTATATAGTTGACACAAGTTACATAATAGCGTTCAAATACATAAAATTTTAGCATATACTGCACAATGTTCTACAGTATTTAGTTTAACTAATTATTTTAATTTTGAAGAAAGCATAATAATTTATGAAATGTAGAGAAAGAGGGCTATGAGAATGTTATGTGGGATGGATAGTTCCTAGTTATTAATTCTGGTTTCAACCCTGGACTTTATGATTTGGGTTAGTTTCTTTACATATAAGGTAGACATAAATGTAGTACTCCCATTATAAGGATAATGCGAGCATTAAGTAAGTTACATATAGATGTATATAGATATATATAGATACAGATATATATATATAGATAGATAGATACAGATATATATAGATATAGATAGATATAGATAGATATCTATATATAGATATATATGCACTTAGTGTCTTTCACATAGTAAGCACTCAATAAAATATTAGTCTTTATTATATTATTGATGTAAATAGTATTCAATAACATTTACTGAATTGAATAAATGTGTTCATGTTCATTTATGAGTACTGAGAAAAATACTGCAGCAAACTGAGTGAAGACGGGAAAGAGGGTTAACATAGAAAAGAGATCAGCATTTTTGAGCACTTATAATGTTAGAGTTGCTTTAGCTACATCCACCCATTTAACCCTCACTATACACCAGTGACAAAAGCATTATTCAGATCATCAGGGAACTGAGACTCAGAGTAAATGACATATCTGACTGTCAATAGGAGATCTGGCATTTGAACCTGAGCCCCATTTTTCAAATTTTACATTCTTTCTCTAATACCACATAGCCTCCAAATTCTGAGGTATTTGACTTTAGAGATCTTGAATATATTACATCTATATTTTATCACCACATAAATAAGCAAAATCTCCTCAGTTGAGAAAATGCAGTTGAATCATTTTCCAGTTATTTAATTTTTTGAAATTAAATTTGATCTAATGACTTCTTTCCAATACAAGTTTATCAAATGATTTAGTCTTAGGTGAAGTAGGATATACACAGATATACAAACATCTATTAGGGCTCTATAGTTATCTTTTTCTATAAACAAACATCAAGTGAAAATCTGCCTGTGTCTGGCAACAACTTTTACTGAAACCCTACAATATGTCACTGGTTATTTTAAGGGAACCAATTAGTGATTAAAAAATGTAATTCTTCTGTGAAGCTTATATCCTAGTGCACAGAAGGAAACAATAAATAACTGCAAGTGAGTGTGTATGTGTGTGTGTGTGTGTGTGTGTGTGTGTGTGTGTGTGTGTTTGTCTCAGGTGGATAAGTGCATGGGGAGCCAGGATGGGTGATAATAGAAGTGACATTTATGCAGAGAACTAAATGAAATGAAGGAAGGGGCTCTGTGAGTGCCCCAGGTGCAAGAGCGATCTAGGAGGCAAAGCAAGGGCAAAGGATGGTACTGGACCAGCAAGAAGGCCAGTCCAACTGTAGCAGAGGAAATAAGGGGGCGTGGAAGGCACAACATAGCCCTCACAGCCAGTTATATAACTACGTACAATTTAATTCAGGATGGAATAAAGGTTTCTCCAGTGTGTTAGATGAGCATAAGTGTCAGGACAATACTGCCAGGGGTTAGGGGTGAGGAAAGATTTGACATTTGCTTCAGTCTTGGAATTTTGAGAAGCACTTTGCCAAGGAGAGAGGACAGAGAAGACATTAAAAGGAACAAAGCGAAAGCATGAAAGTTCACAGTTGTGAAGGGCCTGTCTGTTGCCATTCGATATGATCAGTAGACTTCACTATAACAGAGGTTTTTCCCCCTTTTTTTGTTTCAAGATAGCAAGAAAGCTTTATTTCATGAATCCTAGCAACAAAGTGTCAGTGTGCTCCCAAATCATGATTTTAAGCCCTGATCAAACTCTAAGTAAGAACTCATATTCATGTTTGTCTGTTACTCTCTAGAATTGATTTACTCTTCCCAGCATTATTTAGCTGTTAAAAAATAAATATCTACACTAATAAAAGTGAAACATGGTAATTAGCGTACGACCACTACCCTTCCCATTGGCTAATCAGCATATCCTTATGCAAATTAACTGTCAGCCAAGATGGCGGCCAGAAGCCATGCACTGAAGCGAGCAGGGAGGCTTGCTTGCTCCAGTGACAGCGGACTCCAATGTTCCCCGCCTAACTTGCCGGCCTCTCAGCTGCAACTCTAAGCAACTATGTACTATGTTGCAAATAAGAAGCTAAACAAAACCCCAGAAACCAGCTGGACTGAAAGCCAGCCAGACCGCAACATTGTATCGATGTTTTTCAGCAGCGAGGCCTCAGAGCTAAAGCTGGCCCAGAATAAAAAAAAAAAAAAGAAAACAGGAGCGGTTGGGAGCTTCAGTCACTCGCTTCCGGAAAACAGCCCTCAGCCCCTCACCCAGGCCGGCCAAGCACCCCCGTGGGGACCCCCACCCTGATCCAGGACCCCTTCAGGGCAAACCAACCAGCCCCTACCCATGCACCAGGCCTCTAATCTATATAGTAAAAGGGTAATATCCTCCCGGCACCGGGATCAGCGGAGCACGAAGCTCCCGGCACCGGGATCAGCGTGACAGG
>NW_005871060.1:12785916-12839241 GCF_000147115.1 Myotis lucifugus
TCTGTGTGTGACAGGGTAGAGCCATAACCTCCCTCATTGGCCCTGCCCTGAGTGTGACAGGGTGCAGCGCCCCAACCCCCTGATCCGCCCTGCTCTGTGTGTGACAGGGGGCGGTGCCCCAACTCCCCTATCGGCCCTACTCTGTGAGTGACAGGGGGGAGCTCCTCAACCCCCTGATGGGCCCTGCTCTGTGCGTGACAGGGGGGAGCTCCCCAACCCCCTGATCGACCCTGCTCTGTGTGTTACAGGGTACGGAGCCCCAACCCCCCTGATGGGCCCTGCTCTGTGAGTGACAGGGGGCAGCACCCCAACCCCCTGATCGGCCCTGCTCTGTGAGTGACAGGGGGTGGTGCCGCAACCTCCCCATCAACCCTGCCTTGAGTGTGACAGGGGGCGGTGCCCCAACCCCCCAATCGGCCCTACCCTGAGCGTGACTGAGGGTGGCATCGCAACCTCCCGATTCGCCCTGCTCTGTGCATGACAGGGGGCGGCGCCCCAACTCCCCAATCGGCCCTGCTCTGAGCCTGACCAGGGGCTGCACTTAGGGATTGGGCCGGCCCTCTGCCACCCGGGAGTAGGCCTAAGCCAGCAGGTCCTTATCTCCCAAGGGGTCCCAGACTGCGAGAGGGCACAGGCCCGGCTGGGGGACCCCCCTCCCCACCCCCCCCCGAGTGCACAAATTTTTGTGCACCGGGCCTCTAGTATTAATATAATAGCCTGTTGTGTAACAAGTTAACATGAAAATATGGTAAAACAGGCAAGGCAAGGGATGGGATGAATGGCCCTTTAACAAACACCGCTTGTCTTGATTGTTTTGGGATAATGTACCTTTAATCACTATAGCAGACATCTAAAAGAACCCCAATGCAAGCAGAGACTCACAATGAGTTAAAACAGAAACAGAGTGATCCCCTGCACCAAAAATAATTGTCAAAATTTTATTTATATCCCCATCAGGCCAAGTTTTTTAAAAAATCCTGAATTCACTTTCAATCACTATTCAATCTCTGTTCAACAATGTAGGACACAGGAAGGTGGGTCTATGCCATATAATGAACCCAGAATCTCTATTTGCCTGCATTAGCACCCATCCTTCCACATTAAGAAGCACAGCAGATTGCATATTGTGGCCAGTTCTCGGAAGTGGCATGTTTCCAGCTCCCAGGGGATGTGGGAAGACTCAACTGCTCAGCAGTAACAATAATTCTAGCATATCCATTTATGAAATAACTTTGGCAGTAATGGCAAGAGGATTTGGATGAAACTGTGTTATGGTCTTCCAGCTGGTAGAATAGAGCAGAGATTCTAAAGCAAAAAGCTCAGCATGAGATGGCAGATAGTGGCTGCTTGGATAAGGACAGAAGAGAGTTGGGGATCCATGCTGAGGTTAAGGGGAAATGCAAACCAGTCATTGGTTTCAGAATATCCCCAGGCTGCCCAATATCAACACTAGGGATTACTGATGCCATCTGCTGGATATAGTTGGGATTTTAAAATGTCCTCATACTATGGCTTCTCAGTTCTAATGTGAGGGAAAAAACAAAGCAACAACAAAAAATGAAAACAAAACAAGCTAACGATAATAATAAAAATGCAATCAATGGAAATTAATCCCAGCTCACATTATCTTTACTACTAGAGGCCTGGTACATGGATTCATGTACTGTTGGGGGGTGTGGCCGGCGGGGATAGGCCCACTGTGGGAGCGCCACTCATCCCAGTCAGCTGAGCAGCGCTTCTACTGTGGGAGTGCACTGACCACCAGGGGGCAGCTCCTGCGTTGAACGTCTGCTCCCTGGTGGTCAGTGCATGTCATAGCGACTGGTCAACCAGTTGTTCTGGTCATTCAGCCATTCGGTTGCTGGGCTTTTATATATACTAGAGGCCTGTTGCACGAAAAGATTCGTGCAATACACCTTCCCTCCCCCTGGCTGCCAGCACCGGTTTTCCTCTGGCACCCGGGACCCAGGCCTTTGCTCCGGCTGAAGCCGCCTTCCAGCCTGCCAGCCCCGGGTCCCCCGCGGGAGGGCCGGATGAGGGCAGGGTGGGTGATGGGGATCGTTGCGGTCCTGCCTGCCAGCCACAGGTCGGGTCGCACACGGGATGCCTGCCGCCCCGGGTCACAGATAGCAGGCCCGGATGGCGGCGGGGCAGGTGGGATGGCGCTGTCTCGCCGTGCCTGCAGTATGCAAATTAGCTGCCATCTTTTTGGCTGTTAATTTGCATATCACGCTGATTAGCCAATGGGAGGCGTAGCGAAGGTACGGTCAATTACCGTGTTTGTCTATTATTAGATTGGATAGATATCTTAAGAAGGCTGAAGTGTTTTATTGTCACTCTGTTTTTGAGATGTGTAGTATTTATTGCATTTGCTTTTCTTTTAGAACAAAACTTTCTCATAGTACAGTTAGCCATATACTGAGTGGCCAGATTATTATGACCACCTGACGTTTGTAGGCAAATTAGCTATAATTTCACACTGAAGTTGCTAAAGGGCCAGACCATTATAAATAGGGAAGCAGGTTGTTTACCACAACAGTAGAAGTGATTTTTTTCTGAAGATATGGGTAAACAATGTGATTTAACAGCCTTTGAACGTGGGATATATATTATGATGAGTGGCCAGATTATTATGACCACCCCATCAGTACTTCCTTGGGCCACCTTTTGCCTTCAATACTGTGGTGATTCTTCTTGGCATTGACTCCACGAGATGTTGAAAGGTGATGCGAGGAATCTGACACCATGCCTGATGAATAGCACTGTCCAGTTCTGTGAGATTGGATGGTTGTGGAACAAGCTGCCTGATGGCTCTTTTAACTTCATCCCACAAATGCTCAATTGGATTGAGATCTGGTAATTGTGGGGGCCACCTAAGCAAGGTAAAGTCTCCCTCATGTTCTTGAAAGCACTCCTGCACAATATGAGCACCGTGGCATGGCGCATTGTCTTGTTGGAAGAAGCCATCTCCATTGGGATACGCCATCAACATGATAGGATGAACTTGATCAGCAACGATACTTAGGCATGTTGTGCTATTCAGACATTGTTCCACACGAAATAATCATGGGGAAATCATGCCAGGAAAACATGCCCCAAACCATAACACTGCCCCCATCAACTTGAAGGGTTGTACTCATGCATGTGGGGTGCATGCTTTCATGCTGTTTCCACCAAATTCTCACTCTGCCATCTGCATGATGCAACTGGAAACGTGACTCATTGGACCACATGACTTTTTTCCAATGCTTGACTGTCCAATCCTTGTGTTCCTATGCGAATTGGAGACGTTTTATCTTGGTAACTGCAGACAGCAAAGGTGTTCGAACAGGCCTTCATCTTCTATGTCCCATATGATGCAGTGTACGGCTAATTTGCCTACAAACGTCAGGTGGTCATAATAATCTGGCCACTCACGTTCAAATATATCCCACGTTCAAAGGCTGTTAAATCGTGTTGTTTACCCATATCTTCACACACAAAAAAATGGTGTAAATGACACCCAGGCAACTGCATGTAGAGTTTGTACTGTAAATCCATGAATCCCTAGCTAAAAATCTATGCATTATAAGCTTTATTCATGATTTATTCCTTTCTATACTTTATTGGAGAAGAGTGCAATAGTTTTGTTTAGTTTTGACTTGCTATGTTTTATTAGAAAGGAAGGAAAAAGATTAAGAGGAAAGAATCAGTATCATTATTTGGTCAGAACTATTGCACTTGAGTTTTGCATAAAATATGGTAATTCAACATTTGTTTTTGTTTTGCAGAAAATTGTACCCTGTAGGGTTATTGTAAAAGCATGATTTTAAAAAGACAAAACTCCTCACAGTGCTTTAATAAAATTTTAGATCTTTTAGAAATGTGTGGCTAAATTAACATTGATTCTAGTCTACATTTCTTAAAAAGTACTAATCACATAAGATTTGTAATGGGAAAAAATGGTTTTCATGATTAAATTCTTTTGGAATATGCTACATTCCAAGTATGTTCTCCTGGAGTTCCGTAAAGCATGCTAGTTAATATAAGGAGTTGGTATTTATTGAGAATTTACAGTGTGTCATTATTGCATTTAATCTTTGTTATGATTCTATTATGTGGACACTTTCAGTAATCCTAGTGACAAATGATGAAACTAAGAAAATAGATGTATTTGTTGTTTGACTTTAGAGCTCAAGCTCATATGTCTGAAAATATGTGCCAAAATAATTCATGGAAATAATAATTCACATTAATATTACTTTTGTGTTAATTATATTTTGATACTAGAGGCTTGGTGCATGAAATTTATGCACGGGTAGGGTCCCTAGCCCTGGCTGGCAATCAGGGCTGATTGGGGCCTTCCGGCTGCCGGCTAGGGCCTTCCTTCACTCCGTGCTGCTCCCTGGTGGTCAGCGCATGTCATAGTGAGCGGTCGAACTCCCTGTTGGTTGAACTCCCAAGGGGAAAATTTGCATATTAGCCTTTTATTATATAGGATTAACATTAACCTGTTAAAATATTGAAGAATAATGCAGTGATGACATCTATTTATTCTGGCATTTCTGAATCTATTTGGCTGTAGGATGCTTATGAATTTTAGTAGCAATAGTTTCCCAAAGAATACAGTTCTAGAAATGCTGATGATATAAGCTATAGTATTGCTGCAGATGAGGAGACAGGGAGGGAGTAGCCTTTACTATTTCTCTGGCTACTTGCTTCAGAATAACCACTGGTGTCCTCCCCCAGGCATGCCATTCAGAGGTTTCCACGTGGCGATGTGGAATGGGCAGCGAAAGGAAGCAAACCCCTGAAATCATTGCTGCTGCAGGTGCACAGCACACTGGAACCCCTTGTATAAGTGTGTGATATTTATTTTAGTCCATCCTACAGAGGGAGCAAGCTTAATTTAGTTAAGCCACAAGGTTGAGTGAAGAACAGCATGTTGCTCTTTATTGTTTAGTCAATTAAATTGTCCTCTGTGCTCGTAGGAAATGTTCCACATTTATTACCAGTGAGGTACATGCTCTGGCAGTTTCTTTGCTTCAGATTGTCTTATTTAGCACATCTAAAGATTTGAGAACAAATGACAGAAGACATGGTGATAACTTGTTGGGCTTTTCTAAAGATTCAGAAGTTCTAGAGTATCTGCCAGTGACAGATGGTCTGTCCTTTCTCAGGGCTTGTCTCCCTGACAAGATTTGATTCCCCCCCCTCCACCCCCGCCCCGCCTCCCGTCATTTTGCTCATACACCTAAAGGAAGTTCAGATTCTGGGGAGGTTGATAGTCTCATTAGTTGTAACTACATTACTGTATATCACTGTGGTAGCAACTCTACCTGAACATGCACCATGCTTGGTTACTAATTGTTAGTTACTAATATACACACATATAGCATGGTATAAGAGGGAAAGAGAAACAAATTACCAAGGAAAATTCATACTTCCTCTCTTCCTGTTATTTTGATAACCAAACACACTAGAATCCTCATTGGATAGTTTTATTTTTTTTCTTGTTACTTTCTTTTAATAGTCCAAGCATAATATGATGTTTTCAGCACTGTTTTTTATCATTATGATAATAAAATATATATTGTTTTTAGGACCTTCAATATTTCTTAGCAAACTATTTTTTTTTAATTTTGGCTCAAAATGTACAATCACTGCTTACTAACTTACTAAACCTTTATAAGAATCCACAGATTGAGACAACTATAACAATGATGTGCTTAGATATAAAATAGGTTCCCACTGACAAAAAGGACAATTTCAAGTCGTTTAATCTCTTTCATTGGCTTCAAATGTGTTTCCTGATTAACTTACTAAGAGATGTGCTACTTAGGGGAGGAGGATGGGGCAAGGAAACAGTTTTCCCTGTTTGAGTTCTAATGTAACTGTGGAGGCAAATACATGGTTTCAAAAATTCTAGAATGTCTTCCAATCACTTCTTAATCCTTTACTCAAGACTAACTTAATTATTCCAGCTAGTAATACCACTAGTTCAATATAGCATTACTTAGGCTGAAGTGTACCAAGTGGAAAGAGATTAATATTACTAAAAGATGTAAATATTATCAGATATATTCGTTTGGGATTTACATAGTTGGCCTTTGTTATCTACACAAGTAGCTGAGAATTTCTTTCTTTTCTTTTTCTTTCTTTCTTTCTTTCTTTCTTTCTTTCTTTCTTTCTTTCTTTCTTTCTTTCTTTTTTTTTTTTGAATTCTCGCCGGAGGATATTTTTCTATTGATTTTTAGAGAGAGTGGAAGAGAGAGGGAAAGACAGAGAGAAATATCGATGTGAGAGAAACACATTGATTGGTTGCCTCCTTCACACTTCTTAACCAGGCCCCAGGCTGGGGAGAAGCCTGCAACTGAGGTACTTGCCTTTGACCAAAATCGAACCTGGGACCCTTTGGCCTGCAGGCCAATGCTCTCTATCTACTGAGCCAAACCCGCTAGGGCCAATAATTTCTTTTTTATGTAAATAAGTCTCTCCTAAGCATGCTCACTATAGTAGCTCACTTTGCTAATATGTGAAAACAATAAACGTTATTGCTCTTTTGTACCTTTTAACTCCAATATAATTTTACATGATATATATATATATATATATATATATATCCAATAGTACATTTTATGTAATATAACCAGTTGTACAGTATATATCTAATATAGGCAAGGCATATATGTATAGGAGTTTACCTACTCCTATATCTATATTAGTCATTTAAGTGAAGGGACTCAAAACCTACTGGGTTTCTACGATGTAGGCTATTGACCTCCCTGTCATTTTTTAATGACCCTTATTAAATGCTCCTTTCATAACAGATATCAGTTACTTTTTAAATTAGTACCTGTTTCACATTGCTCACTTTTAGAAACATTCAATTATAAACAATCAGAGAACTCATGCCAGCTCATTGGTTATGCGTGAAGATGTTAACCCTGACCCAAAGCAATTATATTCCTCTTTTAGTGGGCAGTTCCTCAGATAATGAATGAGAGCCTTAACTGTCTATGTACAACCTAGCAATACAGTTTTCAAAGATCCTTTAAAACATGGTGTCACACTAACACATGGATTTTAGTTTTGTATACATGTATATTTGGGTATATAATTAAAGGGATGAGAGATCCAACTTTTCATTTTTATATACCTTTTCCCTATAATATGCTTTCCTTCCCCAAAGAAAAGTGGACTTGCAAAAAAAAAAAAAGTCCTGCATATTCACTATGTATGAAACGGCCAACAACTATTGCATGGTTTTGAAATCATGCCTTTATAAAATCACATACATTAAAATTACTCTAATGAGTTTGTTTATTGAAATTTGTTAGGGCTAGAAAAATTGCATAGCTGAGATTAATAAAAAAGAATTGCATTATATAAGATATGCTAAATTATTCCAACAAGTAGGCCCAAAATGTAATAATGTCTCCACAGAACAGAGGTTTATTTCAGGGTTAGTGCAATACCACGTCAGGGAATGGGGATTGGTGTCTGCTCCATGAACTCACACTATTGTGATAAACAGTTTATTTTTTTAATGCAGTAATGTGTTAATAATTTTCCTTGTTTCAAATTTGTACTGCCAGATGTGTCATATGTTAGTACTCATGAGTAAAACCAAAGACAGGAGTGAGAAAAGATGATTTCCCTGCTCACAGTATGCAAGGGAGGGTGGTCCAGAGAGTGGAATCTGGGATTCGATATTTGAAACACAAGATTGAACCTGTGACACTATACTTTTTCATGCTCTTGCCTGAAAGTTCATTTCCAACATGAGAGTGAGAAAAATTAATAAGTTTTATGGACTAGACAAATTGCCAGTAAGTTCCCATTGTAACTCTTACCTTCTACTTATTTCATAAATTCTGTTGGACAAAATAGCTTTTTACTTATTAAGTTTTACAGGTTAATGCAGAGTTCCCATAGCCTGAATTTTGCTTAATCTGGCTACCTGGTATAGATTACTTAAATGGGAACAATTTAAACTAAATTGAGTCATCTATTCACTCTACTATTAATATGGCTTCAGAAGTACATTCAATCTATATCTTGGCTTTCATTACTCTTCTCTCTGAATTCTCCCTATCTTCATGCTTTAGTCATTTTCCTTTATCTATACCTGATTTCATTTCATGCAGAGAACTATTTTTCTTATACTTGAGTCTTTGGTTTGTATGCCTTTAAGTTTTTATGGAATTCCCACTAATTTTCTAACACTGTTTATTGTTAGTAAATTACTGATGATTTATTTGTCACTGACACAGTGTAAGAAAAATAATCATAAAATTAGGAAGAAAGGCTGTAATTACTGGAGTAAAGTGATTTTATATTTTTTTAGCTAAAATTAAAAACTTCCCTGGATCATACTTTCTACATTAAGTGTCACATATAAGTGGAGCATGCATATATTTCAAAAAAATGATAGTAATGATATAACTCAAATAGATAACATATCCTAACTTCTATAAGAATATATTATCTTTATATATCAGTAATATTATAGGGGCCAATGTGCTGTATTTTGAAATCATAAAATTTACACCAAAATTAAAAAAACATTCTGAAAATAATTATATACTTTGAAAAAACATCACATTTCATAAGAAATATATTTGCAATTGCATTTCTTGTGCTTGAATACATCTTTCCATAGGCATTTCTCAATAGGACAAAGACTGACCACCAAAATACAATGCACACTCACTTTCTAGCATTTCCTTGCTATTTATTAGAAAGCATCTTTATTTAAAACCCAATCTTTGGGTATTATTGCTGAAAATAATGGAATAATCTCTTAAAAAAACACTCCTGCCCATTACTGTAGGTCCTCTGGTTACATCGGAAATTCGTTCCTAAGGTGACGTAACACGATTTTCTCCTTAAGTCGGAACCCACCTACATAAGCACCTGTCACTCACATGGAGCACATACACAGCAGTAATGAAGTGAAACAGTAAAAAAAATTTAAAAGAAAGGTAATCATTCCTGACCTTTACTTGTGGTAATAAATACTAAAAACATAAAGCACATATGACATACATTGAAATGACGGAACTTTTTTTTTATAAATAAATGGGAGATGGCGACGTAACCACGAAACGACGTACATCGAGTCCGACGTAACCCGAGGACTGTCTGTATATGCCTATATGCCTTTTGCTTTAAATCATAATAACATGTCTTAGACTGTGTATGATAAGATTAGATAGAATGGAAATTCCATACAAAAGCTACCTTTACTACAGAAACACACACAGAGACAGACAGACAGACAGACACACACACACATGCACGCCTTTCTGTTTTGGCCTAAGCCAAGGATCCTTTAGAATCAATTTACCCAAAGTTAGTCAGCCAATACTGTTACCTATACATCGTTTGCTTTTACATATGTTTTATTTTTGTTCACGTTATTAGCAATTTGAAAGCCACTGAAATTACCCACCTGTAAGGTAATGCTAATATAATGTGTATTGCTTTTAGCCTTTACATTCAGCTACTTCAACAAATGGATCTCTTTAGAATACATGTGCAAAGCTTTTCAGAACATAGAGCAGTTTACTTTATCAAGACAAGAGCAAGATTATACACGGGGAAGTGTTAGAAGATAAGAATGCTAAGCCAGATTGTAGAGGGGTAGTACTTAGATATTTATTAGGTGGATAATAGAAAGCCATCAATGTTTATTTGGAATAGGAAGTGCGATTCAAACTCCACTCTCAGTTAAATCACTATACAGTATCATAATATTTTTTAGTTGAAACCTATGTTTTTCTAGGCTTTTGATGAAGTGTATTTTCAAATTTTAATTAGCAAGTCTATAATGCCTCCATACATCAAACACCAATGCTTAATCCACAGTTCTTTGGTAACACTTTTCAATCATCAATTGAATAACGACTTTTCTAACATATCATTTATTTATTTACTTATTTTTTATTTTATTTTTTCAAAGTACATCCATTTGGTTTGGTTTATTTTTCATAATTAATACTGACTGATAGCTGGTTTGTTTTCTGTTCTAGGTTGTGGAGACTAATTTGGTTGCTTTTGACTGTCACTGGATCATTATAAATGAGGTAAAACCAACTAAATATTATTGTCAACTCTGGGTCCTGTTTTTATATGTATAGTCAGAGCATTTCCTCTGGCCTTGAATGTCTAAGTGGAAACAAACACAAAGTAAATGTTCATCTTACTGAGTGGATTCTGTTAAATAAAAATAGGATAAGAAGGGTCTTTTTTAAAATTATGAAGGGCTTTGTATGAATAAAATAAATGGAGAATGTCTTCCCCACTGAGTATCTTTTAGTCCTTTCCGTTGGAACACAGTGCTTGCTTCGGGAGATTATCTTTACAAAAAGTACAGTTCCTCTTTGTAAGTGAATTCCTCCCAGTGGAGTGTTTGTGTTCCTTTTATATTGTAATATTGTTTCTAGAATTTTTATATCCACTCCCCTTAAGTAGTTCAGCATATTAATATGAATAAACAAAAACAGATTTTTTCTTTTCATAAAGGAATACAACTGTTTTAAAATCCATCAAGTTGTTAAATTCCTTGTGAAAGTTTTTTTTTTTACTTTTGTAACAACAATACATATGATTAAAAAGGCATTACAATATGAGAGCCTGTGCAATTCGTTTCCATTAGCACCTGCCTGTCACATTTTGAAAAGGACAATGAGCAGATAAGTTATGGATAAATAATGAGATCATGTGGATTCGGCCTCAACAAAACCTAGCATTAAATAAGTTATTTTACTTATGGATAAAAATAATGTATTTTTTATCACTAGATACTACATATTGAATTATAGAATAATAAATTTTGTTGCAGGGAAAAATAGCATTTTGGGTAAGACTTCTGGTTTTGCAGTCAGCAAGATCGGGTCAATCCTTCCTCTAAAATTGGTTAGCTATGTTACTTTGGATATATACTATAAAGCATCCTGTTCCTCAAATGTTTCACTTGTACAGTAACTATAATAACATTTACTTTACTCGTTCATAATAAAAATTAAGTGAGATATTTATCTAGTAATCTTAACACAGTGCCTCAATAAGTGATTGTAGTACACTTAAGTTCAAAGATTATATTCTTACACATTATTTTGTTGAGTAGTATACATTACTTTATGAGGGACTGAGGGAATGAGGTTCATAGAGAGTAAATGAGTTGCCTTTTTTTTCCATAGAAAAATGAAAATGATTTCCAGTTTCAAATTGTTTTTCCAACACCACGCTTCATTGATGGACTCGTTCTTTTTAGCTCAGTAAGAAAAAAACACACATAAATCTGTAAACATCTTGCAAATCTGTTTGGGTTGGCCAAACGTTATGATTTAAAATTATATTTTTAAATTTTAAATCAAGACCTGTGTGGTTTTTTTTGTAGGGCGTGGCTATAGGGTTAAGCCTAGAATTGACCTGTTGGCAAAGCCACAAACAAGTCCCAGCTTAGAGGGCACAGTCCTCTTAGCATAATTAGGCTTGACCTTATGACTCCCTAGATTCCTTCTTAGGTAGCTAATGGACTGTGGGAGGTGCAGTAAGTGCTGCCAAAACAAGTGAAACTCACAAGAACAGTGTAACTATGGTGACCACTACCTTGTTTACCCCTGGCTATAAAATAAAGGCTCAGCTTGCCTCTGGATCTTTCTCTGTGGCCTCAGCCAGGCACAGGAAGATCCACCTAGACCCAGCTTATTCTCTCTGTCATTTCTTCATCCTTCACTGCCCCCACTCAGGCTTGTGAACCCTTTTTTTTTTCTCTAAAATTCCCACAGGTAACATGTATGTGTGAGATCTGCTTTTCAATGAAGTTTTGATATCTTCAAATTTTGTAATGCCCCTAATTTTCATCTAGAATCCTATATAATAAACCCTAATATGCAAATCAACTGAATGGCAAAACAACTGGTCACTGTGACATGCACTGACCACCAGGGGGCAGACGTTCAATGCAGGAGCTGCCCCCTGGTGGTCAGTGCACTTCCACAGGGGGAGCACTACTAGGCCAGAAGCCGGGGCTCACAGCTGGCGAGCACAGCGGCAGTGGCAGGAGCCTCTCTCGCCTCCGCGGCAGCGCTAAGGACCCCTCGGGGGATGTCTGACTGATGGTTTAGGTCGGACATCCCCCGAGGGCTCCCGGACTGTGAGAGGGCACAGGTCAGGCTGAGGAACCTCCCTACCCCAGTGCACGAATGTTGTGCACTGGGTCTCTAGTGACTAAATATCAAGATAGAGGGAAGAGAAAGGGAAGCTTACCAAACTTGCAGGTTAACATTTTATATTAGATATTTCACTTTTACTTTTCTGCAAGGTTCAAAGAAATAGAAAATTTGCCAAATATTACACAACTATTAAGTAGTAATAATAGGATTCAAAACAGCAATTTCCAGTGTAAAGCTTTGGTTGCTTTTGCTTTGTTTTCTTTTCCTTTTGTAAAAATAACTTTCCTTATAGATTATATATTTGAAATGCCTGCTACCTTAACTTTAACCTTAAGGGAGCCAATTATTTTATTATTTTTTCTTAATTTAATTATTTCCTTAATTACTATTTTTTTAAAAAAATAGAGAATCCTTCTAAAATAGAGAATCCTTCTGTTTTGTTTGTTTGTTTGTTTGTTTGTTTTCTCACAACCACCTCTGATGTGGAATTGATCATACAGATTTCCCAATGTGAAACACATTGGAGTAATTTTATTTGTTCATGTAAATAGAGTTGGCTAGGAAGTAAAAGTGATATATTGCCTCCCTAGAGACATTGATTAATCAAACTAGTTAATACTTATATCATTAAATGGAAATGCCCATTCTCTTTATTCTTTGACTAGAGGCCTGGTGCACGGATTCAGCACTGGTGTGAAACCAGCTCTCTCACACCCCCTGAGGGGTCCCAGATTGTGAGAGGGCACAGGCCAGGCTTAGGTACCCCACCGGTGCACCATCGAGGCTGGAGAGGGACCGCAGGAGGGCTCCAGGGCATGTCCAGCCCAACTTGCCCAGTCCCAATCAGCTGGACCCCAGCAGCAAACTAACCTACTGGTCAGAGCGTCTGTCCCATGGTGGTCAGTGTGCATGATAACGACTGGTTGAACAGCGAACGGTCGGATACTTAGCATATTAGGCTTTTATTATATAGGATTAGATCAAAGAAGTAACCCCTGAATTAATTATTTTTTCTATACCTAATGGAACTGATGAAATTAAACCTGAATCTTAAAAGTGTGAATCATGTAAAGCTCCCCTGAACACCAGTGGTCATCTACCTACTATTTAAGGTGTCAATTTTCACTGTGGAAGAAATCACTCCTCCATGCTATATATGTGCAGTCTGACTGAGTAGACTGGCAAGCATGTCACTCATGGTGAATATGGAAATAATAACAATTATACTTTAATATATCTTTCATAAATATTATGGCTCATGTTGTTAAAGTTATTAAATCTTATTACATAAATTCTTAGGAGGGCAAATGCTATCTTTAAATGGAGTTTAATAATTTGAGCCATAATTTTGGAAATAAGCACATAAACAAAGCAATCTAACCAGCAAATAACTCAATAAATGTTAGAAGTATAGAAGACCTTAATTATTTTTTTGCTCCTTTACACTTGGTTCTTCTATTGTGATAATCGAATCTAATAAAAGACAAACATGCAAATTGACCATACCCGCCAATCAGAGCGACTATATGCAAATTAACCCAACTAAGATGGCGGCCGGAAGCCACAGAGCTGGAGCAAGCAGGAGGCTTGGTTGCTCCAGTGATGGAGGAAGCCAAGCTTCCTGCCTGCCGCGGCCAGCTCTGAGCTCCACTGAAGGCAACAAAGTTTCAATTATAGAAGGTAAATAAATCCCAGAATAAAAAAAAAGAAAAAAGGAGAGGCTGGGAGCTTCCGTCACCGGGGGGGGCTTGGCAAGCCTGAAAACGGCCCTCAGCCCCTCACCTAGACAGGCCAGGCACCCCAGTGGGGACCCCCACCCTGAAGGAGGTGTGACCAGCCTGCAAACACCCATGAGGCCCTCACCCAGGCTGACCAGGCACACCAGCGGGATCCCACCCTGATCTAGGACACCCTTCAGGGCAAACCAGCCAGCCCCCACCCATGTACCAGGCCTCTATTCTATATAATAAAAGGGTAATATGCAAACTGACCCTAACAGCAGAAAGACTGGGAATGACTGGTCACTATGACATACACTGACCACCAGGGGGCAGATGCCCAATGCAGGAGCTGCCCTCTGGTGGTCAGTGTGCTCCCACAGGGGGAGCTCTGCTCAGCCACAAGCCAGGCTGATGGGTGCCAGTACAGCAGTGGTGGTGGGAGCCTCTTCCGCCTCCTTAGCAGCACTAAGGATGTCAGACTGCTGCTTAGGTCTGTTCCCCACTGGCAAGTGTACATTCCCCGAGGGCTCCTGGGCTGCCAGAGGGATATCTGATCGCCAGCTTAGGCCCAATCCCCCAGGGAGCGAGCCTAAGCCTGCAGGTGGTCATCCCCCGAGGGGTCCCAGACTGCGAGAGAGCACAGGCCGGGCTGAGGGACACCCCCCGCCCCTACTGAGTGCACAAATTTTTGTGCACCGGGCCTCTAGTTATTTATAACATCCCTTTAGTATTATTGAATCTCTTAATCTCTCTCTCTCCCACAGCTCTTTGCTAGACCTTGAGTAGAGGTGTCATTTCTTTTGGACAGGTTAATACCACCTAGTCTTTGAAAAACCTGATGTTCACAGCCCACACTATATATATTGTTTATTGTTTGGTAGCTCTTCTAGGTTAAAACTCAGAGATTAAGCATATTGTTTTTGTATTTTCATCCACCCACCAATCGTCAGTATATCTGTAGTCAGCACTTTTGCTTCCACATGACCTCATTCTGTCACCTCATTGTCTTTGAAACATGCCTCAGAAAACTTGACTCTCACTACCTTTACTTCATTTACAGCCTTTTGTGTACAAATCTATAATGGATGAATCATATTTACCCTAGTGTCCATAAAAGAAGAAATACGGATTTTCAAATATTCTAGGGAGCAAATAAACTCTAAAAGTAACAGCAACAACATCAGCAATAAACCCTAGCAACATGCAAAGGTCCATTTCAATTGAACATGGAAAACACTAATCTGTCTAGTTTGCTTTGTATAACTACTATTTTATTGCCAATTTTAAAATGGGTTGCAAACATTTAGTATATAATCTTATTGCATCAATATTTTTTTAGAGAGAGACTATAAATCAGGTTGGCATTGAACATCATGATACAAATTGAGGTAGAAAGTTGAAAACAACATACATTTTTTTCATTTGCATTACATGAGCTGCAATAATGAGAGGCTGTGCTCGTTCACATGGTGTAATCAATCATATGTTAGTAGTTGATAATGGTATTTATCTTCTTCCTACAATCAGTGGGTTCAGCTCAGAACAGCCTTTCCATGTAAGCATTGGCATTCCTTCTAGGTCCTGAAGCAGATGTCCTAGCACTTTATTGAAATTTTACAAAAGTTAGAAATTCTGACAGGAAGATTCACACATTATAGAGCTACAGGAAGTATAATGCTATGTGCACCTTCTGTTCCTGCTAATACTGAACCAGATATTTGGTACCATGACCTCTTATTTAAATAGTTTAAGTCCATGAAAAAAGAAGGGAATCTTTGTGACAGCATGGATGGACCTGGAGATTATTAGGCTAAGTGAAATAAACCAGTTGGAGAAAGACAAATGTATGATCTCACTTATATGTGGAATGTAATGGACAAAATAAGCTGATGAACACAATAGAAGCAGAGGCATGGGTACAACGGACAGACTGACAGCTGTTAGAGGGGGTGAGAGGACTAGATTAAAGAAGGTGAAGGAATTAGCCAAAGAACATTTATGCATAACCCATTGTCACAGACAACAGTGTGGTGATGCCCAGAGGGAAGGGGGAGAAGGGAGCTGGGTGGACGAGGGCAAAAGTGGGGGAAGGGGTTGAAATGGGGACATCTGTGATAGTGTCAACAACAAAAATAAAGTAAAAAAAATAAAAATAAATAGTTTAAGTCATTATTCTTTGTTAAGCACTGCTGAATTCCGCAGTTAAGAAGTTGTTGAGATTTTAAAAGTTGGTATGTATAATGGATGTTTTTCATTTTTTCTAGTTTAGTGATTAATTGAACTGCTCACTACTAATCTGTCAAGCAGAGAGTTGCCATTCTGCTCCTCTTCCTGCTGGTATACAGCCCACAGCTGGTTTTATTCCATGCTTCCACATAATGTTGGTATAATTATTTCACACTAATGTTAAATTTTATGGAAGCATCAAAGGATCATCTTTGCTAAAGCATGAAGACTATAAACATATTAACAAATACAACAACAAAAAGCATAATCTTTTTCAACTACACCACACAGTAGTGTACTGACAATATCATTATTAAAATCTGCTTTATTCAGAATTGTTAATGTTATTAAAGCATCCCACTGTCTAGACTTAAAATTTCAGGTATCTATCTTTAGAAGACAGTTTGGTGAAAACATGCCATTGATTTATTCATTCATTATTTTCTTGATACCTATTATGAGCCATCTGAGAACTTTGTTAAATGAAAGAAGGTAGAAGCATGAGAAAGGAGGGAGGGACCCCTTCTCTGAAATAGTTTATGTATATGTTGGTGTCCAATCTATTGGATTTTGAGAGTCTTTCCTTCCCTGAAATTCTATTAATTTAAGCCTAAGCTGATACCCTACAAAGATTCAGGATTGGTCCAATTTTCCTAAAATATTTGCTCTCAAAAGTGCCTGTTTCTGGATGGAGTTGTATTCCTACCAGATAGTGTAGTTTTCCTCTTCTTTCACTCTCACACACTTCAGGGTTCACCCACATTAAACTATCACAGGAAAGCAAACAGGAATATTTTATTGGATATTTTGACTTTATTCTTAATAATTTTGATTATCCATGTAAATTATCTTTTGAAGGGAGGAAAACACTGTTTGCCTTGCTCCTAGAGAAGTAAAATAGAAAAAAATTAGATACACTAGAATATATTTGTCAATTTTTTTATCATAATATCAATTCCTCTTTTATAAATATACTTCACATAAATAATATATAAAAGGTAAATATTTTTATAATCACTTCTTAAGATGCTTTAAAACTCGGGAAATTTCTGTATATTTTATAGAGATGGACATGTTTGGTGGGACTGGGGGCTTGGGAAAAGGAATGGTGAATTAGTTCTTCACATGATTGTTTAGAAAAATCAAATAGTTTATTTAAAAAAAAGAGCAATAAAATGATATTAATTCTAATAGGTTATATAATAGCTTAATATATATATATATGCCTAAGCAACCGAATGACTGAATGACCGGTCAACCGGTTGCTGTGATGTGCACTGACCACCAGGGAGAAGATGCTCAATGCAGGAGCTGCTCCTGGTGATCAGTGTGCTCCCACAGCCAACGCAGGAGCTGCTCCTGGTGATCAGTGTGCTCCCACAGCTGACCTCCTGCGGCCAGCCAACCTCCCGTGGTCCCTCCCCCTGACCGGCCAACCTTCCGCAGTTCCTTCCTCTGGCCAGTTGGCCCCCTTGATCAGCCCTGATGGGACAGGGGGCAGCCAGCCAACCTCCTGTGGTCCCTTCCCACCGCGAGCCATGCCAAGGGACTCCACCTGTGCATGAATTTGTGCACCAGGCCTCTAGTATTTTAATAAAGAAGTTTACTTATTGATTTTTTCATCTAAAAAGATCTCTTAATAGACTGAGCATTCACTTGGCTGTCAGTGTTCATATAGCATTACATCTACCACTCCTGAAATACATCTTTTGAAATGCAGAAATAAAGTTCTCTAAGTATAAAATAGCTGCCTAATCAAGTTTTATATCAATACCAAACTATTTTTGAAATCATGTGTCAAACTAAAATTGCAAGTGAATTTTTTGAGACAGACTGTCTGTTAGTTTCATTCAGAATGGCAGATTCTTTCCTCCAAGAAAATTGCTTTCTTTTTTCTTTCTCAATAATAATTGGCAAAATATATTCAAATTGGTATTTCCTCAGATATACTCTAGTTGCTCTGACACTTAAGAACTTCAGTTTTTGGAACTTATAAAAGGTAGTCATCCCTTTTTGTGAGTTTGAAATAGTCTTCTTAAAGACTTTGATTCTTGAGAGGTAAGTTTATTATTCCTTTATAGAATCATTCAGCTATTACATGCTGAAATAATATATCTTTATAGTTTTAAATCCCATCATTCATGACATTGATCCAAATAATTTTTGTGAGGAAATATGAACTCCTTGTTTAAGTAATTAGTTTGGAGAGTGTCTCATTTCATGACATTTATAAATTAATACTGTAAATACAGACAGACTTTTGAAAGAAGAACTTGGAATCTTTTTTTTATAAAGATTATTTTTTAAGTTATTTATAAAGTGAGACTAACAGTACCTGAATCCTTGTTGTTTTCAGCAGAAAATAAGATAATATATTATCTTAGTGTTTTACCCAACATAGTAGGCACTTATCAATGTAGGTTTTTATTCTAATGTGCTGATTTGTAGTTCAACATGGTGAGAGTCATGTTGGGTTGATACTGTTTGATAAAATGTTGATAAAATTTAGTATTGTTAAAGAAAAAACACACACCAAAATGGAGTTAATATTATAGAAAAGTGGTACAATTTTTTCACTGCCCTTTAAATAAAAATGTCTGCACAATATGGAAATTTAATTTTAGAAATGTAAAGACACTGCATAGCAATATTAATTAACTTTAAAAGATTTCTTGCCTTAGCTGGTTTGGCTCAGTGGAAAGAGTGTCAGCCTGCGGACTGAAGGGTCCCAGGTTTGATTGCGGTTAAGGGCACATGCCTAGATTGCAGGCTTGGTCCCCAGTGTGGGGCGAGCAAGAGGCAGCTGATCAATGATACGCTCTCATCATTGATGTTTCTATCACTCTCTTCTTCTCCCTTCTTCTCTGAAATCAATAAAATTATATTTTTAAAAACAAGATTTCTTGTTAAACAAGATTTCTTGTTAAGGTTAAGGCTAAAAATGATGTTGAAGGATACTGTATAATTCTTTATGAGTAGGTGACAGCCAGACAGAGTTTTTGGTGGCACAGACTAAAGGGAAAATATGGCATTTTAAGCTGAGAAAATCACTTATTTAATAGTACGTTAAGAGTTAATCAACCAAAAATCCAGGACATTATACTGGATACAGCTGATGGCGGGTGTTATTTAATTTTCAGAAAATCTATATCACATAAAGATCATAAATAAAGGATGGATACGCTAATATATGCTACAAAGCAGAAGAAACTGATGAATGCTCACTGCATTCTAAAGTTTGTGTCAAATCTTTTATTTCTTTGTGATTAGAATCTCCTGAAATGAATAAGTTCATTGCAAAGGGTTCATTGATTTAAGAGGTTCCAGTGGACATTAGGAAGTAAAACTGCTTTAGTAAAGACGGCCTTAAAACTAAAATTTATTCTGACCACTTTTATTCTGACTAATTCCAATTAGAACATGTGTATGTTATAAAAATATTTCATTTTTATTGCTCCTACATCCATGATTGAGTTAAATCCTAAAATTTAATCTGGAGTTGGGAGGCAGGGGAAAGTATAAAACACATTTCTAAATAACATTGATTTGGATAATAAGCACTGTATTTCTTCATTCACTCATCCTGGTTCACTCTGTGTTAATCAAAAGAGTTTTCCATCTTTATGTTAATACCACAATTACATACTAACTTATTTATTCAACATTTAGTGAGCACTTTGTTTATTTTTAACCAAGAAAAATCTATAGGTTAACATGGATAGTTTGGAAAAATTCTTTAAAAATAATATCTCTTCTTGCTCATTCTACTTGCCTTATTAAAGAGCCCCATTTTTAATGGCTAAGAACAATACATGTTACTCTTTCATTGCAACTATCTTCCTAGGTACTCACAATACCTTGAGATACACTAATGAATCATGAATTATAATAGCAATATATTTTGTGATTTTTTGATGTGTAGATAACCCATATTTTTCTAAAGCATTCAACGTAACAAATTATAAACTTGCTATTAATAAAGTATACAGGGTGTCCCAAAAATGTATACATACTTTAACAGCTTATAGTTCACTTTTGAAAATTAAATATATTTTAATAAGCACTACCTTTATAATTACTCAGTGTGTGTGTATACACTTCTGTGGGGCACCCTATATTTAAGTCAATTGCTCCCATTTGGAATTATTTAAGCATTAATGGATATAATGTAAGCACAAACAGCAAATACAAATGAGTTGATCATTTTATGAACATATGTTGTTTTCTTTTGGCTGAGGGCTAAGCATTAAGTAAATGCATTACAGTAACCCTTAGCATTTCCAGATGACAACCTATTAATAGATTTTGTGTTTCTGTTACTGTATTAAAGCATTTCTAATTCTTCCATTTCTTATCTTATAGGAAATAAATGACATGGATGTGCAGGAACTTGTAAGGAGGTCAATTGGAAGGCTGACTATCATTCGGCAGACATTCCCAGTCCCCCAGAATATAAGTCAGCGATGTTTCCGTGGCAACCATCGAATATCTTCAACATTGTGTGATCCAAAAGACCCATTTGCTCAGAATATGGAGGTATATTCTAAGTATTGGAGTATTTCTTCCTATGGCGCTTTGCTGTGCAGTTGTAGAGAGTTGTATTGGATTTAGAATTTTACATGTTTGCAATTTCTGAACTATTCCCCTTCTGCAGCAACTTACTAAGACAAAGCATCTTAGGAAGCACAGCGAATCTGTGTTGTTGTTTTTTAAAACTTTTTAACTTCATTTTAGCAAAATATCTACTTGTTTCATAATAATATAATAAGTAAAGGTTATTTTCTTCTCAGCAAGTAAGTAGATCCATAGCATTTCTCATGGTAGAATTTGAGATTGATACTCCTTAATGCCAAACGCCAAATAATTGATCTAATAAACTTGATTGGAGGTTTTTGACCTAACAAGGACAGACTTTCTTTTTAAAGATTAGTATCCAGTTTGAAGTAGTTCACAAAAACTTTATTTAGAAATGCAAGCAATGCTATAGTGTTATGTAGTCATATTTAACTCAGATGGGATATACCTGAAAGCTTCGCTATTCAGAATACAACAAAGAATTTGAAAATAAAATTTCTGAGCAGCAAAATAGAGAACACCAAGACCCTGAAGCTACCTCATAAAAATGCCCTTTAAGTACTCACCCAGAGCCCATTTCTTTCTCTTAAGGAAAATCCCATCAGATCTTTTTGTTTTATTTCTCTTTGCACAGGGATTTCAATATGTCAATTTGAAAGGGGATTACAAAAGGCAGGTGTGAGGATAACAGTAGGGAGCTATAAGGTTCACTCTCTAGCAAAGCAAGAGGCAGGAAAAAAGAAATCAATCAGAAATCTAATTCAAATATTTTATCAGTGAAGGACTTCTCTTGTAAAAACAACTCTGTGTCATGAAACAGTTCCTCAGGGTATCACTGTAGTATACTGCCAGCATATTAGTTAGTATTTAAACAGTAGCCCTGAGATATCAACAAAGAGTAAAGTCATGGTCAATTTCAGAAGTCAAAAAAAATATACATTTCAGAAAACTATTCCTTCAAAATGTTTACTATCAAAATATTTTAGTACTTAGCGATGGTCAGTTTGAACATTTTGGAAATATAACCCTAGTAGAACTAGTTCATCCCCAATAATACCAGATAAATAAGGGAATTTTGCAAAACTACCTCTTCTTTTGAATGATAAATCCGGTCTCACTATCTTTAGTTATGTTTGGATTTTTTTATGAGTTGTTACATATCCAAACTATTTTTTCATACTTACTACCATTGCAATGAGCTACATGAAATACTAGGCAGCCCATTAGGGATCATTGCCCATAGAACTTTGTTTCCTACTCGATTTTAAGCTCTTGTAGAATAGGTTCCCTCTAGCACATGACATCATAAAACCCCATCAATTACCAGTCTATCTTTACTTCCCCCATCATACCTACCCCAGTGCTTTGCACCTTTGTGAATATTTGTGGATTTGAATGTAATTAAGGAGAAGGCAGTGGTCAAAATAAGTCACTCTGAAGTGTAAACAAGACCTGCTTAAATTTTATTGCCTATCTTATTGAATGCTTATAATGACCCAGTTTTCCATATTAATTGGTTGTGAGTATAATTGATGTGGAAATGATAGAATTTCAATTGTAGAAAAACATGAAAGAATTTTCATTCAGAAAATCTTGAAATATCCAAGACTCTTTGTGTAAAAAGAAGTATCAGAAAGTATACAAATTGTTAAAGCAGGAAGTAACTACACAGATTTTAAAGCACATTTATCTAACAGAGTAACCATTCTGCTTCAATTAATTCATTTCTTGAAATCAAGGAAACAAACATTTTATTTAGCTTTATATTCCCCAACTTATCTGATGAATTAAGGATGTAGATGAAGCACCACCCCTCTATCCCACAACTTCATCTTACTTCCCTCAAACACACAGATGGAAAGAAGCAAGACAATTACTTTTTCTTTGAGGGTTTGTTACTCAATAACTTCCCTATTATGTATAATAGAATTTAACCAAATAATTAATATCCAATCTAATTAAAAGGATAATATGCAAATTAACTATCACTCCATCACAAAGATGGCAGTGCCCATAGCCACAAGATGGCAGTGCCCAATCCTGGTCAGGGTACGTGCAGGAGGCAACCAATTAATGTGTCTCTATCAGCTCTCTGTCTCTCCCCCTCCCTTCCACTATCTCTAAAAATCAATGGAAAAATATCTTGTAGTAAGGATTAACAAAACAAAAATAAATAAATAAATAAAGGAATCTTAAAAAAAATAAAATAAAACGAGGCTTAAAAATAATTGTTCATAATAATAAATAATCAAGTGGATTTGATCACACATTGTAATTTAGAAATACTAGAAAAATACTTGGGAAGAGAATTCAAGTATAAAAAAACTTTGATGAATGTCTCAATTTAAAAAAGAAAGCAAAAATATTCTCATAATCATAGTTTAATATACTAAAATTAATATCTACATGAACTGTAGAATATAGTATTACACATACGGTTTAGGGAACTTTAAATAAGACAATAAGACTTTCTAAACAGCAAATGCTGCCAAAGTAAGTCTTATATAAATTTTTAGGTTGCTATAGTGTCATAAATATACTTATTGTATATTGATGTTTATGTAGGGTTTGACAAATTTTCCTATGAAATCCTTTTGGAAAGACATTAAAAAGTCTAGATAGATTGATGTTAGTCAAACATTTTGACCAAAGGTCTCCTAAGAACAGAAGATAGTAACACTCTGGTCTCAGATGGTTTTTAAAGTTCAAAATATGTTAAAGTCTCATTATTCTCTTTAAAAATTATAACACATGAGTTTATTTTAAATAATTTACCGGCTAAATTTCTTAGTTGATTTTTTTCCCCAAATCTTCAAGCAAAATTGATATGCCTCAGACATGGCTCAGATATGTTCTGTAGCTTTGAATATTTCCTTGTATCAACAATTTACCACCAGGTTTTTTGTTACCCTCAGTTTGTGAAGTGTGCAACTAGAGGAATACTCAGACCACATTGATAAATATCCTACAAGGAACTCTCTATGGTCACCCAGAAGATTGTATTCTTGGGTCTAATATTTTAAAATGTTTATCAACACATGAAGAAAAATGAAGAAACTACGCCTATCAAAATTTTTAAATTACATAAAGCTAGGGGAGAAAGTTTATATTGTGTTATATAATCAATATCCAAGGTTAATATTTACTGAATAATAAGCCTGAAAGTTGAAATTTCACAGAGATAAAGTATAGGTTTAAAATCAATTATAGGATGTCTAGAACAATCAGTGGTCGGCAAACTGCGGCTCGCGAGCCACATGCGGCTCTTTGGCCCCTTGAGTGTGGCTCTTCCTAAGCCTTAAGTTAATAACAATGTACCTACCTGTATAGTTTAAGTTTAAAAAATTTGGCTCTCAAAAGAAATTTCAATCGTTGTACTGTTGATATTTGGCTCTGTTGACTAATGAGTTTGCCGACCACTGGTCTAGATGAATGGGACCTAGTTTGACAGCTGTTTAAGGCTGTTAAGATGAAGTTAGATTCGATATGAGCATAGCACAGAGCATTTGTGCTCTAAACCTTTCTAATGGAATCTTGGTCTCTATGTCAGAAGCATTTTGCCAAGATCAAGAGAGATAGACCTTATCTCTCTCCTAGTCAGATCATGTCTGCAATAATGTGTCCGTTCTGAGTATCAGACTTTGGGCAGAAACATTGAGACATAAAAGGAAGACAGAGAAGAGAGCTAAGATGATGAATAGCCTAGAAATTATCCTAGATGATAAACAACTTAAGGAAAGAAGGTGTTTCAGAGCAAGTAATAGAAGGTGTGAAATATTGGAAGGTTGCTATGTAGCGGAGGTAGGTGCTGGTGAGTCAGTGAAGTCAGAAACAAGTGCAGTGACAGTAAGATGGAGAGAAATGATTGGTCAGTGGGGGGGATGCTGGTGTTTAGGATAGTAGAGGTGATGTGTGTTTGTGTCTAGTGAATAGTTACTAATATTGGTTGTAGCCAGAATGGAAGTAAAGATCATCTTTGTGGAAATCAAAATGATCTTTTTAATGCAGGAAGATAGTTTGGGATCATTGTGAGGGAGGAGTCAAAGACCTGGTGAATAAAGAGTGACCAGGAGGTCAGCAGATGATGGCAGAAAGGGGCTAATAAAGTGTGGCACGGGAAAGAGCACAAACTTGAAAGAATAGGCACTTACCTAAAAAAAGAAGAGGTAATTAAAAGCTCAGAGAACGCCAAGCATCCCCTTTGGTTCCTGCAGTTTGGAATGTGGGCAAATGAGAAGGGGCAGTCATTTGATTATATCATCTGTCAACATATTGAGTTCAACTCACCTTTGAAACCAGCATGGATGCTCAAAGTACATGCCTCAAGGTGTGCAAAAGAGACTGTGCCACAGACATGTCAGGTTGGAATCCGCGTTGTCAAGTTTCTCACTGCTTGACTTCTGTCAAACCTACCTGCTGTTCTTTTTTTCCCATTCTTTTGAATACCTATTTATCAAAAAACAAATTGCTGCATGTGCTAAGCTCTAGGCTAACTCCAGGGGAAATAAGGAATAAGGGAAACAAAAGTACAAAGGGGAAAATGTGTACAATATGAGCCCCTGGCCAGAAGAAACTCATACTCTAGTGTGAAAGGCAGATTTTAAAAGAATCTTTGCATGTTTCATTATATGCACTGAGTGTTACAGGAGATAAAAAGACTGCCCAATTAGCCCTAACATGGGGAGAGTCCTGAGAGCTGTTAGGGTAGGATTCACCTAGTTTGATACCTAGGAATTGAGTATTAGAGGGAATTAAGTAGTTGGAGAAAGATAAATTGACATCAAAGAATGCTCCCACATCAATCTCATATGCGCACTTAAAGCAATCAGTCAGAGAGAGAAGCAAAATAAAACCAGAGAGAGAAAGCAAATTTGAGACCTGGAGCTGGGAGAGGTTAGAAAAGGCCAGATTCTTGCTGATTATTGAGAGATCATCAAAAGTTTGTCCTGCGTTTTTGGATACAGCCTACTCATTCTTCATGTTTCTTCTAGGTTCTCCTTCTGGGTCTTCACAGTCTAATTCAGACTAAATTTTGATTCATTAACTACTTTTAACTTCAGATCTCACTCTTCATTGATTGTACCTTTTGGCCAGACCCCTCTCACCCTCCCACCCCTAGTCTCTCTAGTAATTACCTGGCAGGGGGAAGGGCATGGGAGGGAGGGTCAGGAGGTATGTGGAGAATAGCCTTCTCTCATATGTCCTTACAAAGAACAAACCGGCATTTCACATAGTTCATAAGAGTATCCAATGTCTCTTTAAAGAAGTACTACCTCCCGTAACTTTTATACATATAAAATAATGCTTAAAAACACAAATAATTAAAGATTTACCAATTAATAATGGAAAACTCAGGCACTGTTAAGAAATGCTTTTTAACAGTTGCTCAATAGTATCCAACTCTCATTATCCTAATAGTTAAACTTAATACTATTCTGTGATGGGGGAAGGCAATTTTATAAGATTCCTTCGTGATTAATTATAAGCAAAAGGCAGTGACTAGGCCCTCCCATTTGTTTTCAGGGGAAAAAAGTAATAAGACACTAACATTTCTGGAAATATTTAAATGCTCTAAGATGGATTTGATTTTCATAGTTATGTTGATTCCTCTTTTAAAGATATATATATATATATATATATATATATATATATATATATAAATAATTTCAGAGAGGAAAGGAGAGGGAAAGAGAGCTAGAAACATCAATGATGAGAGAATCATTGATTGGCTGCTTCCTGCGTGCCCCACACTGGGGATCAAGCCAGAGTCAGGTCATGTGCCCTGACCGGGAACTGAACGTGACCTCCTGGTTCATAGGTGGACTCTCAACCACTGAGCCATGCTGGCCAGGATGATTTGTCACTTTTAATTTTATGTTGGATTTTTCCTTCATAGAGGTTATAATATCACATTTAACAACTTATATCAACACTAGATATCTCTTGGTGTTATGTTTTGTAAATATTTCCTAATTTATTTGAAACATAGACACCTTCAGTAGTTAATAGTATGGATAGCAGTTCTGGCTATCTGTAAGAACTAACTGTAAGACTGCAATAGCTCTTACCAAACATTTCTATAATTCCTGTTTCAATCTACATAGGAGGAAGATAATAATATGATTACTTTAGAAAAAGAAAGCTTTAATGTAAACACGCATTCACAAAGTCAGTAGTTCAAGGTATGTCATGATAATGAGTTGCAATGCACGTGTATACCTCTATAATTTTGTATAGATTCTTGGTCAATGTAATGTTTATGAATGGTGCTATTTCCTATCATTTTTTAAAAATACTGAATCCCCATAGACACAAATGTTCACACAGATGGCTATTTTCTTCTTTTATACCTATGACACTCATCTTATAGGTAAGATCGAGTTGATATTTCTCCATCTGAATAACCAGAGTGCAAAAACTTGACATATTCAGAAAATGTATTATTCAGTTTGCCCTTCCAATGTTAAGCCCTCAGCTCTTTACCTCCTCAGAAAGAAATAAGGGCCAGTGATTTTCTGAGGTCTGGCACTAACAGCCTTGCCTCTGTCGAAACTTCTCTTTTTTATTTTATCTTCTCGTTCACACCTAAATAAGCTGAAAAGGCAATTGAAGCATACAATCAGATAAGACTTCATTCTCACCGGCAAAATTGCCGGGGAAATGAAAAAAGAAACCTTCTGCTTAATAAATAACCCAGCAAACCAGCCATCTACTACCAATGGAGGCAGCTGAGCTGATGATTTTCTCCATATTCTTGATGGTTGGCGTCGGTGAGTCTAATGATTACTGTGTAATGTCTTTGCAGATTTCAAACCTTTACATCTATGACACGGTGCTTCTGCTTGCTAATGCTTTCCATAAGAAGCTGGAGGACCGGAAGTGGCACAGCATGGCGAGCCTGTCATGCATCAGGAAGAACTCCAAGCCCTGGCAGGGGGGGCGGTCCATGCTGGAAACCATCAAGAAGGTAACTTTGAGTAGCATTTCACTCCTGACTTTCCATAAAGAGGATACAATAGGTCATATTTTGAAGAGATATCTTTTAGAAGGATCCCTGCCCACCAATATTGCCCCCCAATATTGCTGCCAATTCAAAGCATAAAACAGTGTAATGGAGAAATGAAATATTAAAAATAAAAGGGCAGAAATGTACACATATACACAAAACAGGGGGCCTTTATTTATTTGCAAGGGAATTTTACTTAGGTAAAATGTTAGTGGTTGAAATATTTTAAATTGCTTTGGTTATATTATTAGAGTTAGAGGTGCTTAAATTGGTTTGGTGCCTGTCACAAAATACAAAAAGCTTTTTTCTTTACATTGAAAAAAAAAGAGCTATAGAGTTAGCTGTTTCTACCATTTAGCTGATACATGGTGAGACATTGGATGGTCTTTATGTTATAATGAGGGTGTAATTCATAAACAGTTAATATCTTGCAGCATCTGTGAACTATTTGATACTCGATGGCATTCTTCTTCACTGTCAGTGTGGTGTTTAGCCTGGCTGTGACCTGTTTCGCCTTAGCTACCTGTTCCCTTCCAGGGAGGCGGTTTATCCTGCTCAGCTTCTCTCAGCGGTATAAGCATTCTGCAGTTTATTAGCCTCTTTGTCATGTCATCCTTGCTGGCATTTTCCATTTGTCTCGCACAGCTTCTTGGATTTAAAATGAAATGATTAATAAAACAAACAAATTTCTCCTGTACCCTTTACACAAAGGAGACAGACATTTGAATGTTTACGTTCTTTATTTTACCAATCCTTTTTCTTTTGGCATATGTTTGCCTTTCTCTCCTGAAGCAAAAAGAGAAATAGCTAGTCAAATGAAACATGAATGCATTTAGAAAATCCAAAGAAAAGTCTCAAAATTTAGCATTAAAAGTGAACTAGAAGTACAAAAACCAAGAAATGGAAGAAAGAAATGTTTCAAATGGAGACTAGCCTATATCTTTCTCTTAGTAGTGCTTCCTTTTATAAAATGTATTTATTTTTTATTTTTATTTTAAAAATTTTTTATTAAGTTGAGAGAGAGAGGAAAGGGGAAGGGATAAAGAGGGAGAAACATCGATGTGAGAGTGAAACATCTATCGGCTGCCTTCTGCACACCCCCTACAGGCATGTGTCCTGACCAGGAATTGAACCAGTGATCTCTTGGCTTCATGGATCGATGCTCAACCATTGAGCCACACCAGCCAGGCATGTACTGCTTCCTTTTTGCAAAAGAATCCCTTTCATGGGAATTTGGGTTCTTATCAACAGAAGTATTTGAAAATTAAATGTATTGAATATATTAGCAGAGAAATATTTTTCAATTGGAAATAGGTAAGTCAAATTTAAACTCAAGATGTATGCTCTATCTATGTGGCGAATAGACAGGTATGGATCCAAGGGAGGTTGTTGAACATGATTGTGAACCTACTAATTTATTAATTTGTACTTTGGCTGAAATGCAGAACTTGAAGATATTCATTTTCCTGAAGCTGTCTCATAAAGACAGAATAATAGTTCAGGGTGTTGCTTAGGCGACACTTATGTAGTGAGAATATCAGCAGGAGGGAAACAAAGACACCACTAAATGTAGCTTTTTCTCCTGGAGCAATTCAGTATGTAAACTGTTGCTGTTACAAAATTTATAATCAAAACAATGATATAATATAATAACTATGAAACTCTATTTTAGAGGAATATTTGCATATTTGTCCCTGTAAGCTCTTAGTGACACTTTTTAAAGCAATATATCTATTCTATGTATTTAGAAACTAAGTTTAAATTATATACATGATTGAAAATTTTCAATTTCTTATTTTTTGTTTCATGTTTTAAGATAACCTTAAAATCTTGACTCCCCCCCCCCTCCCCCCGCCCAGTCATACTGCTTTCCTTCATATGAGTATTTTGGTTATCTCATTCAGATATCGAGGCTGATAATACTCCACACAAAGAGAATTTGAGAGAAAATGTTCCACTCACACAGGAACTCCTGGAGAGAGCAGAGTGCACCTCAGCAGGTTCAGTCTGGCTTGGGCAGAGCACAGGGAATGGGCTGGGCCTTTGTAGTAGTTAGGGGTTAGAGCTGGAAACAGTTCCCATTTACTTGGTCTGGAGATTTGTGTGGCTTAAAGTTCCCATGGGTGTGAAAGAAGGAGGTACAGGATGACTATATATATATATATATATATATATATATATATATATATATATATATATTGATTTCAGAGCAGAAGGGAGAGGAAAGAGACATAGAAACATCAGTGATGAAAGAGAATCATTGATTGGCTGCCTCCTGCACACCCCACTGGGGATGGAGCCTGCCACCTGGACGTGTGCCCTGACTGGGAATCAAACCATAGTGACCTCCTGGTTTATAGGTCTACTCTCAACCATGAAGCCATGCTGGCCAGGCAGTATGGACTATTTTTTTATTTCTTTATTGTTTAAAGTATTTACATGAGTCTCCTTTTTCCCCCCATTGACCTCTTTCCCACCACCCTCTCCCCCAAGCACAAGCCCCCCCCACACTCTCTGTGTTCATTGGTTATGCTCATATGCATGCATACAAGTCCTTTGGTTGATCTCTTACCCCCTCACCCTCCGTCTTCCCTCATAGGTTGTACAGTCTGTTCAATGCTTCTCTGTCTCTGGATCTGTTATTGTTCATCAGTTTATGTTGTTCATTATGTTCCACAAATGAGTGAGATCATGTGATATTTATCTTTCTCTGACTGGCTTATTTTGCTTAGCATAATGCTCTCAAGTTAGGGTGGACCTTTTTAATCAGCCTGTCCACAAGTGTAGCCAAAGGGGAAAGGGAGAGCAAAGCTTAAAGAGAAGTCAGCACCAAACATCACAAATGTGGTCAGGCTCTTTATTGCAATGGGAATATTCTAGTGATAAAATTCTTAATTGCATTCAAGTAACCACTGAATGCCTACCTTAAGGCATGCCCTATACACTGTACAAAGTCTATGTTCTGCTGCAAGGAGACACAGAAGCTAAAGAACAAATTAGGGACACATCCTTCAGGCCAACGCCTCACCTGGCTGGGGTCTGCAGATGGATTTTCAGTGGGGGCCAGCAAGGCCACAAAACTTGTGATTTGTAGAACAGGTATAAATATGTCAACATGCAAAGAAAATTTTCAGAAATTTCTTCATCTTTTTATTGACCCTCTGGCTAAAGAAGAAGAATGTGTTTCCATAGATATTGTTGAACCTCTGTACATGTAACTACTTGAGAATTTTAATATTATTAAGGATCCATTTTTAAATGTAGGCTATGCACACATAAAGTCATTTAACAGAAATCTCTACAGACAGTTCATCTGCTACCCACAGGAAGTTACCTCAACTTTTAAAAATGCTGTCAATGAGATCTTCTTTGATATTGAACCTGACCGAGTCTTAGAAGATCTGATTCAAGTAGGACCATTCAATGTGTTGAAGACTAAGAATATGAGAAACCTGAATCCAGAAGACATTGACCAGCTCATCACCATCAGTGGCATGGTGATCAGGATGTCTCAGCTGATTTCAGAGAGGCAGGGAGCCTTCTTCCAGTGCTAGGTGTGCACCCACACTACCCTGGCAGAAATGGACCGTGGCTGAATCACTGAATCCTGCCTGTGTGAATGCTGCTGCACTACCTAGAACATGGCACTGGCCTACAGCTGCTTCGTGTTCCCTGTTAAGCAAAATCTCAAACTTCGAGTCTCCTGAAAATGTGCCTGCAGGACAGATGATCACACTGCCATCCTTTTGCTCACAATGATCTTATTGACAAGGTTCAACTTGGAGACAGAGTGAACTTTACGGGCATCTATTGAGCTGTTGCTGGTGAGGCAGTCCCAGGGTGAGTAATGTGAAGTCTTCTACAAGACCCACCTTGATGTACTTATTGCAAAATGGATGTAAAACATCTGTATGAAGAAGCAGAACAGAAACTTTTTCAGAACAGTATGTGGAATTGCTTAGGGAACTTTCCAGAAAACCAGACATTTATGAGAAACTTGCTTAAGTTTTGGCTCTAAGCATTTAAGAACATGAAGATTTATAAAAGGGAATCTTGCTTCAGTTTTTCCAGAAAACAAGGAAATATTTTAGTCATACAAAGAGGGGCAGACTTCGTGTTGACATCAACATCCTGCTCTGCAGTAACCCTCGGACCTGCAAGTCTCAGCTGCCCCAGTACATGTACAACCTGCTCCCCTGGGACCAGTACACATCTGAGAAGTGCTCCAGTGCAGTCGACCTAAGAATATATGTAGAAAATGATCCCAGGATGAGGCAGCTGGTCCTGTAGATTGGTGTCTTTGTCTTGAATGACAGTGGCATCTGCAGTATTGATAAGTTTGAGAAGAGGAAAGTACAAGACTAGTATTGCATGGAATCATGGAATAGCTGACTTTCTTCATTGCAAAGGCTTAGATTATTTATCAGCTCCATGAACTCACCTGCATCTAGGCAGTAGCAAATCCTACTGAGTCTCAATGGAATCCAAACAACAATAACAATACAACAACAACAACAAAACGACCATAGAAAATATCCAGCTATGTATCAGAGGTCCTCTTAAAAGGCCTGAGCACAAGCTCTGGCCAGAGTGACTCAATGGTTAGAGCATCGGAAGAGTCGTGGGTTTGATTCCTTGTCAAGGGCACATACCTGGGTAGCAGGTTTGATCCCTAGCCACAGTTGGGGTGCATGCGGGAGGCAACCAATTGATGTGTCTCTCTCACATAGATGTTTTTCTCTCTCCCTTCCTCCCTCCTTTCCTCTCTTCTTTAAAAATCAATAGAAAAAATATTTTCAAGTGAGGATTAACAAAAAGCAGGGCCTTAGCACAGTCTCACTTGCTCACAGACACTCACCCTAAGTGCCAGAGAAAGGATACCATCTCAAACAAATGAAGAACCAAATTGTCTGGCTTTAGGGCAAGGGCTAGATGGGCAACTCTCTTGGGAACTAAAGTGCTGTCAGGCACTATTGTTCTTTTGTTGTGCTCTTTTCCCCCCAACATAGCCTGCAGGCATAGTTGGGTGCTAAATCTGAGTCTCCATCAACCTAGCTAACTGCTCTCACCCCATGGTGGTGATTTTTTTAGATTTCACTTTACCTAATTCATTTCCCCAGCCCAAACCTCTTTTAGAGGCTAACCCACACAAGTGGCTGGCCTGGCATCATGCTATGGACTTTCCTAAAACTCATTGATAGGGAATTTTTGGACTGGAACCCAGATTCTTTGTCCGCTGGAGTCGAAGAATGAATCTACGAACAGAGGGTAGTATAGCAGAGGAGATTTATTGAAGAACAAGTACAGACTCTCACATGGGGAGAAGGATAGTCCCACAGAATGGACTCCCACATGGGGAGGGGGACAGGGTCCCACTGACTTCCTGTTCCCATGGTTTATAAAGGGCTGTAGTTCCTGTGTCCTGATATCCCCTCTGATTTGTCAATATTCCCTTTCGATTTGGTTACTATTACTGACTCCTGAACTCAAAGGTCAAATACCACATGGGACATGTGATGCCCTCCTCCCTCACTGTTCTTTTCTTTCTGGGCTTTCTTCCTCCTTTATTTTGTAAATATAGACTTTTTTGGCCACTTCAAGTTCCCTTGTCTTATGTAAATGCAACTGTTGCTGCTCCCCTGTCTTATGGAGATGTAATTGCATCTGGCTTCCTTGTGTTGTGGAAATGTACCTTCTCCCCATCTGTAGCCCTATGTTTTTTTTCCATGGACCCCAATTCTAAAAAGTCCCTAAACCTGCCTATATCCCCCTAAAATTCCTGTTTCATCATCAAAGGTCCACAAACACCAAACAAGTAGCAGCCGATCTCCTCATGCCCTGTGCCTCTTGCTAAGTGACTCCAGTCCCAGCCCTAGTGGCAGCCAGCCTCGATGCACAGCATAGCCACTCCCGGGCTCCACCAAGCCCCGTGCAGGCAGTTACAAACCACAGATCACTTTGTACCTCTGATCAGGTGGCCTAGGGCTGGACAATAATCAGGGACTGAGCTTGGTCCATGTCAGAGCTTCTCCCAAGAGACCCCAGAACCAACACTCCTGGTGACTGGCTTCACACATCACCAAAGTACCACTTAATTAGTCACAAAGAGCATACCCAAAGGGTTGTGGTTTTTTTGGACTTGGCAGGTACCAAAGTCCTGCTGAAGTGAATCCTACTCCATGAGATCAGCCCCTGCACAGCTTGTCCATTGAAGACACAGGCAGTCCTCATAGCCAGTCAGTCCAAAGGTCTATCCCACCCACTGATGTACCAACAGTAGTTAAGGATCAACTGCAACAGTAGAGCATACTCAACCCACACAAAGGACATCACTGGAGCACCCTGCTCAGGTGGATAGAGACCGTGCCATTAGGCCACACAGGATACCTACTATATAAGGCCACTCTGCCAAGACCAGGAGACATAGCTGATGTACCTAATCCATAGGAAAAACACAGGGAAGCAACCAAAATAAGGAGACCCAGAAACATATCCCAAAGAAAATAACAGGGCAAAACTCTAGAAAAAGAACTAAACAGAATAAAGCCTAATCATCTACTGGATGCAGAATTCAAAACACTGGTTATAAGGATGTTCAATGAACTTAGGAGAAGAGGTGATCTCAGTGAGAACAAAGAGATAGGAAACAAAGATATAGGAAATATAAAATAGACCTATTCAGAAATGTAGATTATAATAACAGAAATGAAGAATACATTAGATGGAATCAACATCAGATTAGATGAAGCAGAGGATTGAATTACTGATTTGGAGACAAGATAGCAGAAAACACCCAATTGGAACAGCAAAAAGAGAAAATAATTAAAAAATGAGGATAGTTTAAAGGACCTTTGGGACATCATCAAGCATTGCATCCTTTGCATAACAGTGGTACCAGAAGGAGGAAAGAGGGAGTAAGGGATTAAAAACCTATCTGAAGAAATAATAACTGAAAACTTCCCTAACCTGGTGAAAGAAATAAACACAAATACAGGAAGTGCAGGAAGTCCCAAACAATATGAACCCAAAGAGGACCACACCGAGACACATCATAATAAAAATGCCAAAAGAGAGAATCCTAAAAGCAGCAAGAGAAAAACTTTTAGTTACCAAAAATGAGGATAGTTTAAAGGACCTTTGGGACATCATCAAGCATTGCATCCTTTGCATAACAGTGGTACCAGAAGGAGGAAAGAGGGAGTAAGGGATTAAAAACCTATCTGAAGAAATAATAACTGAAAACTTCCCTAACCTGGTGAAAGAAATAAACACAAATACAGGAAGTGCAGGAAGTCCCAAACAATATGAACCCAAAGAGGCCCACACCGAGACACATCATAATAAAAATGCCAAAAGAGAGAATCCTAAAAGCAGCAAGAGAAAAACTTTTAGTTACCTTCAGTGGAGCTCTCATTAAGACTGTCAGCTGATTTCTCACAAGAAACATTTCAGGCCAGAAGGGATTGGCATGAAATATTTAAAGTGATAAAGCACAAGGATCTACAACCAAAATTACTCTACCCAGCAAAGCAATCATTTACCTTCAAAGAAAAGATAAAGAGCTTTACAGATAAAAGAAAACTGAAGGAGTTCATTATCACCAAACTAGTAGTACAAGAAATGTTAAAGGGACTTCTCTAAGAAGAAAAATAATAAAATATCAGAAAAAATTCTCACTGACAATGGCAAACAATAAAAGCAGTGGATCAACAAACACTAAAGTTAGTACAATGGTTAAAAGGCAAGAGTATGAAGATCATTTGTATTTACAATAAGTTCAGGGATACACACACACACAAACAAAAGTAAAATAATGACAACAAAAAACCATAAATGTGGAGGCAGTGAGTAAAAATGGCAATGCGGTAATGATTTTAGAATGTGTTCAAACTTAAGCAACTATAAACTTAAAATAGACTGCTATATACACAGTTTGGTATATATGGAGCCCACACACACAAAAAAAAAAATGAGAGAGAGAAATTCATTCAAGAAATAAAGAGAAAGGAATCCAAACACAGCACTACAGAAATCCAGCATACAACAGAAGAGAGCAAGAGAATAAGAACAGAGGACAACTACGAAAACAATCAGAAAATAATAAAATGACAGTAACTACTTACTTAAATAATTACTTCAAATGTAAATAAATTAAATGTCCCAATCAAAAGGCAAATGAATAAAGAAGAGGTGATACATACATACAATGGAATATTACTCGGCCATAAGAAAGTAAAATCTTATCATTTGCAACAAATGGGTGGACCTAGAGAGTATTACGCTAAGTGAAATAAGTCAGACAGAGAAAGACAAAAAACATGATTTCATGTACATGTTGAATACAAAAGAGAAAATAAATGAATGAACAAAATGAAAATGAATTCATAGATACAGAGAACAAACTGATGATTGCCAGATGTGAATGGGTTTGTGGGACTGGATGAATGAGGTGAGGGATTAAGAAGTACAAGTTGGGAGTTGCAGAGCTGTCATGGGGATGTAAAGTACAACATAGGGAATAATATTGTAATAACTGTATATGGTGTCAGGTGCAAGCAAGATTTATTTCGGGGATCACTTCCTAAGTTACATAAATGTCTAACCACTATGCTGTATACCTGAAATTAATATAACATTGAATGTCAACTGCAGTTGGAAATTAAAATAAAACAAATAAACAAAAAAAGAAAATATTCAGCTACCTTACATGTTATTTTACATAAGGTTTGATTTGATCTTCCTCATAGTGGACCCTCAGTTTGAAGCTTGTAGCAGGCACCTGGCTCACTGCCCTGTGACTGTATTACCAAGGGAAGGAGCAAGTGGAGGAGGCATTCATGGACATGGCAGGGCTGAGGGACTGCATGGCTTACACTCACAGCACGGTCATGCCTTGGCTGAGCCAGGAAGCCAGCAGCTCTCATGGAAGCGTATGTACACATAATCAGTAGTAGCTGAGAAATGGTGTCTGCATTAACTTGAGAGCTGGAATTATTAATCGCCTTCGCAGAAGCCACACTGAAGTGTGATTTTCAAAGCGGAAGCACCTCTGAGAAGCTCTCTAAAAGTCTGTCTACTACTGACCCCTGAGCTGGCATGTCTATTCTTGCTACAGGAATGAGTGTTGCCTCTCCTAAATGGAAAGGAGACTTAGCCGAGGCATTGAAACAACATATTTTACCTAAGGGTAAAACAACAGCTCTAAAATACTCACAACGTTAAAGATATCTGGGGACAACCTGGCATAGCCATTGCCAAAGCTATGTTTGAGGAAGCAGTGCGTGCCCTGGCTGAGGATGGCTTTTTGACAGTGCCGGAAAACGGTTCCGTTGCTCAGAAGCTCTGTGCTTAGTGCTGTGTTCTATTCATCTACACTTGGTGTTGCACTGCTTCCATTTAAGTGCAGCATTCAGGCCAATCAGCTGCTGCCATTGCCACCAATAGAAAAAATTCTTAAAATCATTATTTGGCTCCATACAAATTTCTAAACTGGGTTCAATTTTCTTAGTGACGTATTTGACCCCTCCCCCCATTTTAAATAAAAATACTGTGCTAATTAACAACATATACAGTAGAGATAATTTTCTTAAAGTGCCCTTTTGTTGGGGGTGGGGGTGGATCAGGGCTTATAATCTGCATGTACATACAGATAGCAGGATGTCAGTCATTTTTGAAGATGGCAGTGTGGGCCGTGTTTTTCGTGTTAGACTTCCTAATGGCGATCACCCATGTGCTTGGGGTTTGTAATATGAGATAAGCCCTGCCAGAGCACTCGAATATAATTCCTTAAAGCAGCTTGTTTGCATGTCTGCCATAAGATTAGAAATGAGTGACTGGAAATTATTAGTTTCTAGGTTAACTTTGCCACTTTATCCTAATATATAAAAGGTTTTCCTAAACGAATGATAGGGAAAATTTAATTTATTTGTTGCCCCTATAACAGTGATGGCAAACCTATGACACCCATGTCAGAGGTGACACGCAAACTCATTTTTTTGGTTGATTTTCCTTTGTTAAATGGCATTTAAATATATAAAATAAATATCAAAAATGTAAGTCTTTGTTTTACTATGGTTGCAAATATCAAAAAATTTCTATATGTGACATGGCACCAGAGTTAAGTTAGGGTTTTTCAAAATGCTGACACGCCGAGCTCAAAAGGTTCGCCGTCACTGCTCTATAACTTGTTTCTTGAGCCCATTTCTTGAGTGTAAGAAAAATATTACACTCAAAATATGTGATTACATATAAAAGCAGTGACATTTTCTGTGGATTCTACATTAGTAAGCCATTCGCTTCTACCTCTGTGATTTTCTAAATAAACTTTCTCTTATAGTTTGAAACCAGATAAAAACTTTCCTTGACTAAGTGCTTTAGCTTCCACGTTGAAACCTGTACAATTTTAGTTTAATAAAAATGCCACAGATGTTTTGTTATTAAGTATACTAAGGGTATTATTTGAAAAGATATTTTTAAAATATTCTGTAAAGAATGTATTCTATTTTTGTTTTACTGTATTTTATACTTTTTGTGCTTTTAGCAGCTTATACAATTTTAGAGTAGCAAGGTAAAATACTGTTAATCTTACTTATTTTCCCCAATTATAAGGCAGAGAAAACCGAGACTCAGAAAGCTTAAATGACTTGTTAAGCGTTGGTTATACAGCAAATTTGTTTTAAATGCCATGTTTTCTGGCTTCCAATTCTGTGTTCTGTGTACCATACCATTTACCCTTTTTATTGTTCATGGCAGAAGTAAACACGTCACTACTGTCAAAATCATTTGGTTAAAGAAAACACACACATACACCAACAAATCAGGGGCATATACATCAGTGTTAATATTATATAAACAATATCCTTGTTTTAATATGGCCTTTTCAAATGCTCTGGAGTTGGAGTGTACATTGATGAGGCAGCAAGAGGACTATTTCAAAGGCTCAGACTACATTTTGAAAAGCTTTTGTGGAAAAAAGTTTATTTGCACATATATGCATGTTTTGGTTTATTAATTATGAGACGCTGCATTTAATTGTAACATGCATTTTAGTAAGGAGTTTTCATATATAATTTAAATTTGATGATGTTGCATACCCTACAATAAGCATTTAAATCTTTGACATTAAATAAGTAAAACAAATAAAAGGTGAACTTCTCGGGAAGAGAGCAGGAGGGGAGCTCCATTATTACCACCATAATTTGTTTTCAAAGCCACAATTTGAAAACCACTTCCCTGGGGCATTTCAAAGTCAGCTTAATCTGTGCAGATCAGCCATCTTTCTTACAGATTGTGGCATGGCATTACACCCATGCAACACGGGCAGCTTATCTTTATTTGTAGACTTGTTCTATGATTAAATGACAATAATTTTCTATTTTTCTTACTGTTAATATTGAAATGGTTTCCAAGAGTACACTTTGTTTATTCATGAATTCATCACTCTTTTAGCACATATTTATCAAATGCCTAGCGTGTGTAACGTATTATTCAAATTCTTGTATGTGATTACTGAAACGGAATTTAGAGCCTAGTATTGTCTAAGTATACAAAAACCAATACTCTAAGGAGAGACAACAAAGGTCCCAAATGTGCTAAGAATATGATTCAATCTTAGAAAAGGCCATGGTGCAGTGTGAACACGCTCAGGTCCCTGCTTCATGGCTGAGGCGCTCTTGCTCAGGACAGCACATAACCGAGCTCCCCGGTCAGGAACTGTCCTGTCCAGGGCAAAGGGAACTCTCCACTTCCTTTCCAGAAAAGCATGCTCCCAATGGCTGGTCATTGCAGAGCCAGAAAGATCAGAGCCCCTTGCCTCCATCTGTGATAACTCCAAAAAGTTATTGTAAAGTAACTAGAGACTGGCCCATGGGATCACCTGAGCTGCTGCTGTGTTTGCATTTATTTCCCCCTCCCCCTGCCCAACCCCTCTTTTCTCACTCTCTTGCAGATACTTTTCTAGGAGGGCTACTGGTAACCCTCCTGCACACAAATCTACATTTGAGAGCTGTTTCCTGGGGAACCTGATCCCAAACAGAGGAATTAGATTAGAAAAAAAGTACATGGAACTGATAGCATCTCAATACAAATTTGAAAATTAACAGTTTTGAGATAGGTAAAGCTATGGAGAAGAACATACTTCAGGTGGTGGGAGCACACCAGCTGACATATCTATTGGAATGAAATATGTGGACAATGAGAAAGATGGATGAAAATACTTGCGTACACAAAGTACATAGGGAAAATAGTTTGAACTGGAAAGAAATTGAGGAAAGAAATTTATTTTCTAGGTAAGTGAATGACTAAAAAATTTCTGAGCATGGGTCTGACACAATCAGAGCTAAGTTTTAGAAAGAATATGCTTATATCTTTTGTTCTATGATTCAAACAAAAACTAAAAAAAATATTACATTTAAAATATATGATTACATATAAAACCAGTGACATTTTCTGTATATTCTGCACTAGCAAGCCAATTAAGATTTGATAGATCCTTTAATAAAAAAAAACAAACAAAACAGAACAATTTTCTAGACCCTTAAATCCACATTGGCTTAAATAATCAATTTCTGTTAAATCCTTTGCAGTAATTATTTTCAATGCTGAATGTGGGAAAATATAACAACATTTGTGGCAGGATCTCAAGTCTCTTAATACCAATTCATTTTCTCATATTGAAACAGTTTGATAAATATATCTAAAAAATATCTTGGTACATGTTGATATCCGGAAGAGTATTCTTTAAAATGGCAAAATATTGAAATTATTGTAATTCTTATATGGCAATCTATTCATTCAACAAATATTTATTAAATACTACCATATGGTGTTCTGTGAAATCACAGAATAAGGAATCAAAATAGAAATATCAAAAATAATTACAAGTGTGATCAGTCATCCAAAAGGGGAAACACCGACTATTCTGGAAATGTGACTGGAGAACCTACTTTAGGTGTAAGAGTGACAGATAAGTGGAAATGTTTAAGATGAGTAGTCATTAACGAGGAAAAGAAAGAGAGGAGCATTCTAGAAATGTGGGAGGAAGAATGTTTCATGCAGGGCATTAGAATGATTGCAGGCTCACAGTAAAGGGAGCTTGTCACATTTAAACAGCCTATATAATAAAAGAGAAGCATGTAAATTGACCGGCCCTCTGCTAGGCTCACCAGCCAATCAGGAGTGAGTATGCAAATTAACCCAACAAAGATAGCGGGTTAATTTGCATACACAGGCACCGAGCGGCCTGGGTCCCGGGAACATCCTTGGGACCCAGGCCACTCCTAGCCTGTAGGCCTGTGCGTAGGCCTTGAGTGTCCGGGTTCCCAGAACGCCCCCGGCCATTCCGGGTCTACGAGCACAGGCGCCAAGTGGATGTTCTTGCCCCATGGCTGCTTGTGCGTGCGCTGGGCTGGCTGCCAGCCTCGGGGTGTGCGGAGACCCGGCAGCTGCCATGCGCGTGGCCCGGGGTCTCTGCACGCCCCCACGCCTGGCGCCCACAATGCGGGGCTGGCTGCTGGCCTCGGAGGCGTGCCTCCCGGGTGGCAGGGACACGCCCCTAGCCCAGTGGACACAACACAGGGTGTCCTCTGTGCATGAGCTGCAAAGGAAACACCTTTTCTTTTCTTTTTTAAAAATATTTTTTATTAATTTTTTTACAGATAAGAGGGGAGAGGGATAGACAGTTGGAAACATCGATGAGAGATAAACATCGATCAGCTGCCTCCTGCACACTCTCCACTGGGGATGTGCCCCTAACCAAGGTACATGCCCTTAACAGGAATCAAACCTGGGACCCTTCAGTCTGCAGGCCAACACTCTATCCACTGAGCCAAACCAGTTCGAGCGTAAACACCTTTTCTGACCTCTCATTGCCTAAGCTCCCTGTACGCCGCCACTTTCAGTGTTCTTGGTAACTTGGGTTATAAGAATCCAAGAAGGTGATCTAGGGTTTTTCCATCACACTCCTGGAGAAAAAAATGAAGGTCCGCTGCTGGAGGGGCTAAGAATTATCATATCCTGCCCTAGCTGGTTTGGCTCAGTGGATAGAGTCTCGGCCTGCTGACCACAGGGTCCAGGTTCAATTAGGAACAAGAGCATGTACCTAGGTTGCAGACTCCTCCCTGGCCGGGGCCCAGGTCAGGGCTCATGCAGGAGGCAACCAATCAAAGTGTCCCTCTCACATTTATGTTTCTCTTTGTCTCTCCCTCTCTCTTCCACATTCTCTAAAATGAATGGAAACATATCCTCAAGTGAGGATTAAGATAAAAGAAAGAAAGGAATGTCATATCCTATGAAAGACACATCTTGAAAATGCCTAAAGAAAGTTGTCAATTTTTCATGGTGAAGGGACTGGAGTCTGTGTTGATGAAAACACCTTGGCGGCTGTGGTGACTGGCAGTGGCTGCAGCAGCGGGGTTATGGGGCTAGCGCCTTCCCCTGATCAGCCGGTCACCTACCACAGGGGGAGGCCAGACTGCAACTTGAGCCCGCTCCCTATGGAGCAGTCAGTAGGACATCCCCTGAGGGCTCCCAGTCTGTCAGAGGGGGCAGGCTGGGCTGAGGGAACCTCCCACCTAGTGCACAAATTTCGTGCACCAGGCCCCTAGTCTAAAATAAGACCGGATGCCTGGCTGGCATATCTCAGTGGTTGAGTGTCGACCTATGAACTGGAAGTCACGGTTCCATCCTGGTCAGGGCACATGCCCAGGTTGCAGGCTCCGTCCCCAGGATGGGGGTGTGCAGCAAGCACTGATCAACAATTCTCTCTCATCATTGATGTTTCTATCTCTATCTCTATCTCTATCTCTATCTCTATCTCTATCTCTATCTCTATCTCTATCTCTATCTATCTATCTCTATCTCTCCTTTCCTCTCTGAAATAAATAAGAATATATTAAAAAAAATAAGACCAGATGGCTAGAATAGAGACAGAAGAAGGCCATGGTTCCACATTACGACAAAGAAGTAGGCAGGGTAAATATCACAACAGGTTTTGTTTGTTTTTTAACCATGTTAAAAGGTCCTAAATTTTGAGTGGTAAGGTTAAGCCACTGAGGTATTTTAAACAAAATCATATTACTCAATGGCTGCCAAGTAGAGAATCCATTCTGCTATTGAACTGGATGGACTTGGTGAGAAAACACCAATTTGAGAGGCTGATGCTCCAATTCAGAAGAAGCAATGGCAATTATGTGGGTCATGGAGATGGATGAAAGCAGATATCTTGAAGAGATATTTAGGTTATTAAAATAAGATTTGGCAATTTAACATGAATGTGTGGGAAGAAGAAGAAAACGACTTGGACAAAAATAACTCTGGAAAGTTGGGGATTTTGTTGTTGTTTTTACATCTGTATACTTGAGGAATGGAAACCTATTACTTTGCTTTTTATATAAATCACTAGGTACCATTTAGAATTCATACACCTGAAGGAGAGAGAGAGAGAATTTTGGAAAACATAACCTGACTTACCAGAAACAGTATTGACTTGGAATATAAGTTAGCCTCTGTACAAAATGTGCACAGATACACTTGTTGCCACAAATGTTTTAAAAAATCAGTCTGCCTTTGAAATATTTCTATTGTGGACTCATCAGTGTATACTCCAACTACAATGGCATTTGAATCATAAAGTGGGTAAAATGGTATAGTTTAAGTTAACTCAACATATATTTTAAGCAATCCACCATGATATACATATGTTATGTAGGACACTCAGTTTACGTAATTTAGAGGAACAACTATGAGGCACATGATGAAGGTTTTAGTTCAGGTTCCTCAAATAGCTAGTTGTCTGGGCCTCAATTTCTTCTTTCCTAAGATGTAAATAGCATGATCAGTAAGCTAGTAACCTCCCATTTTTAGTTTGCCTCCAATCTCTATTATAAATGAATATTTGGAGATTATATGTATATAATTATGGCAACTCAAATTACCCTAACCATTTCACATAAATTATTTTTTGCTTTCAATTTTTTTTTTTTGCATCGTGTATCTTAGTATTTATCTACCCATTATATTTCTTTTCTGGGTAGCAAAAGTAGTATTTTCCTTCTGTGGGTATTTCTCTATCTGACATTAACTTATGAAACATGAGGGTATCAGGCATGCCACTAAGTCTGGCATCTCTCACTGTGCTCACAGCCTTGCTGGGCTCATGTTTATTTAACAAGGTGTCCTCGGTTACCAAGCAAGTCTGTAGGTTGCAAGGAGCCTAGGAATATGTATAAGGAAATTAGATGAGTGTAAAATATTTGATGTTCCATATGATCTACCAAAAGAATCTATGCTACTTTGCAGACTCAAGTATAGAAGAAAATTCTTCAACCTCATAAACAGAGTGAAATAAATGTTTAGTTATATTTTTTCTTCTTGTTTCCAATGTATCTATCCTATTTGTTAAGGAAAAAAATTTCTTTTTTAGAAACTGATTATTCAATGGTAAATTATTCCCAACCTTGATTCTACACTTTTAATTTTTCTTCTCTTATGCTTTCCATATCTGATGCTCAATGGGGAGAGGGTAGGATGCAATCCAAACCAATTTTACTTGGATTTTAATGGTTTTCTCTGGCAGCAAATTTTACTCTCAATTTAAAGGACATTTAGAAATCATTTATATGTGTTATTCATACTATCAATGCCCCATTAGCTTATTTTGTTTAGAATCTGCTATATCACAAGAGATTAAAAACCATAACTGTGCATGCATGAATACAATGACTGTTCATTGCCACTTGGCCAAGGTTCTGTTTACAAGACTGATATGAGGATAAATGAAAAAAAAAAGAAGGTGAAGAGCATGGGAATATTCTTGAGCAATCAAAAATCAGAATTTAAGTGTGAGTCAGTTGAAGGGTTTATTTGCTTGAAATACTGACCTCTCAAGCATCCCTTCTATCTTCATGAGAAGGTTTTACTGGTTAAATATGCTAAAAGTTCATTAAGAATATAACATAAAGCCCAAGCTGGTTTGGCTCAGTGGATAGAGTCTTGGCCTTTGGACTGAGGGGTACCAGGTTTAATTTTGGTTAAGGGCTCATACCCTGGTTTCAGGCTTGACAGCAGGGGGTGTATAGGAGGCAGCTAATCAATGATTCACATCATTGATCTTTCTATCTCTCTCTACCTCTCCCCTTTTCTCTGAAATCAATAAAAAATATTTTTAAATGTTTTTAAAAAAGAATATAACATAAAGGAGATAAATTACAAAGTCATAAGGTGAACAAAGTAGGCCACAGTAAACTAAATACAGGTCCCTGATTTATGGTTTCATTCATTATATAATGTAAGTGGACTAAGATGCTCAGTACTAGATACAAGCTAAGGATTAAGACATTGGCCTGCAATGGCCATATGAATATTGGTTGGGAATCTATACTAATAATAGAAGAATATGCAAATTGTCCAGGATGCTGTCATAGTAACAACCGAATAGCAGGTTGCGTGGGGAGACCAGGCCAGCAACTGAACATCAGGCTGTGTGGGGCAACCAGGTTGGCAGATGGGAGAGGGGCAGTTGGGGGATACCAGGCCAGCAGGGGGGGCAGTTAGGGGCGATCAGGCCAGCAGGCAGAGGCCATTAGGGGTGATTAGGCTGGCAGGGGGCCAGTTAGGGGCATTGAGGCAGGCAGACAGGTGAGTGGTTAGGAGCCAGCGGTCCGGGATTGTGAGAGGGATGTCCGACTGCCGGTTTAGGCCCGATCCCCAAGGGGTCCCAGATTGGAGAGGGTACAGGCTGGGCTGAGGGGACCCCCCCTCCATGCACAAATTTCATGCACCAGGCCTCTAGTAATAATAATAATATAGTGCCAGGCAGTCTAATGTTCAAAAGTTGAGAAATTACAGGAGTATAGCATTTTTGCAATTAAAAAATCATATTGATATACTATATATTTCCTCTTTTTCTTAGAAATAAAGCACTATGACAAAAAATTAAGATTATGACATTTTAGGGATATTACTAAAGTGTGATTAAGGATAAGATAAGCTCTTATAAAATGTTACTGAATACCAGTTGTTTGAACTTAAATGTAGTAGTATATACTATATTTGTAAGTCAAACTCCCACTGTATTTACCATTTGTAGATATTAGTGATTATAAGATCCACTACACTTATCCTGATCTTTAAAATGTTAAGTGATCATTGAATTCTTTGAAATATTAGTATGAGCAAACATGCAGGATATAATTGACTTGAAAGAATTGGATAATTTACCTCCTTTATTTTTTCTCACCCTATCTTTACCCTCCAACAGTAAAAGGAGTGAATAGGTCCTGGATCAATTGCATTAACTCTTTTCTACCCAAACACTAATCGGTTAAATGTAATTGAGTCAAATTTTGAAAAAATATTTTCCAAAGCTATGTGAATATTCAAGCATATAGTGAAATTTTGTCACCCTAGTAAACGTTAGTTGAAAAATCAGGATCATGCTTACAATTTTTAGCAGAATTAGAAAGCCTTCAAAAGTAGAGAATGAAAAAATCACATAGATGATAATGCTGGTGATAATGATAGTAATTAAACTTCCACAGTTTATTGAACACTACTATATTCTTTACATGTAATATAAAACTCATAATGGCCTTCTGGGTTTGGTACTATTATTTTATAATAATCCCATTTAACAGATGTTGAAATTGGGACATAGAGAAATTAAATAACTTAACCAGGTTTACACAACCAGTAGATTCTGACAGCATAGACCAAGTCCATGGTGTTGACTAAATCATACATGAGAAGAGCACAGAACCATCAAATTCAACATATTTTTATTAATAAAATTGGATATTAAAAGAGAACTTGTTTATTAGGAAATAGTTATGGAGGATCAGTTTTGTTGTTTATAACTGTTGAAAAAGTGAAATAGATTAAATACTAAAAGTAATGAGTAAGCAATAGTTTTATTGAATGCCTGTTATGAACTTAGCATCATGCAATGGATATAAGACACATATGCAGTAGGAGATATAGCAGTTAGCATAATACCTGCCAACAAAGACCAGAAGTTAAGTTAGAGGTTATGGCAAATGAAATACAGGTGCTCTGTGACATGGTGAGGTTTTGTCCCAATAAACCTAAGTTGAAAATATTGTTAGTCAAAAATGAATTTAGTACATTTAACTTACCAACCGTCATAGCTTAGTTTAACTTACCTTAATGTGCTCAGAGCACAATATCCAAAAAACGCTGGTAACTAAGAGCCCTGGAGAGTGCCAGGGGTTCACCCTCGCAATTGCATTGCTGGCTCCTAGCTGCACTTACTGTTGCTGACCGATATCACCAGAGTATCGAACTGCAGGAGGATAACAATAAAAAATCAAAATTCCAAGTACCGTTTACACCAGATTTGAATTGCTTCTGCACCGTTGCAAAGTTGAAAAAAAAGCATAAGACGTAAGTCAAAACACATCATAAATTGGGGACTGTCTGTACATTTAATTATCAAACAATATAGAGGTGATACTTAAAGCAATGTACAAACTGAGATAACTTGTTCAGATAAATGTGGTTATCAGCCTAAAATTCCAAGTTAGAAGTTCTGTAGTTTAGAAGTGATTCCGAATATGATTTTTACTTGTAAAATCCTAAATGATAAACTAAAACGAGAAAAGAATGGTAAACAAGAAAGAGAGAAGTCTGACCTACATTACCATCTGTTAGGAAAATGAACACCTGCCATGTTGAATGAGAGATGAAGCTTGGAAATTCCCAATGAATCTCCACAGCCAGCACTACCGGTTAAGAGCAAAAACAGATTTCAAGCCCAATTTAGCTTCCTTTTTTACATTTAGACAAGATATTTAAAAAAGGAGGAAAAATAAACCTCTAATAGGTTATAAACCATGGCTTTTAGAATCCAAGAAATCATTTAAGGTCCAATTAGAATGGCATTGTGCTGAGAAAGAATATTGTCCAATGTGTCTCCAGAGCAGATCTGTTCTCTCCGAAAGCATCTAGGTTTCTGACTGATGGATCCATGTGTGTCAGAAGGTATGAAGGCAACAAACCTAGCCTGGGATTTAGTCTCAGCCGTAACATCCTGTCAGTTTGTGTAATCGTTTGACTTGTTGGATCTAAATATTCTGTCTGTGAAGTGGATAAACTTGGATTAAGTGATTCTCAAGATTACTTTCAATTGCTCTTCAATTTATACTGGGCATTTATTAAAAAGTAGCCTATTAAAAATTGCATGCTGTAAATAATATTTACTTTATAGATGGAAATTGTTTTACTGGAACTTTCTTTTATGCTTTATTATTACTATTTTACTTTTTTTCTGAAATCTTACATCAGTATCTTTTCTCTGCTTTAGGGTGGAGTTAGTGGGTTGACTGGAGAGCTGGAATTTGGAGAAAATGGAGGCAATCCCAACGTCCACTTTGAAATTCTTGGAACCAACTATGGAGAGGAGCTTGGCCGAGGCATTCGCAAAGTAAGACCAGAAACATTGATAAATATGCTTTTCCTACAGTAACTGTGGTTGTGTTTAATTGTCTTCATACAATACATTCACAGTATACATTACAGTTTCTACTGTAATTTGTAAAAGAAGAAAGGGGGAGAATTAGACATTTAAATGACCTTAAGTACTTACCAGAAGTATTAGTCAATGAATTCTATTTATGCTTCAGAATAATTTAAAGGAAGAAGGGTACAGGAATCTGATGGTTTCCTAGGGAACTAGCATAATCTTTAATTCATTATAATAATTTTTGTAGAGTAATGAATTTAATATTTGTACAATGCATAGCTGCTTGGTTTTTAACTTGTAACATACACAAAATCATAAAAAGAGCTTAGAGGAATTTCATTTAGTAAGAGTGAAGTCCTTCTATAAAACTGGCATTTCAGTATTTCAGCTTCTCTATGTGGCATGCAGAAGTAGCAAATTGCTTGCAGGAACTGAGCTCTGGCGCTATACTTCAGATCACATGTAAGAAGAAGCTGAGGGCAGTAAAGAATATTTCATGAACTCCCGGAACTATGACTTCTTGAGGAGAAATATAAAAGCCCCTGGGGAAATGGCTGCTATAGTTTGAATTTGCCATTTTTACATATTTGTGGTAGGAAAAATCCCAAGGTAATTACATGTGCATACAGGGTTCATAACTATAAATTTATAATTGTATAAAGTTGCTGTATCGAGTGAAGAGGTTCTTCAATATCTGTTCCTTTTCAGTGTTGAGTATAGGATGCAGAGAAACAGACAAAATTAAGGAGTTGTTCTAATTAGCAATAAAAACCTCTTCTAGAGGAGCTGAAACTATTTTAATGTGTTTTAATTATTGTTTTATATTGAAGCATAATAAACATAGAAAACTGCAAAAAATATTAGGATAGTTTCGTGAATTATTTTCAAGGAAACAACTACTACTATGGTCAAGAAATAGGACATACCAAGCATCCTAAACACCCGCTCATACTTCATTCCCAACCTCCTCCCTTCTGAATAGTATAACCAATAGTCTGAATTTTATGATACTCATTTCTTTACAGTGTTAAATATAATTTTATTACCTGTATGTGCACTTACTGTGGTCTGCTTCTACTTTTAAGTTCTCAAGTAACTTCAAGGGTACTATGTATTAGTTTGTTAGTTTGTGAATTGGCAGCTCTATTTATAAATGGGGCAGTTTTTTTCACATGGACACACACACATACACACACACACAATGTCTTCAAGTATACTTATCAAGGGAAAACTTTACCATACAAATAATGACAGTAGTTACTAGATGTGTGTACAAAATTGTTTCCACTCCTAGTATCTCCATGTCTCAGAAAGACTGAATGGCTTTCCAATTGACAAACTGTCAAGTTGTCAGTGTTTATTCTGCTGCAGGTGGCAAGGTGTATGCAATGCCTGAAGCCTTATCACCTGGAGCAGGGATACTGTCAGCTCTCATAACTGAGTAGGGTTTGTCTGCTTAGGATTTGAATGTATATTGACCCAGTCACAAATGTTGGACTAATCTTGTCTGTATTGGCCTGGTACGGAGAATTCATTTTTCAGAATTGGGAGAGAATGTGAAAAGGATTACTTAATTTTCACTGATGCTGATCAAAACAAGAGATTTCCTGCTTTGATACCTATTGCATGTTCTTTTACTTTGATGTAAGGTGGTGTTTCATTCAGTAGATGGTGTGTTCAAGGTGTTAGACACTGTATCCTTGAAGATAAATTCTGGTGAACCTCAAAGCCAAATTTCTAAATGATCAAAGTTTTCTATGTCTTTAAACATTCTCCAAAATTCTGGTTGTTCTGGTTTCTGTTCATCACAATAAAAATTACCAAAAAGAAAAATAATTTAAATAATAGTATTTTAAACAATCTTCTAAAATGAAATTTATTCAAAGATATAAAAAGTAAGTATTAAATTAAATATTTAAGGGATCAATTTTGTTTTTTTCTTAGAAGAGGAATTTTACACACTAGTTTGTTTGTTTTTCCTTATGTGTCTTAGTTTTGTTTCGTTTTGCCAATGCCACTCACTTTTTACTATGAAGACTGGGTTTTTTCCAGCATTAAAATTTAATACTCTAAACTTAATGTCTTTGAACTTTATCACTAATAGGAAAATGTGGCCTGGAAGAAATAGATTAAAACTGGTTTTGCAACCAATCTTAATTGCATAGTAATGCTTAGTATCTTCATAAAATTGTTTTCTTATGTAAGATGATGAAATAAAATGGTACAGCAGAGATATTCTAGCTCCTAGGTATAATTGTTTTTCAGATAGATTTAGAATTTTTACTCAAGTTCTCAACATTAACTGTAGAAATATAAAATCTGTAGCTTTACATTCTTGGGAAATGCACTGCTTTGCAACAGGTACTTTTAATGAACTAAAATATTTTCTGCCTTGTACTTAGAAAGAGGAAATAACAGCCTAGCTTTCAAATGGCCAGTGATTAAATATTGTACAGGTATTCTTCAACATTGTACTTGTATTCTGATTCTACGATATCTAAAATAACATTTACTTTTCATATTACTCTGCTTTATGTTTCCTTATGGCACTTTTTGTAAACTGAAACTATATGCATTCATATAATTATATATAAAAACCTTATATATGTGTGTGTGTGTGTGTGTGTGTGTGTGTGTGTGTGTGTGTGTGTATATATATATATAATGCATGTATAGGTAAACATCCTATCTAATAAAGAGGGATATGCTAATTGACCCTCATGCTGTTGCAAAGATGGTGGCGCCCACAGCCAATAAGGAGGGAATATGCTAATTGACTTCCAAACCCTCAAAGATGGCGGTACCCACAGCCACAAGATGGCCGGCAGGGGAGGGCAGTTGTGGGTGATCAGGCCAGCAAGGGAGGGCAGTTGTGGGCGATCAGGGCAGCAGGGGAGGGCAATTAGGGATGACCAGGCCTGCAGGGGAGGGCAGTTAGGGGCGACTGGGACAGCAGGGGAGGGCAGTTGAGGGTGACCTTTCCATCATCATATCCTCATGCTTAGCAGAGTTGGCCACTTGGTCACCAAAATTATACTCAATTATTTTACTGGTCATTAGGTAAGATTATGTGCAATTTCTTTGCAGCTATTCACAGAGGATAGGGAAAGAGTTTATTGATTATTCCAAACAAGTATTTAGATTGATTATTCTAATCACCCACAAAAGTGCAAGCTCAATAGGAATTATTGGTATTTGTAGTTCAAGATCATTTTCTAACAACTAGGCTAAATTTATATGTTTAATGGGAAAAGTACGTAGCCTTTCTGTCAGACCACTTGGGCTGAAATTTAGACCCTGTTACTTACTGGCTGTGTGATTTTGGGACTACTAAACCCAGTGAGTCTCAATTTCTTTATCTATAAAATGTGGATAATAATACTATCCCCGATTGTTGTAAAGATTAAGTGAAACTATGTTTGTAGGTTACATAATAAGGATTAAAATAATGCTAATTTGAAAATGGACAATTATCTATGTCAACATTTTGCCAACACAAGAAATATAATCTAGTTGCTATTTTGACAAGAAATTGCTATGTGAGGTAGAGAAAGAAATTTAATTTTAGGTGTGATTGACAGCATTATACATGACAATCACAGTAACAGCAGGAAACATTAACCTTTTTGTTTTGTTTAATGTCCTTTTTAACTCTAAAATTCTACAAGTCTCTTAATCAAGTATCTACAGCTCAATGGGAAGCAAATAACAGAGGATCCAGTAGTCAGTATAGTCTGTATTAACCCAGTCTCTATAATCAAGCCCATTATTGGAAAACTTGCCATCCTTATTTAGTGTCATATTTCTAACAATGAATTTATATCTTGAAAGTTTTATATAATGGAGAGAATCTAGTAAGTGCTGTGAATAAGAGACCCAGAGTGTCTTTAGTCCACAGCAGATGACTGTTTGGATTAAGAATTCAACATACCTGATGCAGAGGAGGCAAAGTTCACTTTCCTTCTTACATTACTGGACAATATCCATAGTGGTTCACTCCAGAATCTATCCTGCCCCAACTTCAGACACACACCACCACCACCACCACCTCCACCTCCACCAATGAAACTCCAGTCCAGCTCAAATTCACCTATGCAATGTGGTGGTACTTACTATCCACTGAACATCCCCATGTCTAGTTTCAGCCACAAAGGGAAATTAATGTTCATGACCCATTCCCAGAGCAATAATCATTAAAGCAATCTAAATTATAATATATGGAATTTAGAAACATTTGCATATATATATATATTTCTTTGGCAAGGTCTCATTGTTATGATTGAACTTTCAGTGGTAGATATGAAATGTTTATTTCAAAGATGAATAAATGGGCAGACACTGGCAGGAAGGGGTCATATAGTAAGTCACTTGCTCATAAATGTTGGAAACTCACAACAGAATAATTTGATATGCAGTGACATTCATGATATGGTAGGTTCAATTAAAGCATAATTCCAGGGTCTTGTTATTCAACTTCAAATCATGTGCTTTTCTCTTACCTCTGAGTTTCTCTTTAGTCTGTTAGAATATTTGCTTATATGTCTCTCTTATTCTTCCAGGCTTATCTTGACTCCTTCTATGAATTACACATTCTCCTTCCACAGGAACTTGGTTTTATACATTGCAACGATTATAAAAATGTATATAGCCTGGGCACATAATCTCACCCAATTTACTAATAGAATTTTCACAACTCATTTGTTTGGGAGCCCTTCATCTACACTAATGACTATTATGTTCATATTCCTGCTGAATAATTGAAATTGTAATCATGGCTTTTGGTGATAACTGATAGTGCTGCCTCTTTCCTATCCTCCCCCCCCCCCAATTAATTTTCTTTTCATTTGTGACCACGACACCTGACACACTAAAGTAGTCAGAAACCATTAAGATTTTAGTCCTAATCAAGCTGTTCCATTTTTCAGTGACTGGAAAATCAAGGGATTGATATTTTTTCATTGTTTTAGATAGAAACTATGTTAAGGAAAACTTTTTTGAGACTTTGGGATGACTTACATGTGTAAACTATTGCCGCTTTTAATGTTTCTGCTATGAATTTAGTTACTGCTTTCTCCAATATGGAAAACAAATGTTTGGAAATGGAGATGCTCTTTTAGTAATTAGAAACACTTTTTAAAAAAAAAAAATATATATATA